>NC_090335.1:68939548-69250381 GCF_035084215.1 Heptranchias perlo
ATGTTACAGCCACCAGCCTGTGGCAGCTGCAAAGGTCTATTTGACAGGTTGGGGGGGGGAGACACTCACACATTGCAGGAGGCCATTCTGTCACTTTGGACAAAGTTTGGCTCCACCACCCTCCTCCTAACACTAAAATTCACAAACTTGCAACCTCAACCCCAATGTGCAGACACATTTACCTACCTTGCGGACCCCCTCAAACGTACATCTTCTGGATGGGGGCCGCCGTCATGACCTCATCGGAGGACGAAAAGCATCACCAGCCTCACCGGCCATGCCATCCACCTCTGACACATGGAGCTCCACAACACAATGCTGTGACACATCCACCTGCACAACAGGAGGGAGGGCGACCGCAGAGAGAGATGCATCGCAGAAGGCACTACCCTCGCCATAGGGTCTATATACTGAGGCTCAGCTTCCTGGACCTCCCTGAGGAGCAGTGCACACAGAGGCTCAGAGTCACTCGACATGTAATTGTAGACATCTGCAGCCTCCTTCATGCCGAGCTGCTCCCGGTTGGCCTGAGCACCATCTTCTTACCTGTCGCTGTCAAAGTCACCACTGCCCCCAACA
The DNA here is from genome assembly GCF_035084215.1 of Heptranchias perlo. Lineage (NCBI taxonomy): Eukaryota > Metazoa > Chordata > Chondrichthyes > Hexanchiformes > Hexanchidae > Heptranchias > Heptranchias perlo. Next base: position 68,940,128 of record NC_090335.1, read on the forward strand.
ACTTCTCCTCCGGATCCTTCCAGGGTGCAACCGGGGACATCGCCAACGTCTCTCAGTCGTCTGCAAAAAAGAGCCCTGCAAATACACCTACACCCACTCTGCAGTGACACAATGGGTGGCATCAGGTGTGGGTCTTCAGGGTGGTCCTCAGGAAAGGGCATTATTGCACAAGCCAGTCAAGAATGGCCAAGACGTGGCAGTAGTGGTGACAATATAATATGTAATGTGAGTTGATCAGTAATCAAATATAAATAAAAACCATGACAAACCCTCAAACACCCTTGTGCATCCACTTCATGCTCACGACATGTTTGCCTTAAGCTTCCTACTGCACATATGTGATGCATGCCCTGTGGCTGCAGCACAGGTAGTGGCAGGTTGAGTGAGGCTGACCGTGAAAGAGATGCATGAGAGGGTGAGTATGAGATAGAGACATGAGATTGTATGAGGATTGGGTTGAGTGGTAGTGGTGGGATGAGTACTGGAGAGGTGTGTAGGTGCAGGTAAGATGAGGATGAGGGCTCAGTGGGTGTGAGGAGTGATGTGATAGAGTAGTATTGGCAGTGCAGAAGGAGATGTGGGGTGGGAGCAGTGATGTGGCAGACGGAGTGTAGGGGAATGAGTAAGTGTACTCACTTTAGCTGACCTACTTAGGTCATTGAAGCACCTCCTGCACTGTACGCAGGTGCGTGATATGTTGGTGGTGATGGTGACCTCCTCTGCCACCTCGAGCCAGGCCTTCGTGGTGGCAGAGACAGGCCACTTCCTCCCGCCCCCCGGGGAGAAGATCTCTGTCCACCCCCTCCTCCTCACCCTGGAGTGAGGCATCATTAAACCTGAGAGCAGCCTTCCCCCTGGGCTACTCCATGCTGTAATTTTGGCTCCTTTCTGCAGCATCAGTCATTGGAGGACTGCCCCTTTAAATAGGGCTCCTCCAGCTGACAGCCTATGATGCGGGTGCGCAGTCCGCCCGCTACGCAGCTTTCCAGCGCAAAACCTGGAAGCCAAGGTAAGTGGCTTCAATTTACTTGCGATCGCGTGCGGAGCACCCCGAATTCACTGGGCGCATTACCCACGTGCCCAGTCGACCCCCCGCTGCCAACTCACCTGACTCCAAATATCGAGCCCATAATGCCAGTTTTATGCCCAAGCAGCAAGTTAATAATCTACCCCATTGTATCTACTGAATCGTTAACAAGGGGGTATAAAGTTAGGATAATCACGAAAGGAATGTTTTTACACAGAAGCTTATTGAAACATGGAATTTGACACAGTGAGATAATATAATTTAAAAAGGAATTGGATAAGTATTTAAAAAGAGAGACTATTTAACAATATGGGGAAGGGCAGGAAATGTGATTAGAGCAGATGGTCCCAAAAATCTGCAGCTATTTCAGTGTGCTCCACCTGTAATGTTGGCGGGAGACGGCCAGAATGGCCGGAAAATGGCCTGAGACCTGGATACCCCGGCTTTGTGTTGAAGTATCTGTGATGACCTGTTAGGAGCACCCGCCGGAAACATGGCTGGAGTTGTAAAGAAGCGCAGGGATGGGGCAGATAGTCCTACGTCAGGAATCCCTGTGCCTGGGCCTTCGCTGGGATCCGGCGCTGTATAAATGCAAATCTTTCTTCCTTTCTTTTTCTTTCAATTACATTATAGCTTAAATTAACCAAGTATCCACTAAATCCCTGCCTATTTTACTGTAGGCACCAGTAAATGAACCCATAACAAGGAGCTAATGGAAACTATGATCAGTTGTGATATTTCGCTAAATATTAAATGGCTTTGCTCATGCAAACGATGTCATGAAATAAATGTATTCGAAAAGCTGACTAAAAGATGTAATCAAATACTTCAATGAAGCTGCTGGAAAAAGCTAAGTGTTCTTCTGACTGACTTTAAAACTATTTGGTGCCTCAGGCTACCATGCTCAACTCATGAGATACAATTATGATACAACAATTTTATTTCCAGGTCAGGAGAGAAGAGAACATAAGAACATAAAAATAGGAGCAGGAGTAGGCCATATGACCCCTCGAGCCTGCTCCACCATTCAATAAGATCATGGCTGATCTTCGACCTCAACTCCACTTTCCCACCCTATCCCCATATCCCTTGATTCCCTTAGAGAATAAGGAAATGGCGGATAAATTGAACAGATATTTTGCGTCCGTCTGCATTGTAGAGGATATAAATAACATGCCAGAAATAATTGTGAATCAAGAGGTGAAAGGGAGGGAGGAACTTAAAACATCTACAATCACCAGGGAAAGTTTCTTTTGAAAAAATTATTAGAACTAAAGGCTGACAAGACCCCAGGTCCTGATAGACTTCATCCTCGGGACTTAAAAGAAGTGGCTGCAGAGATAGTAGATAAAGGGGAACCAGTGGATGTAGTCTGTTTGGATTTTCAAAAGGCATTCGAGAAAGAAATAGAGTTAAAGTTTCAGGTTGATGAAGGCCAAGGATGATCACTAAAGGAATATTTTTACACAGAGGGTTATTGAAACATGGAATAATTTGGCACAGTGAGATAATATAATTTAAAAAGGAATTGGATAAGTATTTAAAAAGAGAGACTATTTAAGAATATGGGGAAGGGCAGGAAATGTGATTAGAGCAGATGGTCCCAAAAAGCTGCAGCTATTCCAGTGTGCTCCACCTGTAACGTTGGCAGGAGATGGCCAGAATGGCCGGAAAATGGCCTGAGACCTGGATACCCCGGGCCCAGCTTTGTGCAAAATTATCTGTTGGGAGCACCTGCCAGAAACATGGCTGGAGTTATAAAGGAGGGTGGGGCTGGGGCAGGTACTCCTACGCCAGGAGTCCCTGTGCCTGGGCCTTCACTGGGATCCGACATGTGGTCGGTGGAGGCATACCTGGTCATGCCAGCCAAGCCTCCCCAATCAGCTGTGATTGTGTGACCCACCGAAGCGTCCAGGGTGAGAACAAGGCCTGGACTCCTGAAGATTATTTTTTAAATGATTTTGAAAAACTAATTGTGACCCCTTTACAAGGGGGCCGCTGGGGTTACCCTGAAAGTGTCTCAGGATGGGGTTGGGTACTTACATATTATTTAGGGCTTGACAGGATTGTTGAGCGGCTGTTTCCCTTGGCTGGAGAGTCTAGAATTCAAGGTAAAGGGTTCAGGACCGTGATGAGAAAAAACCTCTTCACTCAGAGGGTTATGAATCTTTGGAATTCGCTACTCTAGGAAGGGCTGTGAGTATATTCAAGACTGACATAGATTTTTGGACACTAAGGGAATAGTGGGATATGGGGATAGGGCGGGAAAGTGAAGTTGAAGTAGAAGATCAGCCGCGATGTTACTGAATGGTGGAGCAGGCTCAATGGTCCTTATGGCCTACTCCTGCTCCTATTTCTTATGTTCTTATGTTCTTACGTGAGGAGAAAGCTATTGACAAGCTTTAGCAGCTGGTAGGTGCTACGGTAGTGTGGAACATTTTGCTAACCACACGTATCTATTAATCCTCCCCATCTCTTTAACCTCCTCCAGTGCTATAATCCTCCGCTCATGCCACCAGCCTGTCTATATACTCTTGAAGTCTATTACTACCCTTCCAAGTTTTGTGTCATCTGCAAATTTTATTGTGCCTTGTGCACCCAAGTCCAAGTCATTAATATATATCAAGAAAAGCAGTGGTCCCAGCACCGACCCCTGGGGAACATCACTGGACACCTCTCGCCAGCCCAAAAAACAGCCGTTCACCACTACGCTCTGTTTCCTGAAATTTAGCCAATTCTGTATTCATGTTGCTACTGCCCCCTTTATTCCATGGTCCACAATCTTAATAGCAAGCCTACCGTGCGGCACTTAATCAACACTTTTTGAAAGTCCATATACACCATATCAACTGCATTGCCGTCATCTACCCTCTCTGTTACCTCTTCAAAAAACTCTATCAAGTTAAACACGATTTGCCTTTAACAAATCCGTGCTGGTTTTCCCTAATCAATCCACACTCACCCAAATGACTGTTAATTCTGTCCTGGATTATCATTTCCAAAGTTTCCCCACCACTGAGGTTAAACTGACTGGCCTGTAGTTGCTGGGTTTATCTTTACACCCTTTTTTTGAACAAGAGGGTAACATTCGCAATTCTCCAATCCTCTGGCACCAACCCCGTACCTAAGGATGTCTGGAAGATTGTGGCCAGTACCTCCGCAATTTCCACCCTTATTTCCCTCAGTACCCTGGGTGCATCCCATCCGGACAAGGTGACTTATCTAGTTTAAGTACAGCTAGCCCTTCTAGTACCTCTTCTTTATCAATTTTTAGCCCATCCAGTATCTTAACTATATCTTCCTTTATTGAGACTCTGGCAGCATCTTCTTCCTTGGTAAAGACTGATGCAAAGTACTCATTTAGTACCTCGGCCATGCCCACTGCCTCCATGAGTAGATCTCCTTTATGGTCCCTAATCGGCCCCACCCCTCCTCTTACTACCCGTTTACTATTAACATGTCTGTAGAAGACTTTTGGATTCCCTTTTATGTTGTCCGCTAGTCTATTCTCATACTCACCTCTTTGCCCCTCTTATTTCCTTTTTCACTTCCACTCTGAACTTTCTATATTCTGCCTGGTTCTCACTCGTGTTATCAACCTGACATCTATCATACGCCCCTTTTTTCCACTTCATCTTACTCTCTATTTCCTTTGTCATCCGGGGTGCTCTGCCTTTAGTTGCCCTAAAGGCTGCCCACTGTTCAATTATCGTTTTGCCTGCCAATCTTTCATTCCAATCGGATCCAATTGAATGTACGCAAAGTAATTTGGAATGATTCTGAGCGTTGTAGTAAGACAAATGCTTTTTCTTACTTTCCTCATACATTTCTTTCTCCCTATCTTTTACCATTTCTCTTCTTATTCCCTTCTTTATTTTTTTTTACTCTTGTATGGAATGATAGGCCCTAACTCCCTTTCTGGATTCCAATCCTGATAAGAACAAAAGTCTAGATTTTCAAGTTAAATTTCTAACGTGCACAAATTGTGGTTTGTCACCCTATCTGACTGCTTTTGGATGGAATCATGCTGTACGCCATTCGCTTAATATGAAACTCCTCTTAACGCAGCTTGTTTATTTTAGCTGGGTCAGTGACTCTGTTAAAAAAGTAAGAGAGAAGAGTTTCACATGAACATGTTAAACATTCGTACACTAATGTTGCACAGTCCGATTTCAACTCAGGGTTTCTCAATCAATGCAAAGTGAAAATTGGAGGTGGATAAGAGTTAAGAAACAATAGAGGTGCCATTACATTACTGGGTGTATTCTACAGGTGCAGGGGGTGGTGGTGTGTGTCAGCTTCACCTCTGACTACTGAGCGGTCCGAATCGCTCCCACTCCCTGGGTTCTAGACCTTGGACTTATTTGGGGGTTGTGACAAAAAATGCAGCAGACAACTGGTTTTGGTACAAGAAAAGAAACTGGGTTTATTGAAGTCACAAATGAACTTATAACATTAGGATAACACTGAGATTATGCAGACCAACAAAGTACACTTAGTTAAGAATGGGGAAGACACGGCATAACGAGGGAAAATCACTCTACTAATCCCCTTACCCTTGTCCCACCCCAAAACCTAACTAAATTGAACTAGGAGAGGTCAGGGATCATGCTCACCAACCAGGGTTCCTTGACAGTTCGAAATCCAGCCAGGTAAGCCGGTTGCAGTTTTGGGGTACGCTCTTTGTGTCCTCTGGGCCCTGCCGTCCCCACGTGGTCCTGGTCTGTGGAATCTGCGAAGGTTCTTCAGTTGGATAGAGTCTGTTGGTACGGTAAGGCGCAGTTGTGGGTGGACGATCTTCGTGTAGGGCTGCGGCTGCCCTGCCGCTGCTCCAAAACTGCTGTTTAAAAGTGAACTGCTTAGAACCTGCTCCAAAACCAATCTTCCTGCTTTGTAACTGGTCCCCAGTTATACTGTTTTTCGAATTTCTTATCTGATTCCCAAAACAAGGTTAGTTCTTTGTCTGATTATGGTGGGCTTCTTCCAGTGATTGTTGGTTTCCTGTCCCCATAACTAGGCTTGAACTGAAAGCCATTGTATTGATGGGTTTGCATAATTGATGGGCTTTAGTTTCGTGTAAGCTGAAGTCTTTCTCTGAGTTGATTGTTTTAAAGGGCTACTCTCATTGTCTGGTTTTCAGGAACAATCCACACTGTCCCGACAAGCCCGGGCATGTCTGCAGGGATCCATTTTTAACCCAGCAGTTGGGTCCTCTGCCATAAAAGTCTAAAAAGTCATATCCTCAATGATGATATGAAAAATGTGGGAATTTTGAGAACCCTTCACAGGCCACCAATTAGTGGGAAGGATACAGAGGAGCAAAATTGCAGGGAAATTACAGAGAGGTGCAAGAACTATAGAGTAGTGATAACAGGGAACTTCAACTATCCTAATATAGACTGGGATAGTAATAGTGTAAAGGGCAAAGAGGGGGAGGAATTCCTGAAGTATTTTTCAGGAGAACTTTCTTGATCAGTATCTTTCTGGCCCAACGAGGAAGGAGGCATTGCTGGATCTGGTTCTGGGGAATGAGGTCGTTCAAGTGGAGCAAGTGTCAGTGGGGGAACATTTAGGGAACAGTGATCATAGCATCATAAGGTTTAGATTAGTTATGGAAAAGGACAAGGAGCAATCTGGAGAAAAAATACTTAATTGGAGGAGGGCCAATTTCAATGGGTTGGGAAGGGATCTGGCCTGGGTAAATTGGAATCAAAGATTGGCAGGCAAAACTGTAATCGAACGATGGATGGCCTTTAAAAGGGAGCTGGTACGGGTAAGGTCCAGGTACATTCCTACAAGGGGGAAAGATAGGGCAACTAATGCCAGAACTCCCTGGATGACGAAAGAGATAGAGAGCAAGATGAAGCAGAAAATGGGGGCGTATGAGAGATGTCAGGTTGATAACACAAGTGAGAACCAGGCTGAGTATAGAAAGTACAGAGGAGAAGTGAAAAAGGAAATAAGAGGGGCAAAGAGAGAGTATGAGAACAGACTAACGGATAACATAAAAGGGAATCCAAAAGTTTTCTATAGGCATATAAATAGTAAACTGGTAGTAAGAGGAGGGGTGGGGCCGACTGGGGACCAAAAAGGAGATCTACACATGGAGGGAGAGGGCATGGCTGAGGTACTAAATGAGTATTTTGCATCTGTCTTTACCAAAGAAGAAGATGCTGCCAAAGTCACAGTAAAAGAGGAGGTAGTTGAGATACTGGATGGGCTAAAAATTGATAAAGAGGAGGTTCTAGAAAGGCTGGCTGTACTTAAAGCAGATAAGTCACCCGGTCTAAATGGGATGCATCCTCGGTTGCCGAGGGAAGTAAGGGTGGAAATTGCGGAGGTGCTGACCATAATCTTCCAATCCTCCTTAGATATGGGGGTGGTGCCAGTGGACTGGAGAATTGCAAATGTTACCCCCTTGTTCAAAAAAGGGTGTAAGGGTAAACCCGGCAACTACAGGCCAGTCAGTTTAACCTCGGTGGTGGGAAGCTTTAGGATAATCCAGGACAAGGTTAATAGTCACTTGGGCAAGTGTGGATTAATAAAGGAAAGCCAGCTCGGATTTGTTAAAGGCAAATCGTGTTAAACTAACTTGATTGAGTTTTTCGATGAGGTACCAGAGAGGGTCGATGAGGGCAATGCTGTTGATGTTGTGTATATGGACTTTCAAAAATGTTTGATAAAGTGCCACACAATAGGCTTGTCAGCAAAATTGAAGCCCATGGAATAAAGGGGGCAGTGGCAGCATGGATATGAAATTGGCTAAGTGATAGGAAACAGAGAGTAGTAGTGAACGGTTGTTTTTCGGATTGGAGAAAGGTATACGGTGGTGTTCCTCAGGGGTCGGAACTAGGACCACTGCTTTTCTTGATATATATTAATGACTTGGACTTGGGTATACAGGGCACAATTTCAAAATTTGCAGGTGACACAAAACTTGGAAGTGTAGTAATCAGTGAGGAGGATAGTGATAGACTTCAAGAGGACATAGGCAGGCTGGCGGAATGGGCGGACATGTGTCAGATGAAATTTAATGCAGAGAAGTATGAAGTGATACATTTTGGCAGGAAGAATGAGGAGAGGCAATATAAACTAAATGGTACAATTCTAAAGGGGGTGAAGGAACAGAGAGACCTGGGGGTATATGTGCACAAATCTTTGAAGGTGGCAGGACAAGTTGAGAAAGCATATGGGATCATGGGCTTTATAAATAGAGGCATAGAGTACAAAAGCAAGGAAGTTATGCTGAACCTTTATAAAACACTGGTTCAGCCACAACTGCAGTATTGTGCCCAATTGGACATCGGACTTTAGTAAGGATGTGAAGGCCTTAGAGAGGGTGCAAAAAAGATTTACTAGAATGGTTCCAGGGATGAGGGACTTCAGTTATGTGGATAGACTGGAGAAGCTGGGGTTGTTCTCATTATAGCAGAGAAGGTTGAGAGGAGATTTGATAGAAGTTTTCAAAATCATGAAGGGTTTAGATAAAGTAACTAAAGAGAAACTGTTCCCATTGGCGGAAGGGTCGAGAACCAGAGCCCATCCATCTTCAGCTGCTTCATCAATGACCTTCCCTCCATCATAAGGTCAGAAATGGGGATGTTCGCTGATGATTGCACAGTGTTCAGTTGCATTCACAACCCCTCAGATAATGAAGCAGTCCGAGCCCGCATGCAGCAAGACCTGGACAACATCCAGGCTTGGGCTGATAAGTGGCAAGTAACATTCGCGCCAGACAAGTGCCAGGCAATGACCATCTCTAACAAGAGAAAGTCTAACCACCTCCCCTTGACATTCAACGGCATTACCATCGCCGAATCCCCCACCATCAACATCCTGGGGGTCACCATTGACCAGAAACTTAACTGGACCAGCCATATAAATACTGTGGCTACGAGAGCAGGTCAGAGGCTGGGTATTCTGCTGCGAGTGACTCACCTCCTGACTCCCCAAAGCCTTTCCACCATCTACAAGGCACAAGTCAGGAGTGTGATGGAATACTCTCCACTTGCCTGGATGAGTGCAGCTCCAACAACACTCAAGAAGCTCGACACCATCCAGGACAAAGCAGCCCACTTGATTGGCACCCCATTCACCATCCTAAACATTCACTCCCTTCACCACCGGCGCACTGTGGCTGCAGTGTGTACCATCCACAGGATGCACAGCAGCAACTCGCCAAGGCTTCTTCAACAGCACCTCCCAAACCCACAACCTCTACCACCTCGAAGGACAACAGCAGCAGGTACATGGGAACAACACCACCTGCACATTCTCCTCCAAGTCACACACCATCCCGACTTGGAAATATATCGCCGTTCCTTCATCGTCGCTGGGTCAAAATCCTGGAACTCCCTTCCTAACAGCACTGTGGGAGAACCTTCACCACACGGACTGCAGCGGTTCAAGAAGGTGGCTCACCACCACCTTCTCAAGGCCAATTAGGGATGGGCAATAAATGCCGGCCTCGCCGGCGATGCCCACATCCCATGAACGAATAAAAAAAAACACAGATTTAAAGTGATTGACAAAAGAACCAAAGGAGACATGAGGAAAAACTTTTTTACGCAGCGAGAAATTATGATCTGGAATGCACTGCCTGAAAGTGTGGTGGAAACAGATACAATCGTGGCTTTGAAAAAGGAATTGGATAAATACTCGAAGGGAAAAAATTTGCAGGGGTTCGGGGTAAGAGCTGAGAATGGGACTAACTGGATTGTTCTTATAAAGAGCCGGCACATGTTTGATAGGCCGAATGGCCTCCTTCTGGGCAGTAACCATTCTATGATTCTATGAAAACAAGAGACTTTTTTTAATATTCGTTCATGGGATGTGGGCGTCGCTGGCGAGGCTGGCATTTATTGCCCATCCCTAATTGCCCTTGAGAAGGTGGTGGTGAGCCGCCTTCTTGAACCGCTGCAGTCCATGTGGTGAAGGTTCTCCCACAGTGCTGTTAGGAAGGGAGTTCCAGGATTTTGACCCATCGACGATGAAGGAACGGCGATATATTTCCAAGTCGGGATGGTGTGTGACTTGGAAGGGAACGTGCAGGTGGTGGTGTTCCCATGTGCCTGCTGCTCTTGTCCTTCTTGGTGGTGGAGGTCGCGGGTTTGGGAGGTGCTGTCGAAGAAGCCTTGGCGAGTTACTGCAGTGCATCCTGTGGATGGTACACACTGCAGCCACAGTGCGCCGGTGGTGAAGGGAGTGAATGTTTAGGGTGGTGGATGGGGTGCCAATCATCTCCCTTCCTCCTGCATAAAATTAAACGCCTTGCGTGCAACCCTTTATTCTTGTGGTTCAAGTCACAGGTATTACCTGCTTGCTCATCACATTGGTGAGGAACTATGGCATGTTGCACAACTACAGGGTACATTTTTCTGTGCGTCGTTTGCCTGAGAGTTTTTTTATTTATTTATAGTGCTGCAGAATATGTTGTAGATTTAGAGAACAAGAAGCAGTTGCACTTTTGACATAAGTGAGATTATTGGGAAAATTCATAGAACCTGGCAAATTGTGTTTGACTAACTTGATTGAGTTCTTTGATGAAGTAGTGGAGAGTGTTGATGAGAGTAAGGTGGTTGATGTTGAGATTGGCAGGTCCTTCACGTTCTCACCCTTGCCGGGTTCTTCGGCCACTTATGGCCCCTCCCACACTCTCCCTGCCTCACCGTTAATATCGGGACCATAGAATTACATCGAATTTTACAGCACACAAGCAGGACATTCGGCCCAACAGGTCTAAGCCGGTGTTTATGTTCCACCTTACTTCATCTAACCTTATCAACATATCCTTCTATTCCTTTCTCCCTCGTGTGTTTATCTAGCTTCCCCTTAAATGCTTCTATGCTATTCACCTCAACCGCTCCTTGTGGTAGCGAGTTCCACATTCTCGCCACTCTCTGGGTAAAGTGGTTTCTCCTGAACTCTTATTGGATTTATTAGTGACTATCCATGGCCTATAGTTTTGGACTCCCCTACTAGTGAAAACACCGGGCGTGATTTTAACATGGCACTGGGAAGTCAGCGGGTGAGTGAGTAGTCATGTGGGAAACGCGGTTTGAGCGATCGTGACTGAATTGAAGGCCCTTAATTTTACTTCCAGGTTTTGCATCTCCAAGCTGCGCAGCAGGTGTACTGTGCACCCGCATGATGTACTGTGAACTGGAGTATTTAAAGGGCCATTGCAACAACGGATTTTGAAGGAGAAAGGAAGATAATTCCAAAATGCAGCATCATAGGGCGAAGGCAGCACCCCATTTCCGTGACTCCTCCCTTGTGTTGTTACTTGTTGGTATCTGAGGCAGGAGTGAAGTCCTATACCCGGTTGATAGGAACAAACATTTACCTGAGGAAGGAGGAAGTCTCCGAAAGCTTGTGAATTTAAAATAAAATTGCTGGACTATAACTTGGTGTTGTAAAATTGTTTACAATTGTCAACCCCAGTCCATCACCGGCATCTCCACATCACGGTTGATAGGAGGAAGCGACTTGCTTCTGCCACCAAGAAGGCATGGCTGGAGGTGGCCAGGAGCTCAGCAGCGGGAGCACGGAGTAAGATTATCCCGCCACCTGTGAAATCTGTATCAAATATGTAGTTTGGGCAATTCACCTCTTGTATTAATCAAACAAAAATCTGATGATTGTTAACCAATGAATTGCTGTGATCACACATGCACCTTGACTCATTGTACCACATGTATTTGGGACATGTACCTTTTACTATCCTTATATGAACACATTTCTCTCTCTAATACTAATTAAGCAAGTGTATAGTAATTAACCACACAACTTAGAATCCATCAAGCTTTGCAAAAACCCTTCAAAATCCTTTATTAAAACGAATAAAAGTATGAAAGTTGCTAGCACGGCACATACATTGTAACCATAGCTATGCAGACATGCTCACAAGATAACTGTCCATATGAGACAATAGAGTCTTGGAGTTCCAAGCCTGGGACCCAGACAGGAGCATCAGATAATAGACCTAGAAGTTGCTAGAGATGGTCTTGAGAGGAACACTACAGGATAAGATGAGGGGCCAGTCCCGTGGGAATGGTAGTAACTGGTGATTGGTCAATCCAAGGGGTATGGCGTTTGGGGGGGCTACTCCATCACCCCCTGTCCATCAAAGAAAGAGATAAGGTGGAGGCTGACTTATTTTCCTTTGTCCCGAAAGATGCTCGACACCCAATTGGACACCATACCTTTTGGCAAGGTTCCCATAGGGTCAAACGCCTGTGTCAATAATAGCCCCTGCCACCACCCCCAAAAGTGGCATATAAAGAGCACCCCTTGCTGGTGTTAGGTTGTAGAGACTTAGCAGGAGTAACTACGGCTGACTTTGGAGGCCCACCGAACAGCTATTCGACAAACCATTTGGACCGACAGAGGTAGCTCCAAGTGGAGCAGGATTGAGGACAAGGAGTCCAATAGGTCACCCCTAGTGGGGCAAAAGAGACGTGTGAACCGAAGTGGATGAGGGACCCCAGGCAGGGTGGAAAGCCCTTTCTTCTAGACTTCTGAGGTGGGCACAACTCTACCCAGTGCGGAACGGGTGATATGATCTCTTGCTTTGTGCTGAAAACTACTGCCCCAACATCGCATGTGTTGGTTCTTGTATGAAATCTGATAAAGCACCTTTTTGCCTTTGGAGTGTCACATCAATTAACGGCAACAGGGAATAAAAATCCCTACAACGGTGCACAGGTCATGGATGCAACGCAGGAAGCTCTTTAATGACCTAACCAGTTCAGTAAAAGTGAGTACTTTTGATGATTCACCCACATCCTGTGAAAAGAAACCCCCCCTCCCTCTCTCATATTCTCAAGCTTACTCCATCACATCACTCCTCACACCCACTGAAGTCTCATCGTCAACTTACCTTCACTTTCTGTGCACTTCCTCACCTCCCCATTTTGAACCCACCGCTCCCACTCATCCCAATCTTGATGCAATGTGATGAATCTATCTGATAGCCACCCTCTGATGCATCTCTTTCGTTGTCAGCCTCACCCAAAGCAATGCATCCATCGGGTGATCCCATTGCCCTCACTCACTCTCATGTCTGTTCTTTCTCCCCTAAAGAGAAGAGAGCGCAAAATGCATGGGAGAGGAGTAGGACTGGAGGGGGCCACCACAAATAATGCCCCTGATAGATGCAGAGGAGCAGGCCTTGGAGTTCAGCTGCACGGTTGAATGCCTGGCCGTCAGAGATGGCGAGACAGGCAACCTGTAAACTGCTGGTGACAGAACTTTAACATCCTTCACGCACATCATGAATTGATGTTATCATTGATTGACCTGTTGCACACCTCAGTATGGTCATTGCAAACTAACTCCTGCGATGATTCTTAATATTGGTTTATGTTCTCTTCCAGGGCCTTTACGGATTGATGAGGAGGCATGGGCCATGGAAGAGGGCGATTCCTCAGAGAAGCTCAATTCCTCTGAAGGCGTACATCACATCCAGCCATGCACCAGTGCAGATACCCACTTTGGTGGGTCCTGTTAGACAGTTAGTTAGGTTGTCACCTGGTGATTCACCACTCACAAATGAGCACAAGCAGACACTGGTGGCTGGGGCAGCTGTGGAGAGTCAGCGTTGGACGGCGCACTCGTCTCCAAGCTCTGCTCAGCTGGACATAGATGCTTAACCCCGGGGGACATCGTTGAGAGTGAGAATGATCGAGGTACAGCTCCACCTTTGTGAGCTAATGGAAAAGTTGTCATGCATACTCTCCACAATAGCGGATAGGATGGAGGAGTCCAACTCCATCGCTAGTGGGTTGTCGGTGCAGGTAAGTGTGTGAATGTCTGCAATGGAGAGAGTGACAGCCTCTATTGAACTTCAAGCACAGCTCTCAAATAAGTCCACGCAGGCCACGACAACAGCCGTGCGGACTCTGGATGCCAACATGTCTGCCTCCTAAAACAAGTAGACAGAAACTTCATCAGTGGTCTTAGAAAGCACCATATCTCCTCACCAACCTGCTGTCCAGCAGATTGGTGGTAGTGATGTTGCGCCAGCCTGGGAGAGGGATGATAGCGAAAGGGGACATGGAAGTGAGGACTCCACTCAAAGCGTTCCCACATCTCACCCATTGCTCCCTCCTCAACCAGCACCTGCAATGCTGCCTCCTCTCCCGATGTCTGAGTCTGCCCCTGGACAGGTGCAGGTGGAGCAGTCTTTATGGGGGGGCCCTCATGGGCTCCAAAACCCAGAGGTCATGGCATGAATCTGAGCAACTTGCCACTACCTCTGCTGAAGCCACAGGGGATGCACCACTTAGAAGCACTAGGAAGAGGAAGGCTAAGGTTTTATTATCATTAAGATTATGCACAAGGAGGTCTGAAGGAATGTCATGTTTTTTATTTATATTTGTTTGTTGTTAACTGCACATTAAATGTTATAATTCTCACTACCATTGCCATGCCTTGCCCTTTTCTTGAGTCCCTTTTGTGAAATCGCCCTTTCATGTGCTTCATCACGATTGGCGAGACTTGATGCCACATATTGGGTGCGTATGCATGGTTGAAGGACTGTTTTGTGCAAACGGAGGGGGGGTGGGCTGGTGTCGGTGGTGGTGGTTGTTCCAGGAGACCTGAGCATTTCACTATCTTCAGTCTGCAGAACTCATTATGAGAACCTGTTAGTTTTGAGTGAAACCCTGGCATCATGGGCAGCCATGTGCGTTGCTCCTCTGGCAATGGGTTCCCCATCTTCATCCTCCTCCTCCTCCTCTTCTTCATGTTGCCGGCAGATGAGGATGCTTCAAGAGCACATTCGAGCTCCTCCACCTGTAACCCTCTCTGTTGAGCGATGTTGTGCAGGACGCAACACACGACTATTATTCTGCACACCCTCGCCGGTGAGTACTGAAGGGAGCTCCCAGATCGATCCAGGCACCTGAAGCACATCTTCAGCATTCCTATGGCTTGTTCCGATGGTCGCAAACCAGCTGTGCATTGATGAAGTGATATCTCTTTCAGTTTATAAACAGTCCTGGTTCATGTGCCAGTCCTCAAATTGCTATGTGTGTGCAATCAATTGCGCCCTGTACCCGTGTGAAGCCAGCCAGAGAGTGGAAACCCATTGCCCTCTCAGTCTGGCTGATGTCGTCGAGGGGGAAGTTGATGTAGTCAGATGCCCTGGCAAACAAGTCATCCGTCACCTGTCGTATACACTAATGTGCAAATGATTGAGAGACCCTGGAGATGTGACCACCCTGGAAGGATCTGGAGGCAAGAAATTGAGGCTCTGGTGTTTGTTTGTCAGTTTGAAGGAGTCCAAAATGTAGGTAAATTTGTCTGAACACAAGAATTCTCAGTCTCAACAAAGAAATCTCAGTCTAAACATAAAGAATTCCCAGCCAAAGGTTTGTCTGGGAGAACTGAGCACACTGTTGCAAAAACTCACCTTATATTCAGATGTGTCACTCACTGGTTTAAAGGTCCTTATGATGGTCTGACGCAACTCGCCTCCATTTCCATGGCATGTTTCAGAGGCCACGGGAGATACGTTCAGTGTAAATTAAAATCATTTGTCTGGCTGAATACACAAAAATTTAATCTCCTTAAGTGCTTCAACAGCGTTAATTGGCCCTTTAAATATCTGCCCACCGGCTTTAAGTGCCGGCGAGACTTCCAGGTGTCCGTTGCACGCGCGGATCCAAACGCGCCTCGGTCAAACCCAAGAGTATCATAGTGTCATAGTTGGTACAGCAGAGGAGGAGGCCATTTGGCCCATTGTACCTGTGCCAGCTCTTTGAAAGAGCTATTCAATTAGTCACATTCCCCTGCTCTTTCCCCATAGCCCTGTAAATTTTTTCCCTTCAAGTATTTATCAAATTCCCTTTTGAAAGTTACTATTGAATCTGTTTCCACCACCCTTTCAGGGAGTGCGTTCCAGATCATTATAAGTTGCTGTGCAAAAAAATGTTTCCTCATGTCGCCTCTGGCTCTTTTGTCGATCACCTTAAATCTGTGTCCTCTGGTTACCGACCCCTCTGCCACTGGAAACAATTTTTCCTTACTGGCTCTGTCAAAACCGTTCATGTTTTGAACACCTGTATCAAATCTCCCCTTAACATTCTCTGTTCTAAGGAAAACAACCCCAGCTTCTCCAGTTTCTCCGCATAACTGAAGTCCCTCATCCCTGGCACCATTCTAGTAAATCACTTCTGCACCCTTTCTAACGCTGTGACATCCTTCCTAAAGTGTGGTGCCCAGGATTAAAGACAATACCCTAACTGAGGCCTCACCAGCATTTTATAAAGTTATGGCATAACTTCCTTGCTTTTGTACTCTATGCCTCTATTATTAAAGCCCAGGATCTCTATGCCTTTTTGACAGCCTTCTCAACTGTCCTCCCACCTTGAAAGATTTACATGTGTGCACCCCCAGGTCTCTGTTCCTGCACCCCCTTTTAAAATGGAACCATTTAGTTTATATTTCCTCTCCTCATTCTTCCTACCAGAATTTTATCACTTCACACTCCTTACTGTTAAATTTCATCTGCCCATTTCACCAATCTGTCTTTGTCCTACTGACATCTGTTACTATCCTCCACCTTGTTTACTACATTTCTGAGTTTCTTGTCAACTGCAAATTTTGAAATTATACCCTCTATACCCAAGTCCAGGTCAATTATATATATCAAAAAGAGGAGTGGTCCCAATACTGACCCCTGGGGAACACCACTGTATACTTCCTTCCAGTCTGAAAAACTGTTCACCACTACTCTCTGCTTTTATTGCCCACCCGCCCCTCTCCAACCCATTCGTTCTTGGGGGTTAAAGTTACCCCCAGCTTCTCCACGTCTATCTTATCAAACCCCTTCATAATTTTAAAGACCTCTGTCAGGTCACCCCTCAGTGTTCTCTTTTCGAGAGAAAAGAGCCCCAGTGTGTTCAGTCTTTCCTGATTGTTGTAACCTCTCAGTTCTGGTATCATCTTTTTTGCAGTTTCTCCAGTGCTTCTATATGTTTTTTGTAATATGGGTGGGATATATGCCAGTTGGAGTGGGTGGTATACAGATGCCACCTGGAGTTAGAGAAATATCAAGCAGTCTGCATACTTTCCTGGAGGCCTGCACAATGAGACCCCTTGTCCAAAATGGGAGTGCACCGTAAACTGTTCAGGCACCATGAGAGTAGTGACCCAACCTACTTAGACCCCTAGATGAGATATGCAGAATCCCTGCACATTAATCCCAGCTAACCTCACATCCTCCGCACCAAGATCCTGAAGCATGTAGGAACACTGAACCAACATGTATAATTTTGTCGAGAGTCACATGGGTCTGAAAAGATGTACAACTGCACTAACATATAAACCCATGTACAATTATAAAAATGGGCGTATGTGTAGAGCAATGTAAATTAGAAACAAGGGTGGAACAGAGACAGTAATTATAAACAAAATAAAAGTAACACTTAAAGTATGAGCACATAATCTGGGTTGGTATTTGAATGCAGCGTGAAGATAGTGCCAAATTGTTGGAGATATCGGCCTTCAGATTAGATGTTAAACTAAGGCCTCTCTGCTTTTCCAGTGGTACAAGTGGCCATTAAAGATCAGACAGCATTATTCAAGAAATGACAGCAAGTTCTCCTGGTCTCCTGGTCTACATTCTTCTCTTAACCAACACAACCAAAAAAAGGGATTAACTGGTCATTTGTCTTGTTGCTGTTTGTGGGTTCTTGCTGCGTGCAAGATGACTGTCACCCTTGCCTGCATCACAACAGTCACTGCACTGTAAAGCGATTGAATGTACGTGAGGTACTTTGGGATGTTTCTGAGAGTTGTAATAAGACAAGCGAGTCCGTACGCTAGTGAGTACAGAAATAGGAGGATAGGGCAGATGAATGCGTGGCTGGAGAGATGGTGCAGGAGGGAAGGCTTTAGATTCCTGGGGCATTGGGTCTGGTCCTGGGGAAGGTGGGACCTGTACAAGCCAGACAGGATGCACCAATATCCTCACGGGGAGGTTTGCTAGTGCTGTTTGGGAGGGTTTAAACTAGTTCGGCAGGGGGATGGGAACCTGAGCATAGATTCAGAAGGGACAAGAGCAAAGCTGGAATTGGAAGGCAGAAAATTAGTGAGCGAGTTTGGAAGGCAGAGGAAGCAAAGGCTAGAAAACAGACAACAAAGGAGTTTGGCAGTGCTTAATGGTATGTACATCAAAGCAAGGAGTCTAGTGAATAAGGCGGATGAGCTGAGGACACAGATAGTCATGTGGAATTATGATATCATAGCTATTACAGAAACATGGCTTAAAGAGGGGCAGGAATGGCAGCTCAACATTCCTGGTTACAGGTTCTCAGACGAGATAGAGAGGGGGATAAAAAAGGAGGGGGCGTTGTAATATTGGTTAAAGAAACAATTACAGCTGTGAGGAGGGATGATATGTTAGAAGGATCATCAAATGAGGCCATATGGGTGGAACTGAAAACAAAAAAGAGGCAGTCACACTGCTGGGAATGTACTATAGACCCCCCAAACAATCAGAGGGAGATAGAAGAGCAAATATGTAGGCAAATTTCTGAGAAGTGGAAGAACAATATGGCAGTACTAGTAGGGGATTTCAACTACCGTAATATTAACTGGGATAGAATCAGTGCAAAAGGTATAGAGGGAGCAGAATTTTTAAATTGCATTTACAAGAACTTTTTTAGCCAGTACATAGCAAGCCCAACAAGAGCGGGGGCAGTTCTGGACTTAGTTTTAAGGAATGAAGCTGGGCAGGTGGAAGGGGTAATAATGGGAGAGCATTTTAGTGGTAGTGATCATAATTCAGTTATATTTAGCGTAGTTATGGAAAAGGACAAAGATAGAACAGGAGTAAAAGTTCTTAACTGGGGAAAGGCCAATTTTACAAAGTTGAGATGTGATTTGACAAAAGTGAACTGGAAACAGCCACTTGAAGGTAAATCAGTGTCAGAGCAGTGGGAGGCATTCAAGGGGGAGATAGTGAGGGTTCAGAGCAAATATATTCCCACTAAGAAAAAGGGTGGGACTCCCAAATCTAGAGCCCTCTGGATGTCAAGGAGCACACAGGGTAGGATAAGGAAAAAAATGGAAGGTTATGTCAGATACCGAGAGCTCAATACTGCATAAAGCCTAGAGGAGTATAGTAAGTGTAGGGGTGAAATCAAAAAGGAAATTATGAAAGCAGAGAGGGGCATGAAAAAATATTGGCAAGTAAAATCAAGAAAAACCAAAAGATGTTTTTTCAATACATAAGGAGCAAGGAAAGAGTTGGGCCTATTAGAGACCAAAAAGGTAACCTGTGTGTGGAGGTGGAAGACTTGGGTATGGTTCTTTATGCATACTTTGCGTCTGTCTTCATAAAAGAGGAGGACAATGCAAACATTGTAGTTAAGGAGGAGGAGTGTGAAATATTAGATGGGATAAACATGGTGAAAGAGGAAATATTAAGTGGTTTAGCATCTTTGAAAGTAGATAAATCGCCAGGCTCGGATGAAATGTATCCCAGGCTGTTAAGAGAAGCAAGGAAGGAAATAGCCGAGGCTCTGACCATCATTTTCCAAGCCTCTTTGGTTACAGGCGTGGTGCCAGAGGACTGGAGGACAGTTAATGTTGTAACATTGTTTAAGAAGGGAGAAAGGGATAGACCAAGTAATTACAGTCCAGTCAGCCTAACCTCGGTGGTGGGCAAATTATTGGGAAAAATTTTGAGAGACAGTATTGCTCATCACATAGAAAGGCACGGAGTAATCAAGGACAGTCAGCATGGATTTGTTAAGGGAAGGTCGTGTCAGATTAACTTGATTGAATTTTTTGAGGAGGTAACAAGGAGGGTCAATGAGGGTAGCGCATTTGATGAAGTCTACATGAGGCTTTTGACAAGGTCCCACATGGCAGACTGGTCAGAAAAGTACAAGCCCATGGGATCCAAGGGAAAGTGGCAAGTTGGATCCAAAATTGGCTCAGTGACAGGAAGCAAAGGGTAATGTTTGAGGGCTGTTTTTGTGACTGGAAGGCTGTTTCTAGTGGGGTTCTGCAGGATTCAGTCCTAGGTCTCTTGCTTTTTGTGGGAAGTAGGGGGCATGATTAAGAAGTTTGCAGATGATACAAAAATTGGCTGTGTGGTTGATCATGAGGAAGGAAGCTGTAGTCTGCAGAAAGATATCAATGGGCTGATCAAGTGGGCAGAGAAGTGGCAAATGGAATTCAATGCAGAGAAGTGTGAGGTAATGCATTTGGGGAGGGCAAACAAGGCAAGGGAATACACAATAAATCGGAGGATACTGAGAAGTGTAATGGAACAGAGGGACCTTGGAGTGCATGTCCACAGATCTCTGAAGATAAGGTGGCTAAAAAGGCAAACGGGATACTTCCCTTCATTAGCCGAGGCATAGAATATAAGAGCAGGGAGGTTATGATACCAAGGAGCCCTAGTAAAATTGAAGTCAATGGGAATCAGGGGGAAAACTCTCCAGTGGCTGGAGTCATACCTAGCACAAAGGAAGATGGTAGTAGTTGTTGGAGGCCAATCATCTCAGCCCCAGGACATTGCTGCAGGAGTTCCTCAGGGCAGTGTCCTAGGCCCAACCATCTTCAGCTGCTTCATCAATGATCTTCCCTCCATCATAAGGTCAGAAATGGGAATGTTCGCAGATGATTGCACAGTGTTCAGTTCCATTCGCAACCCCTCAGGTAATGAAGCAGTCTGAGCCCGCATGCAGCAAGACCTGGACAACATCCAGGCTTGGGCTGATAAGTGGCAAGTAACATTCGCGCCAGGCAATGACCATCTCCAACAAGAGAGAGTCTAACCACCTCCCCTTGACATTCAACGGCATTACCATCGCCGAATCCCCCACCATCAACATCCTGGGGGTCACCATTGACCAGAAACTTAACTGGACCAGCCATATAAATACTGTGGCTACAAGAGCAGGTCAGAGGCTGGGTATTCTGCGGCGAGTGACTCGCCTTCTGACTCCCCAAAGCCTTTCCACCATCTACAAGGCACAAGTCAGGAGTGTGATGGAATACACTCCACTTGCCTGGACGAGTGCAGCTCCAACAACACTCAAGAAGCTCAACACCATCCAGGTCAAAGCAGCCCACTTAATAGGCACCCCATCCACCATCCTAAACATTCACTCCCTTCACCACCGGCGCACTGTAGCTGCAGTGTGTCCCATCCACAGGATGCACTGCAGCAAATCACCAAGGCTTCTTCGACAGCACCTCCCAAACCCGCGACCTCTACCACCTAGAAGGACAAGAGCAGCAGGTACATGGGAACAACACCACCTGCACGTTCCCCTCCAAGTCACACACCATCCCGACTTGGAAATATATCGCCGTTCCTTCATCGTCGCTGGGTCAAAATCCTGGAACTCCCTGCCTAACAGCACTGTGGGAGAACCTTCACCACACGGACTGCAGCGGTTCAAGAAGGTGGCTCACCACCACCTTCTCCAGGGGCAATTAGGGATGGGCAATAAATGCTGGCCTTGCCAGCGACGCCCACATCCCATGAATGAATAAAAAATTTTTTAAAAACTGTATAAAACACTAGTTAGGCCACAGCTAGAGTACTGTGTACAGTTCTGGTCACCACATTACAGGAAAGATGTGATTGCACTGGAGAGGGTACAGAGGAGATTTTCGAGGATGTTGCCAGGACTGAAGAATTTTAGCTATGAGGAAAGATTGGATAGGCTGGGGTTGTTTTCTTTGGAACAGAGGAGGCTGAGGGGTGATTTAATTGAGGTGTACAAAATTATGAGGGGCCTAGATAGAGTGGATAGGGAAGATCTATTTCCCTTAGTAAAGAGGTCAATAACCAGGGGGCATAGATATAAAGTAATTGGTAGAAAGATTAGAGGGGATCTGAGGAAATATTTTTTCACCCAGGGGGTGGTAGGGATCTGGAACTCACTGCCTGAAAGGATGGTAGAGGCAGAAACCCTAAACTCATTAAAAAAATACATGGATGTGCACCTGAAGTGCCGTGACCTACAAGACCATGGATCAAGTGCTGGAAAGTGGGATTAGGCTGGGCGGCTCACTTTCAGCCGGTGCGGATGCAATGGGCCGAATGGCCTCCTTCTGTGTCATAAATTTCTATAATTCTATGATTCTATGAAGACAAATGCTTTTTCTTACTTTCCATGTACATTTCTTTCTCCTTATCTTTCACCATTTCACTTCTTACTCCTTTCTTTAAATTTTTTTACACTTACATGGAATGTTCGGTCCTAACTCATTTTGTGGATTCCAGTCCTGATAAGAACAAAAGTCCAGAGTCACATTTGACCATTATTTACAAGTTAAAATTCTAAGGTGTACAAATTGTTTCTCAATAGATGCAAAGTGAAAATTGGCTGTGGATGACAAGAGACTATTATCTCCCTTCCTCCTGCGTAAAATTAAACGCCTTGCGTGCAACCCTTTATTCTTGTGGTTCAAGTCACAGGTGTTACCTGCTTGCTCATAACATTGGTGAGGAACTATGGCATGTTGCACAACTACAGGGTACATTTATCTGTGTGTAGTTTGCCTGAGAGTTTTTTTCTTTATTTATAGTGTTGCAGAATGTGTAGTGGATTTAGAGAATGAGAAGCATTTGTCTTTTTGACATAAGTGAGATTATTGGGATAATTCATAGAACCTGGCAAATTGTGTTTGACTAACTTAGAATCATAGAACCTTACAGCAAAGAAGGGGTGCAGCTAGTCGTGCTTGTGCTGGCTCTTTGAAAGAGCTGTCCAATTTGGTCTCACATCCTAGCTATTTCCCCATAATTCTGGAAATTGGTCCTCTTCAAGTACATGTCAAATTTCCTTTTGAAAGTTCCTATGGAATCTGATTCCACCACCCTTTCAAGTAGTGCATTCCCGATCTTAACAACCCTCTGTGTGAAAAAATGTCTCCTCATTTCCCATCTAGTGCTTTTACCAATTATTTTAGAATCATAGAATCATGGAAAATTTATGGCACAGAAGGAGGCCATTCGGCCCATCGTGTCCGCACCGGCCGAAAATGAGCCGCCCAGCCTAATCCCACTTTCCAGCACTTGGTCCATGGTCTTGTAGGTCACGGCACTTCAGGTGCACATCCATGTATTTTTTAAATGAGTTGAGGGTTTCTGCCTCTACCACCCTTTCAGGCAGTGAGTTCCAGACCCCCCAGCATCCTCTGGGTGAAAAAATATTTCCTCAGCTCCCCTCTAATCCTCCTATCAATTACTTTAAATCTATGCCCCCTGGTTATTGACCACTTCGCTAAGGGAAATAGGTCCTCCCTATCTACTCTATCTAGGCCCCTCATAATTTTGTACACCTCAATTAAATCATCCCTCAGCCTCCTCTGTTCCAAAGGAAAAAACCCCAGCCTATCCTCATAGCTAAAATTCTCCAGTCCTGGCAACATCCTTGTAAATCTCCTCTGTACCCTCTCTAGTGCAATTACATCCTTCCTGTAATGTGGTGACCAGAACTGTATGCAGTACTCAAGCTGTGGCCTAACCAGTGTTTTATACAGTTCCAGCAAAATCTCCCTGCTCTTATATTCTATGCCTCGGCTAATAAAGGAAAGTATTCTACATGCCTTCTTAACCACCTTATTTATCTATCCTACTACCTTCAGGGATCTGTGAACATGCACTCCAAGGTCCCTCACTTCCTCTACACCTCTCAGTATCCTCCCATTTATTGTGTATTCCTTTGCCTTGTTTGCCCTCCCCAAATGCATTACCTCAGGCTTCCCCGCATTGAATTTCATTTGCCACTTTTCTGCCCACCTGACCAGTCCATTGATATCTTCCTGCAGTCTACAGCTTTCCTCCTCACTATCAACCACACGGCCAATTTTTGTATCATCTGCAAACTTCTTCTTCATGTCCCCTACATTTAAGTCTAAATCATTAATATAAACAACAAAAAGCAAGGGACCTAGTACTGAGCCCTCAGAACCCCACTGGAAACAGCGTTTCAGACACAAAAACAACTGTCGACCATTACAATTTTGCTTCCTGCCACTAAGCCAATTTTGGATCCAACTAGTCACTTTCCCTTGGATCCCATGGGCTTGTACTTTTTTGACCAGTCTGCCATGAGGGTCCTTGTCAAATGCCTTGCTAAAATCCACGCAGACGACATCAAATGCACTACCCTCCTTGTTACCTCCTCAAAAAATTCAATCAAGTTAGTCAGACATGACTTTTCTTTAACAAATCCATGCTGATTGTCCTTGATTACTCTGTGCCTTTCTAAATGACGATTAATACTATCCCTCAGAATTCATTCCAATAATTTGCCCACCACCGAAGTTAGATTGACTGGCCTGCAATTACTCGGTCTATCCTTTGCTCCCTTTTTAAACAACGGTACAACGTTAGCAGTCCTCCAATCCTCCGGCACCTCGCCTGTATCCAGTGAGGATTGGAAAATAATGGTCAGAGTCTCTGCTATTTCCTCCCTTGCTTTTTTAACAGCCTGGGATACATCTATGATTTTAAATCTCATGATCTCTGGTTACCGACCCACCTGCCTGAGGAAACAGAGGAGATTCAAGTAATTTTGAATATTTCTGTTAGGTCTCTCCTTAACTGTCTCTGCTGTAAGGAGAACAATCTCAGATTCTTCAATCCCTCCACATAACTGAAGTCCCTCATCCCTGGTATCATCCTGGTAAACCTTCTCTGGGCCCTCTCCAAGGCCTTGACATCCTTCCTAAAGTGTGGTGCCTAGAATTGTACACAATACTCCAGCTGAGGCCTAATCAGTGATTTGTAAAGGTTTAGCATGACTTCCTTGTTTTTGTCTTCATTGCCCCTAATTACAAAGCCAAGTATCCACATATTTTCGTAACTGCCTTATCATCTTGCTCTGCCACAATCAAACTTTGATTGAGTTCTTTGATAAAGTAATGGAGAGAGTGATGAGGGTAGTGCGGTTGATGTTGTGTATATGGACTTCCAAAAGGCATTTGATAAGGTACTACATAATAGACTTGTTAGCAAAATTGAAGCCAATGGGATTAAAGGGGCAGTGAGAGCGTGGCTAGGGGACAGAAAGTAGAGAGTAGCGGTTGTTTTTCAGACTGGAGGGAAGTGTGCAGTGGTGTCCCCCAGTGATCGGTATTAGGACCACTGCTTTTTTGATATCTATTAATGATCTGGACCTGGTTATACAGGGTATAATTTCATAGTTTGCAGATGACACGAAACTCGGAAAATTAGTAAACAGTGAGGAGAATAGTAATAGATCTTCAGGAGGACATAGACAGACTGGTGAAATGGGCAGACACATGGTAGATGAAATTTAATGCAGAGAATTGTGAAGTGATGCATTTTGGAAGGAAGAATGAGGAGAGGCAATATAAACTAGAATGATATCAGGGATGAGGGACTTATGTGGAGAGATTGGAGAAGCTGGGGTTCTTCTCCTTAGAGCAGAGAAGATTAAGAGGAGATTTGATAGAGGTGTTCAAAATTATGAACCATTTTGATAGAGTAAATAAGGATAAATTGTTTCCAGTATCAGAGGGGTCGGTAACCAGAGGACACAGATTTAAAGTGATTGGCAAAAGGCCCAGGGGCGACATGAAGAAACATTTTTTATGCAGCAAGTTGTAATGATCTCGAATGCACTGCCTGAAAGGGTGGTGGAAGCAAATTCAATAGTAACTTTCAAAAGGGAATTGGATAAATACTTGAAGGGAAAAAAGTTACGGGGCTACGGGGAAAGAGCAGGGGAGTGGGACTAATTGGACAGCTCTACTAAAGAGCAGGCACGATGGGCCGAATGGCCTCCTTCTGTGCTGTATCATACGATGATCCTACTATGATACTATGATAAACTGAATGGTACAATTTTAAAAGAGGTGTAGGAATGGAGAGACCTGGGAGTTTGCGTGCTGAAATCTTTGAAGGTGGCATGACAAGTTGATAAAGCTGTTAAAAAAGCACAAAGGATCTTTATGTTTTCTAAATAGAGGCAGAGAGAGCAAAAACAAGGAAGTTATGCTAAACCTTTATAAATCATTTATTAGGCCTCAGGTGGAGTATTGTGTCCAATTCTGGGCACCACACTTTTGGAAGGATGTCAAGGACTTGGATAGGATGTAGAGGAAATTCCCTCGAATGGTACCAGGAACGAAGGATTTCAGTTATGTGGTGAGGCTAGAGAAGCGGGGGGCGTTCTCCTCAGAGCCGAGAAGTTTAAGGGAAGATTTAATAGAGGCGTTCAAAATCATGAAGGGTTATGATAAGTGTAAATAAGGAGAAACTGTTTCCACTGTCTGAAGGGTTGGTAACCTGAGGACACAGATTTAAGGTAATTGGCAAAAGAGCCAGAGGTGAGATGCGGAGAATTTTTTTACGCAGCGAGTTGTTATGATCTGGAATGCGTTATCTGAAAGGATGGCGGAAGCAGATTCAATAGTAACTTTCAAAAGGGAATTGGATAAATACTTGAAACAGAAAAAATTGCAAGGCTACGGGGAAAGAGCAGGGGAGTGGGACTAGTTAGACATCTCTCTCAAAGAACCGGCACAGGCACAATGGGCCGAATGGCCTCCTTCTGTGCTGTATGATTCTATGACTCAGTAAAAAGACAAGTAATTTTGCTTTGCAATGTATAGATGAGTAAGAGTTATTGACCTGGCACTTTTGTGGAAGCTGGGACTGGAATCTGAACAACTTTAATATTTGTTAAGAGTGGGTGGCACCAGTGGGCTGCCATGAAAATGAAATGCCTTGAAAATAACTAGCCTGGATGAAGGTGTGCATGCTAGATTAGGTTTAAGGTGGAGAATGAAAACCTTTGATGGGATTTTCCTTCTCAACTTCAATGTTATGGGGTGGGACATCTGCTAATCCCACAATGAGGTCAGCCTTATTTAAGTAAATCAGGCAGGGATCCTGTGGGATTCCTATTTGCTTTGGGAGGTCGCCTCGGGGAGGTTGAGAAATCGTAAATGCAAGCCTCAGCCTAGCAGCCGAAGACATTTTTTTAATTCAAACATCCGCCTCATAGCTAAAGCATCAATCATGCTTCTTGTTATCAACACGCCACTGGAATATTTGAACGGATGTATAGAATGCCTATAGGATGCCGTCAGTTCCCAAAAGCAGGAATGGGCTGCGGAGACCCAGGTGAATGTTTCCCACCTGATTTTCTGCACCCACCCACAGTAAAGACCAGCATATTTCTGGGGAGATTTTCTTTTTAAAAAAAGACCAACTATTCAATTTTGAAAACTTATCAGTTCAGCAGAGCAGGCTAATTACATCACCTGCATTAATTGATTGTAAACATTCTACTTAACTACAGCTGTGTTGGTCATAGAATAAGTATGTTAAATTGGCTGGATAAACTACAGCCACACTCGCCGAAACTTTCTTTGACAGTATCCCAACGACCTCTGCCGATGAGCAGCAATGTCGTGGAGAAACCGTCATCTCCAAGTTCTCTCCAAGTCAATCACCATTTTGAGTTTGACATACATTGTCGTTCCTTCATCATTGCTGGGTCAAAATCCTGGAATTCCCTACACGACACCCTTGTGGGAGTACCAACACCACAAAGAGGGCAGCCATTCAAAAAGAAGGCCCACTACTACCTTTTCAAGGCAACAAGAAATGGGCAATAAATGTTTTGGTGGGGGATTCAAGAACGAGAGGGCACAAGCTAAAAATTTAGAGCTAGGCCATTAGGAGTGAAATCAGGAAGCACTTTTTCACACTAAAGGTAGTGGAAATCTGGAACTCTCCACTCTTCCCCCCACCCCCCCACCCCCACACACACAAAAGGCTGTGGATGCTGGGTCAATTGAAACATTGAAGACTGAGATCGATAGATTTTTATTAGGTAAGGGTATCAAGAGATAAAGATCAAAGGCGGGTAAATGGAGTTGAGGTACAGATCTAATTGAATGGCGGAACAGCCTTGAGGGGTTGAATGGCCTACTCCTGTTCCTTTGTTCCTATGAAAGGGCCAACTAACTCCACTTCCACCAGTGCAATAGTCAAACAGAAAGCCTAGACCATTGATTCGTTTATTATCTTAAAAAAATGTTAGTAATGAATTTGTAACCAATGATAGACTCATTACCACAGGCATTGCACTACATTGAATACCAATCTGGTATTAGCTGCTTACCTCCCCTTAGCTGCCAGAGTTGTGTGTAATGAAACACACTCTATTAGTGGCCAGCATTAATGACATATCCAGATTACAGTGCCTCGTCATGGTTAATTATAATGCTTTACCAGATTAAACAGTGAAAAACTTAGCATTCACTGAAAGAAGTCAGTGAATGGAGGTGTTGCCTCAATATGGAGCCAAGAGGGATTTTCTACTTAATTTTACTGGCTACAAGTTTAGGTAAGTCTGCTAATAAATATTTCATTTGGTTATGTTTCACTGAGCTCCTAATTGGTATGATATTTTTTGAAATATGTTATTCTTTTGAACTTTTCTGGCTGAAATGCCAAACAGAAGAACCATTGCTCTTGTGTAAGATTTGCACTGAATAAAGTCACCTTGCAAAATTAAAGAGTTAAAAATAATGTAAAGGTACAGCTGGTCTGTCACACCTTAAAGGAGAAAAGTCAGGTTAACAGTCAAGTGCGCTTCCGTTGTGATAAATGAGCACCTTTACAGGGCTGAAGGTAAGAAAGAGAGAAGGGGAGCTGAGAGCCAGGTATGCACAAAACTTGGAAAGATATGGAAAAAGGTGCTGGATGTTATTCCAAAATCACTCAGTCAGGTAGTGAAAGGGCATTAGAAAGACAAAAGGGGGAAAATAGTTCCTAGTTCCAAAGTGATGGGGAATAAAGTGGATGGTGGAAGAGAGAGACAGGCAGTAAGTGGGAGATTTAAGAGTATTAAAGGGTGGGAGGGAAAGAATTTTAGATTTAGTCAACATTAAAGTTATAAAAGGAAAAATAAATAAAAATAAATTATGGAGTATATTAATAAGAGAAAATAATTACTCTTTCAAAGTTGTTTTTAAACTGTCCTTAATTTATTTTTTCTCCCTGTATGGATCACATGGGTCATGCAACTCCTGTGACTGAGACAGCCAGTGAGTTATCTGTCACCAGCCCCCGACAAATGACTATCATCATCTAGCTGCTAGGAAGTACACATCGGCCAAGAAACAACCCTTGCTCTGGGTTCACCTCCCCACAATGACCTGGTTAGGAATTAGGGACTTGGCAGGGGGATCAAACCTCCATCCATTCTCCCTGTGGTGCAATACTCTGATACCCAACACCACTGGCCTACTGCATTTGGTGATTCTGCTTTTTTTTTAAAAAAAGGATGCGTCACATTTAATACAAAGTAGATCACTTCAGCAATACAGAGCCTGAGTTTTCAAACACTTTCCAACAGTGTTTTGCACTGCTGGATCAGTGCGTTTTCTTCGGTAATCCTTTCTAAGTCCGTTCTTGACCATCAACTTCCTTTGTTTTGTTTTGAACTGAGCTTTTATAAAGAGACTGCAAGAAGCAACACCCTTGGGGTTGAAGTTTCTCAAGTTGGTTAGGTTGGGATGGTGCCCACCAGTGTTCCACTGGGCTGACCACATTGGATTTTATGGGGATCAGTGGTAGGAACATTTGCATGGGACAGGTAGGCACAGACCCCACTGCGAGTGTATCTCTGGTGCCCGCCTGCCCCATCCAGCTGCAAAATGTGTGGGGGGGTGGTGGGGGCATGGGTTTGGCCAGGTTCCCTCCTGACCCCGGCCATGTCTCATCGGCCCCCTGTGTAAAAACAACGACACCCCACTCATCTGAAGTGTGGAAGACCCTGGGCTCAATCAACTCCTGGAGACCAGACCATAATTTTCAGATGCTCATTTAGCTTAAAGACCAAGTTCCTTTATCAATTTTAAGAAGTGGGAAAAATAAGGATTAGCATCTTATAAATTAAAAAAATAGCCATTTATACAGTTTTGGTTACTAGGCAGAGCACATGTGTATACCAATGGTGTACAAGGTATGAAAAAGAATGAATATTCTTATTTATTACAATATGCTTAGGCTCTATTTTAAAAAATGACATATATTGAATTACATCGAAGAGAAGAGACTGCCATCATGTTCGCAGATCTGGCTGCCATTTTCCACACAGCAATATCCCACAATAGTGATGTGATGGAGGAGCAGTTAATCTGTTTTTACATAGAATTACATAAAATTTACAGCACAGAAATAGGTCATTTGGCCCAATCAGTCTATGCCGGTGTTTATGCTCCTCTCAAGCCTCCTCCCACTCTCCTTTATCTCACCTATCAACATATCCTACTATTCCTTTCTCCCTTATATACTTATCTAGCTTCCTCTTAAATGAGTCTATGCTATTTGCCTCAGCTACTCTTTGTGGTAGCAAGTTCCACATTCTAACCACCCCCCAGGTAAAGAAGTTTCCCTTATCTTATATTTATGGCCCCTAGTTCTGGTCTCCCCCACAAGCGGAAACATCTTCTCCACATCTACCCTATCAAACCCCGTCATAACTTTAAAGACCTCTATTAGGTCAACCTTCAGCCTTTTCTTTCCTAGAGAAAAGAGCCCCAGCCTGATCAGTCTTTCCTGGTAGTTTTTGGTGAAATTGGTTGCGAGAGGCACGTTGGCTTGGATATCAGGAGTACTCCATGCTCTCCTTCAAATAGGCAGCTGGGGCCTTGGTTCAATGCCTCATCGAAAGCTCAGCAATTCCCATAATGGTATAAAGGACGTTGTGCAGAGCCACCTAGTGGTCAGAGATGGGATTTATCTATAAATACCATAGGTAATTTCTGTGGCGAATCCCAGGTCTTCACTTACGCTGTTGTTTCTCCGGACTATCTGCGATGTTCTGTGGGAGTTCAGGAGAACCCCAATGGAAATCATTGGCGCAAGTACCCAGAGAAGGAGATAGGCATATTTGGATAATGGTTGAGAAATGTTGTAGAAAATAGACTACAACCCTTTATGGTGTCAGAACTGGGATGGAAATGGATGGTTTGAAGCTCCGAGATCATTTGACACAAGAGGGAAATGTCTCAGAAGTGTGAAGAAAATGGAAATGTTACCTTGAATTATTAAAGTGATGAATTGCTGGCCAGTACTTTGCTGCATGCAATTGGTGAGGAAGCATTAGAGGGTACAATACATATGATTAAGAGACAGGATAAATGGAACCTAAAAGAAAGACTTGGATTTATATGGCGCTTTTTTATGTCCTCACAATATCCCACAGAGCTTCCCAGGCAATTATTTACTTTTGGAGTGCAGTCACTGTGTTATGTAGCAAATGCAGTTAATATGTGCATAGCAAGATCCCACAACCAGCAAATGAATGAATGACCAGTTAATCTAAATTTGGTGGTGTTGGTTGATAGATGAATGTTGGCTAGGATACCAGGCGAACTCCCCTTGCTCTTCTTCAAAGAGTGTCATGGGATCTTTTACGTCTACCTGAACAGGTTGACAGGACCGTGGTTTAAAAAAAGATAAGTGGGGATGAAATAGGAAAAGAAAATCCAGCGCAGTGTGAAACAGGCTGTCGATCAACTGTCGCCTGTTTCGCTGAAGACCAAATTCACCCCCACTACCTCCAACAATGAAGCACTCTCTCAGTGTTAACCTAGATTACATCCTCAAGAGGGGGGCTTTGAACACAGAACCTTATGCCTCAGAGGTGAGAGAACTAACACTGAGCCAAGCTGACACTGGAAGTATTAATGGATAAATTTGAGGAATATTTCACAGAAGAATATTACAAACACATGATATGTGTTTAATACCAGGCTCCAAACTCAAGCAGTAAGCATTGATCAATATAGAATCATAGACTGATACAGCAGAGAAGGAGGCCATTTGGCCCATCGAGCCTGGGCCGGCTCTTTGAAAGAGCTATACAATTAGTCCCACTCTCCTGTTTTTTTCCCCTTCAAGTATTTATCCAATTCCCTTTTGAAAGTTATTACTGAATCTACTTTCACCACCCTTTCAGGCAGTGAATTCCAGATCATAATAACTTGCTGCGTAAAAAGATTTCTCCTCAACTCACCACTGGTTCTTTTACCTTAAATCTATTTCCTCTGGTTTCGGACCCTTCATGATTTTGAATAGCTCTATTAAATCTCCCTTTAGCCTTCTCTGCTATAAAGAGAACAATCCCGCTTCTCTAGTCTTTCCACGTAACTGAAATCCCTCATCTCTGGTACCGTTATAGTAAATCACCTCTGCATCCTCTCCAAGGCCTTGACATCTTTCCTAAAGTGTGTTGCCCAGAAATGGACACAATACTCCAGCTGGGGCCCAACCAGTGATTTATAAAGTTTATAAAGGTGATTTATAACACCCCACTGAATTAATCATATGGCTGTTTCCAAGGAATTTTAGATACCAATCCTGCAAACCCAGGAACACAGTGCAGAGGTAAAGATCTGAAGTGTTTAAACGAGGAGTGTTGGGACAGTAAGGAATATTAAAAGTGTACAGGCTTGAAATGATTCTTGGTGATATTAATACTAGTGTGCTTAATGTGTTTGTCTGACATTCCTCTCTCCACTATTTTAACAGAGGCATTGCCCATTTGAAATAAATGGATTAATGACTTTGTTAAACTAACAGAGGAATGTCACAGAATCATAGGTCCCGATATTAACAGGGGGGCAGGGAGGGAGCGGGGACATGTGTCAGTGGCCAAAAAACCCGGAAATACCGGGATGGTGGAGGTCTTAGGGATGTTAGGGAACCAAGGGTCTAGTGAGAGGGAGGAACTGAAGGAAATCAGTATCAGTAAAAAATTAGTGCTAGGGAAATCAATGGGGCTAAAGGCTGACAATCCCCAGGGCCTGATAATCTACATCTCTGAGTACGAAAGGAAGTGGCCCTGGAAATAGTGGATGCATTGGTGATCATCTTCGAAAATTCTATAGACTCTGGAACAGTTCATACAGATTGGAGGGTGGCAAATGTAACCCCACGATTTAAAAAAGGAGGGAGAGAAAAAACTGGGAATTACAGACCAGTTAGCTTAACATCAGTAGTGGGGGAAATGCGAGAGTCTAGAGAGTCTATTATAAAAGATGTGATAACAGAACATTTGGAAAGCATTAACGGGATTGGACAAAATCAGCATGGGTTTATGAAAGGGAAATCATGCTTAACAAATCTACTGGAGTTTTTTAAGGATGTAACTAGTAGAATAGATAGGGGAGAACCAGTGGATGTGGTGTACTTGGATTTTCAGAAGGCTTTTGATAAGGTCCCACACAAAAGGTTAATGTGCAAAATTAAAGCACATGGAATTGGGGGGAATATACTGGCATGGATTGAGAATAGGTTGACAGGAAACAGAGAGTAAGAATAAACGTGTCTTTTTCCGGGTGGCAGGCAGTGACTAGTGGGGTACCGCAGGGATCAGTGCTTGGGCCCCAGCTATTCACAATATATATCAATGATTTGGATGAGGGAACTAAATGTAACATTTCCAAGTTTGCAGACGACACAAAGCTGGGGTGGAATGTGAGCTGTGAGGAGGATGCAAAGAGGCTCGAATGAGATTTAGACAAGTTGGATGAGTGGGCAAGAACATGGCAGATGCAGTATAATGTGGATAAATGTGAGGTTATCCACTTTGGTTGTAAAAACAGAAAGGCAGATTATTATCTGAATGGTGATAGATTGGGAAAAAGGGAGGTGCAACGAGACCTGGGTGTCTTTGTACACCAGTCGCTGAAAGCGAGCATTCAGGTGCATCAAGCAGTTAGGAAGGCGAATGGTATGTTGGCCTTCATTGCAAGAGGATTTGAGTACAGAAGCAGGGATGTCTTACTGCTGTTATACAGAGCCTTGGTGAGACCACATCTGGAGTATTGTGTGCAGTTTTGGTCTTCTTATCTGAGGAAAGATGTCCTTGCCATTGGAGGGAGTGCAACGAAAGTTTACCAGACTGATTCCTGGGATGGCAGGACTGACGTATGAGGAGAGATTGGGTCGTCTAGGCCTATATTCACTAGAGTTTAGAAGAATGAGAGGTGATCTCATCGAAACATATAAAATTCTAACAGGATTAGACAGACTAGATGCGGGGAGGATGTTCCCAATGGCTGGGGAGTCCAGAACCAGGGGTCACAGTCTCAGGATACGGGGTATGCCATTTAGAACCGAGACGAGGAGAAATTTCTTCACTCTGAGGGTGGTGAACCTGTGGAATTCTCTACCACAGAAGGCAGTGGAGGCCAAGTCATTAGATGTATTCAAGAAGGAGATAGATACATTTCTTAATGTTAAAGGGATCAAGGGATATGGGGAAAAAGCAGGAACAGGGTACTGAGTTAGACGAACAGCCATGATAATTTTGAATGGCGGAGCAGGCCCGAAGGGCCGAATGGCCTACTCTTGCTCCTATTTTCCATGTTTCTATGTTTCTATGTCTTGCAGAATTTAACGGCAGGACCACATTAGAATTTTTTTACTCAATTTCCCGCCTGGCAGTCGGCCAGATTGAGATGCAGGCCGGTTGCCGGGCAGGATAGCCTGGTGTAGAAGGCAGAAGCCAGGGAGCGATGGCGAAGTTCGCCGGCAATTGAGAAGATCGGGGGTCGTTGGGGGAGCAGGGACTCGCAGCACAGCAGCGAGGAGGGAGGGAGAGCTTGTGGGGGAGGGAGAGATCGTGGGAGGCAGAGATGGAGATCGCGGGGCGAGCGATGGAGATCGCGGGGTTGAGAGATAGAGATCGTGGGGTTGAGAGATAGAGATCGTGGGGTTGAGAGATAGAGATCGCGGGGCGAGCGATGGAGATCGTGGGGTTGAGAGATAGAGATCGTGGGGTTGAGAGATAGAGATCGTGGGGTTGAGAGATAGAGATCGCGGGGCGAGCGATGGAGATCGTGGGGTTGAGAGATAGAGATCGTGGGGTTGAGAGATAGAGATCGTGGGGTTGAGAGATAGAGATCGTGGGGTTGAGAGATAGAGATCGTGGGGTTGAGAGATAGAGATCGCGGGGTTGAGAGATAGAGATCGCGGGGCGAGCGATGGAGATCGCGGGGTTGAGAGATAGAGATCGTGGGGTTGAGAGATAGAGATCGTGGGGTTGAGAGATAGAGATCGTGGGGTTGAGAGATAGAGATCGTGGGGTTGAGAGATAGAGATCGTGGGGTTGAGAGATAGAGATCGTGGGGTTGAGAGATAGAGATCGTGGGGTTGAGAGATAGAGATCGTGGGGTTGAGAGATA
The DNA here is from genome assembly GCF_035084215.1 of Heptranchias perlo. NCBI lineage: Eukaryota > Metazoa > Chordata > Chondrichthyes > Hexanchiformes > Hexanchidae > Heptranchias > Heptranchias perlo. The sequence goes on from NC_090335.1 coordinate 68,975,379, forward strand.
GAGATCGTGGGGTTGAGAGATAGAGATCGTGGGGTTGAGAGATAGAGATCGCGGGGTTGAGAGATAGAGATCGCGGGGCGAGCGATGGAGATCGCGGGGTTGAGAGATAGAGATCGTGGGGTTGAGAGATAGAGATCGTGGGGTTGAGAGATAGAGATCGTGGGGTTGAGAGATAGAGATCGTGGGGTTGAGAGATAGAGATCGTGGGGTTGAGAGATAGAGATCGCGGGGTTGAGAGATAGAGATCGTGGGGTTGAGAGATAGAGATCGTGGGGTTGAGAGATAGAGATCGTGGGGTTGAGAGATAGAGATCGCGGGGTTGAGAGATAGAGATTGTGGGGTTGAGAGATAGAGATCGCGGGGTTGAGAGATAGAGATCGTGGGGTTGAGAGATAGAGATCGCGGGGTTGAGAGATAGAGATCGCGGGGTTGAGAGATAGAGATCGTGGGGTTGAGAGATAGAGATCGCGGGGTTGAGAGATAGAGATCGTGGGGTTGAGAGATAGAGATCGTGGGGTTGAGAGATAGAGATCGTGGGGTTGAGAGATAGAGATCGCGGGGCGAGCGATGGAGATCGTGGGGTTGAGAGATAGAGATCGCGGGGCGAGCGATGGAGATCGTGGGGTTGAGAGATAGAGATCGCGGGGCGAGCGATGGAGATCGCGGGGCGAGAGATTGCAGGGGAGAGATAGAGATCGTGGAGGAGAGATCACGGAGGGCCTGAATATCACAGGGGAGGTCGGCAAATCGCGGCGGTGGGTCTGAAGATCATGGGAGGAGAGGTCGCGGCAGAAGACGTGCTTGAGGGGCTTCTCCTCACCCACAAGCAGTGCTGGAAATGCACTTCCCTGATGGATCCGTCAGCTCCCGCCTCCCTTCTGTCAGGTTTCCCGCGCCGTGGGAAACGTTTTTAAACATTTTCCAAAAAGGAATGGGGACAGTTAAATTGCTTTTCTGGTGGTGCTCTCAATTGTTTGCAATGCAGCAAAAGTCTAAATCCAGAATTATTCTCCCTGTGCTTTATTTTCTCATTTTCTTTGCGTCTCTTGGTTGCTGATCCATTTCTCTGAATTTTGCAATTTTCATACCATAAATGAATGAATGGGCGACCTAGTTCATTAATTATCTGGTATTAACTGTGCCTTTCGTTATTTTGCCATTATGTACCTGAAGGTGATACTGTATCAGTGGGTAGTGGCCAGGGTTTACTGTCGTGTGATCATCAGCCCGATGATTTTCCTGTCCATTAAAAAATTGGGAGGAAACATAGGCAGGTGTGTGAACTCACAGAAAACCCCATAATGTGGGATTAAATTCAATCGGAAAAGTAATGGACATTGGCATTCATTCATTACTATTTCCTATTCTGCCAACTTACGTCTGGTACTCACTCATTCCCAATGTCCTTTGTTGCCTCCATTTTCCTGGAACCATCTAATGTCTGCTCTCTTGTCTCGTGACTTTAATACACTAATAGCCTTTGCGCTCCTCTTCACCACAACTGACCTTTTCTTTAGTCAAATGGCAAGTGGTATCCTGCAATGCTGCCACTATTTGATGCAGTAAGTGGACACACATAGTGACTGGGTTATGGGTAGACTTTGAAATAAAAACTTCTGTGCAATTTCACAAATGTCGTTGTTTACACCTTTTTTGTCTTTTATTTTCATTGCAGATTCCACCAGTTCCGCTGAGACTCCTACCACCATTTCCTCAACCAGAGCGCCATGCACCCCGAAAGCTTCTGCCACGACCACCACCACAACTATTACAACAACAATCACCACACCTAGTGAAACACCTACCACACTTGCCACCACCACCCCAACCACACTGCCTCCCTCCACTAAACCTACTACCAAAACCCATAACTGCATCGCTGCTATTGCCACCACTACCATGACTCCTACCACCACCACTTATACCAGTACCAATCCTTACGCCTTCAATTCTGATACCACCAAGGCTACAACCACCAATACCACCCCCACCAATACAGCCAACACCAATCCTTCCACCACCAATTCTGCCACCACCATTCTGACCTCCACCAGTCCGAACAGCACCATTCCTACCACCACCACTCCGAGCACCACTCCTACCACCACCACTCCGAGCACCACTCCTACCACCACCACTCCGAGCACCACTCCTACCACCACCACTCCGAGCACCACTCCTACCACCACCACTCCGAGCACCACTCCTACCACCACCACTCCGAGCACCACTCCTACCACCACCACTCCGAGCACCACTCCTACCACCACCACTCCGAGCACCACTCCTACCACCACCACTCCGAGCACCACTCCTACCACCACCACTCCGAGCACCACTCCTAGCACCACCACTCCGAGCACCACTCCTACCACCACCACTCCGAGCACCACTCCTACCACCACCACTCCGAGCACCACTCCTACCACCACCACTCCGAGCACCACTCCTACCACCACCACTCCGAGCACCACTCCTACCACCACCACTCCGAGCACCACTCCTACCACCACCACTCCGAGCACCACTCCTACCACCACCACTCCGAGCACCACTCCTACCACCACCACTCCGAGCACCACTCCTACCACCACCACTCCGAGCACCACTCCTACCACCACCACTCCGAGCACCACTCCTACCACCACCACTCCGAGCACCACTCCTACCACCACCACTCCGAGCACCACTCCTACCACCACCACTCCGAGCACCACTCCTAGCACCACCACTCCGAGCACCACTCCTACCACCACCACTCCGAGCACCACTCCTAGCACCACCACTCCGAGCACCACTCCTACCACCACCACTCCGAGCACCACTCCTACCACCACCACTCCGAGCACCACTCCGAGCACCACCACTCCGAGCACCACTCCTACCACCACCACTCCGAGCACCACTCCTACCACCACCACTCCGAGCACCACTCCTACCACCACCACTCCGAGCACCACTCCTACCACCACCACTCCGAGCACCACGGAAAGTGGTGCATCCTGTGGTAAGTTGAATATTACGTGCTATAACAAGTCCAGTATATAATCACATTACATTAATCACAGAGGAGACTTTATATTGAAGAAGTTTATTTATTTCCTAACACTCTTGTTAATATAGATTATATGACATCGTAAATCAATGGCAGGTCAGTGTTACAAGGAAAGAGTTCAGGTGAATTCATGAGGTTTAAGTGTGATTTAATTTTCCATCTCTTCCCCAAGACTGAATTAGTGCCTTAAGTTCACTTACAGATAACTATTATCATTTGTCCCTGAGACCAGACAGGTCGTTTCTTTAGCCTTAGTTTTGATACAGTTGTGATTTGTGACTTGGAAATATCCTTTGAGGGTGAATCCAATGCTATTGGATTTACGATCATTGAGATTTCCCAATTTAATGGGACCTATCAATAAGAAAGTAAGACTCACATTCCTGTAGCACCTTATCACATCTCTCATATATGTCTTGAAGCTCTTTTCATATGATGAATTACTGTGAAGTGCAGTAAATGTTGTTTTGTAGACAAACAGCAGTTATTCTGTGCACGGTGAGACTCCACAAACTGCAATGAGTCCAATGATAGTTTACATTTTTTTGGTGATGTTGGTTGAGGGAGGAATGTTGATCAGGCCATCAGACAACTGCCTGTTCTTCTTAAAATAGTGTGGTGGGATCTTTAACGTCCACCAGAACCGCTGGACCAGGCAGTTTAATGTATGGTCTGAAGGATGGCACCTCCAACAATACAGGCCTCCCTCAGTATTTCACTCGAGTGCGAGCCTAGATTATGGGCTCAATTTCTGGAGTGGTGCTCGAATCCACCTGCTTTTGACTCCACGGCTATCAAGTGAAACAAGCTCCCACTTATAGGGATGCCACAAATGACATCAACATCCTTGGGTTAGGAAACGGAAAATCAGTCAGTACTGATCTCTCTCCAGTGACCCCTGGTTGAATGTGTGCACACTGGGTGAGGACAGGATTGGGCTGTGTGATGATTTCCCCTTCTGTTGAATAGCCCAAAGCATGAAGAATGGCTGCACCACAGAGTGACACCTATTGACCACAGGTGGGTGGGATTGTAACCCCTATTCCAGAATGGGTCAGCGTTTTCAGGAGAGAAGGGAGAACATTGGAATAAACAAAACAGGAAGTACAGGCCTGGATTCTCCTCCCATTGGTGGATTAGTGGTGGGGTGGTCCTAACACCTGCTGCTCACCCGCTGCTACTTCCTCCCAGAACCCTCATTAGCCATGTAGGGTGGTTTGTAGGATGGAAAATGCCTTTCATTGGCTTACCACCTCAGGAGGGAGGGAAATACAGTTCTTGTGCAGCCTTCTAGTTACAGAGGGACCCGGCATTTACAGCCCCAGCAGTTTTGGGCATGGCAGCAGCAACAAGGACACCAAGGTTTTCAGATGTATTTGTAGAGGTGCTGCAGGCAGGGCAAGGAGGAACTGTCTCATGGGCACTGAGGGCATGAAGCCCCATAAGAGGGTGGTACAGATGGTCAGCAGTGACGTGGCAGAGGCAGTCAGGACAACCTCCACTACCCCAAGAGCTGCCACACAGTGCTGAAAAAGGTTTAATGACCTCACAATGTTGGCAAAGGTAAGTCAAGGCATTCATGCTCTCCCATTAAAAGAGCCCTCACTTACCCCATGACCTCTCATACTAGTTCTATCTCAGCACCTGGATGTCAAGGGTACTCTCCAGTGCAAATGGCAATCTACTGTCCTGGCCAATACTTAGACCGCAATTCACAGCATTAAAAACGATTATCTGGTTAGTATCTCATTGCTGTTTGAGGGACCATGCTGTGCACAAATTGGTTACCACGTTTCAAACATTGCAATAGTCACTTAGCTTCAAACATACTTGATTCGCTGTAAAGCGCTTTTAATACGTGAAAAGCAATAAATAGATGCAATTTCTTTCTTTCTTTCATTAGGCTCTCCCTTGCTGGAGATGGTCATTGCCTGTCACTTGTGTGCTGTGAATGTTACTTTCCACTTATCAGTCCAGGTCTTGCTGCATGTGGGCATGGAATGCTTCACCATTTTTCACCATTATGACAGGAAAATTCACCACAGTGTATATTCTGAAACCCAACCCATTCATTGTTAAGACACCATACAGTTATTCCTCTCCAATCCTTTCTCCCTGCAAATGTCATGTAAAGGATGTGTTTATTTTTAAGAGATCTGTTTAGGACGGCAATGATTAAGATTCTGATGTTTGATAATAAACAACATCATTTTCTTTTGCAGAACCACTGAAGTTCCTTCGTATTAATTTGATAAAGGTGGAAAGTGAAACAATTTCCATTACCTGGGATACTGACAATGCATTCAAACAGCCTCGTTTCAATGTCACTATCTTCGCAGAGAGTGTTGCAGTGAATAAAACTCAAACTGAGCAAAAAGCAGCAGAATTTAGGAATCTCCAGCCTGACGTTGTATTTCAGATTTTAATATCCACAACTACTTGTGGTCAGCAGCAGACAATTACAAGGAAGGTCAGAACAGGTATGTTTGATGAACAAAATTTTGCTTGCACTTTATATAGAATGTACAGCACAAAACAGGCCATTCAGTCTAACTGGTCTGTGTCGGTGTTTATGCTCCACACGAGCCTCCTCCCACCCCTCTTCATCTAACTCTATCAACAGAAGCTTCTATTCCTTTTTCCCTCTTGTAATTTTCTAGCTTCACCTTAAATGCATCTATGCTATTCGCCTCAACTACTCCTTGTGGTAGCGAGTTCCACATTCTAACTACTCTCTGGGTAAAGAAGTTTCTCCTGAATTCCCTTTTGGATTTATTAGTGACTATCATATAGTTATGGCCGCTAGTTTTAGTCTCCCCAACTAGTGAGTACATCTCTGTGTTTGCCCTATCAAACTCTTTCCTAATCATAAAGACCTCTTATCACATTACCTCTCAGCATTCTCTTTTCTAGAGAAAAGAACTCCAGCCTGTTCACTCTTTCCTGGTGGGTATTTGCCCTCAGTTCTGATATCATCATTATAAATCTTTTTGCACCTTCTCCAGTACCTCTATATCCTCATCACAGCACATCCTCCCTAAACATGAGCTGTGAAAATGGAGGAGTCAACAGGTAGCAAGCTTTAGGAACAACACCTCATCATTTCTCTGAAGCACTCTGGTAGCTCTCTGGTCTGATCATTGACTTTAGACACCAGACTTTAGCAAAATCGTCCACTTCTTTTACAGCAAGTGTGGTGGGAACTTGGGAGTGGATCTGTTGGTGCTCAAGGATTGGACAAGACGGGCTGGCATTTTAGATAGGAGGGGTCAGTGTTTTGAATGGGAGGAGAACCTCTGTCAGAACACAGGGCTGGGAGGGGGAAGGTTGAGCCCTCCCTGTTGACCTGTTCTTACCTTCATCGGAGCTGGTGGACCCGCTGTACTTCATGATCACACCTGTTTTAATTTCATACCTGGTCCTCAGAGGTTTTCCATCTCTCTCAATTTTTTCCCATTTAACGCAGGCCTCTCACTTCCTTATTTATTTTCATGTCCTTTATCTGTTATTTCTTTACTGATTCTATTACTCGAGTGGGATGATACGTCATTCCATTGGCACTTCCTCCCTGGGGTCGATTTTAACCGACACGACTGGCGGAAACGGGGAGGGTGGGCAGTTAAAAACCAGCAGCTTATTTACCCGCCTGGAACTCGAACCTTTCCCACCGTCTCTGATACTAATCTGCAGGGTTCTAACAGGCAGTGCTGACATCCAGCGTTGAAATAGTGGAGTCTGTATTTCCCTCATATCAATATGTTTTTCATGCACGTTATGGACAAACACATGTCACATTGCTGGGCCTTCCCTCTGGGAAAGGGAGGGAGGACAGGAGCACATCGGAGCACTTTTCCAACCCATCCGCTCAGATACGCCGGTAAACTGGTGGGAAGGTTCCAGAAAGTCCAAGCTGCAGTAACCCCGATATGAATTCGCGGCATGATTGCGGCGTGTGGGAGGGGGATAGTGGCAGCTCGCATGACAGTCACTGCATGAGTCCCGGCCCATTAAACCTCCCGGGCCTCATCTGTGTGTTAAACATGGGTCTCCCGTCCCAACCCGGTGGAAATCACAAGGTGGCTGGTGGGTGGGACCGGGATCTCAGGGGGCAGGAGGCCATAGCTGAGGACACGAGTTAACGGTGGGAGAGTTTGGGAGGGCATCGTGGTTAGGGGACGGAGGGGGGTAGGGGAAGCTATATGTCTTCCTGTGTGGCCCGTGATACACATAGCGGTGAGAGGGGGCACAGTGAGAACAGAGTGGTAAGTACTTCACAGTTGTTTCAACTCCCCACCCGCCGCCTACTCATTGGGAGCGGGAGGTTAACATCGGGAGTAAAGTCTCTATTTCCATGTCAAACTAGAACTGCCTCCCTGGGGTCGATTTTAACCTACACAATTGTGGTGTCTGGAAGTGGTGAGGAGGGCATCGTGGTCAGGGGACAGTGGTGGAGCAGGGGAAGCCCTAGGTTTTGTGTGGGGCTCCTGCTCCACATGGCCCACAAGGAAAACCAAAAAATTAAAAGTACTTACCTTTCCACTTCCCCGCTTTCCACCGCTTCCCAAAACCCGGCAGTTAAAATGGCGGTGGGAGGGGGCACGATGAGAACAGAGCGGTAAGTACTTCACCGTTGTTTTAACTCCCCACACGCATTCTTCTCCTTGGGAGCGGGAGGTTAACTTCGGGACTAATGGGCTCGACTTTCGGACCCCCGAGCCGGCGGGTTCGTGGCGGGGTGCTCTGAAAATTGGGGATTCCCGGGGTGGGTCCGGAGCCCGGCTCCAACTCGCCCACTTCCGGGTTCCCCAGTGACGCGCTTACATGCGCGCGCAGCCCCCACTAACTAAAACCCTGAAGACCCACACCTGATGCGACCCATTGTGTCACTGCAGAATGGGTGTAGGTGTATTTGCAGGGCTCTTTTGTGCAGACAACTGAGAGACATCGGCGATGTCCCCGGTGGCACCCTGGAAGGATGCGGAGGAGAAGTTGTTGAGGACAGTGGTGACTTTGACAGCGACAGGTAAGAAGATGGTGCTCGGGCCAGCCGGGAGCAGCTCGGCATGAAGCATGATGCAGATGCCCACAACTACTAATTAAGTAGATACTTCAGGTCATTAGCAGACCTGATTGACATGACAATTTAGGAGGGGTGGGATTTTCCAAACAACTGAGACTGTTTCCCGTACTGGAGGAAACACTCTCAGTTGAAATGGATGTGTTGCAGTCACCAGCCTGTGGCAGCTGCAAAGGTCCATTTGACAGGTTGGGGGTGGGGGAGACCCTCACTCATTGCAGGAGGCCATTCTGTCACTTTGGACAAACCACCTCCTAACAATAAAATTCACAAACTTGCACATTTACCCCGGCGTGCAGACACATTTACCTACCTTGCAGACCCCCTCAAACGTACATCTTCTGGATGGGGGCCGCCATAGCTGCGGTCATGACCACATTGGAGGACGAACAGCATCACCATCCTCGCCGTACACCTCTGACACGTGGAGCTCCACAATATGGTGCTGTTACACATCTACCTGCACAGCAGGAGGGAGGGCAACCACAGAGAGAGATGCGTCGCAGAAGGCACTACCCTCGCCACAGGGTCCACAGACCGAGGCTCAGCTTCCTGGACCTCTCTGAGCAGCACACGGAGGCTCAGTGTCATTTGACATGTAGTCGTGGGCATCTGCATCCTGCTTCATGCCGAGCTGCTCCTGGCTGGCTCGAGCACCATCTTCTTACCTGTCGCTGTCAAAGTCACCACTGCCCTCAACAACTTCTCCTCCGCATCCTTCCAGGGTGCCACCGGGGACATCGCCGACGTCTCTCAGTCGTCTGCACAAAAGAGCCCTGCAAATACACCTACACCCACTCTGCAGTGACACAATGGGTGGCATCAGTTGTGGGTCTTCATTGTGATCCTCAGGAAAGGGCATTATTGCACAAACCAGACAAGATTCGCAAAGACGTGGCAGTAGTGGTGACAATATAATATGTAATGTGAGTTGATCAGAAATCAAATACAGGTAAAAACCATGACAAACCCTCAAACACCCTTGTGCATCCCCATCATGCTCACGACACGTTTGCCTTACGCTTCCAACTGCACATATGTGATGCATGCCCTGTGGCTGCAGCACGGGTAGTGGCAGGTTGAGTGAGGCTGACCGTGAAAGAGATGCATGAGAGGGTGAGTATGAGATAGAGCCATGAGATTGTATGAGGATTGGGTTGCGTGGTAGTGGCGGGATGAGTACTGGCGAGGTGAGTAAGTGCAGGTAAGATGAGGATGAGGTTTGAGTGGGTGTGAGGGGTGATGTGACAGAGTAGTGTTGGCAGTGCAGAAGGAGATGTGGGGTGGGGGCGGTGATGTGGCAGACGGAGTGTAGGGGAATGAGTAAGTGTACTCACTTTGGCTGACCTACTTAGGTCACTGAAGCGCCTCCTGCACTGTATGCAGGTGGGCGATATGTTGGTGGTGCTGGTGAGCTCCTCTGCCACCTCGAGCCAGGCCTTCCTGGTGGCAGAGGCAGGCCGCTTCCTCCCGCCCGCTGGGGAGAAGATCTCTGTCCTCCCCCTCCTCCTCACCCCATCCAGTAAGACCTGGAGTGAGGTATCATTAAACCTGGGAGCAGCATTTCCACTGGGCTGCTCCATGCTGTAATTTTGCATATTTTCTGCAGCGTCAGTAAGTGGAGGACTGCCCCTTTAAATAGGGCTCCTCCAGCTGACAGCCTATGATGCGGCTGCGCAGTCCGCCCACTACGCAGCTTTCCAGCGCGAAATCCGGAAGCCAAGGTAAGTACCTTCAATTATGCTGCAATTGCGTGCGGAGCACCCCGGATTCACTGGGCGCGTTACCCACGCACCCAGTCGACCCCCCCGCTGAGAACCAGCCGCCCTCCTAATATCGGGACTAATGTCTCTATTTCCACTTCAAACTAGAACTGCGTCAAATTTACGAATCAGGTTTTACTCAAGAAGTAACATTATTTTACTTTCCAAAGTTGCCGCGGTGGTGGAAGTGTCGACAAGAATTACAAATGTGGAATTCACATCGGATTTTCAAGAGAAAAACAGCCAGAAATACAAAGACTTTGTAAAGAATTTCACAGCCGAAGTAAGTCACTCTTGCCTGTGGAGGGAAAAGAGTCAGGGGACAGATTGGATTAAAAAAAAATAGACCGTAGCATGTGTATGTTTTTGCAAATATGGTTACATGAAAAGCTACTTTTTCTCCTTGTGAGATTTCAAAGTACCTTGTACTCACTGTAGATGGCGAGTGTTTGAACACTGACCAACTGTGCTCACAGACCATCGTTCTCCTCTACCTGATGCCTTTTTAAATTTCTGTTTGGAAAACAATCAATATACAGTGATAGCAATGGTTAAATCATGGGCATTCTGGAAGATCTTAACTTTCCCATCATAACCTACCCACAGAGCACATTTTGGTCAGTTAAAATGGGAAATTGAAAGAAAGGAAAATAGACACAACTAGGCATAATTAAATAAGGAATGTGAATGATTAGATATTACAGTACTTGGCTATGAATTACAGTATCTCTTATAGGCAAACATTGCAACAGCCACGTTGCACATAGCGAGATCAAGCAACAGACTTAATCCAGGGAAGCAGCATTGAGACGAATAACGATTAATCTGATTTTGTTTGTTTGGCTACGAGAGGCAAGACCAGTGCCATTTAATCCCAACTGGCTATTAAGAGAGCTAGCCCCCTCTTCACCCCCCCACCCCCGATATCCACAGATGGCCTTTGATTAAGGTTAGATGCGGGTAACCTTGCCTTATTGAAATGTGTAATATGAAGAACATTTTAGCGATGCGCATGTTCTGTGGGGAAAATAATTAAACAAATCTCAGAAGTGGATTTCTGTTTCTTTCCTTTCAGTTGGAAAAAGGACTTTCAGCAGATGTCCGGGATTTAATCAGGCGTGGGAAAGTGAGAATCATTGTCACATCTATTGAACAAGGTAGCCTGATTGTAAAGTTTGGTGTGGCGACATCAACAAACGTGAATGTCACTGTATCTGATATCAAAGAAACGCTTACGGAATCTTTAAACAACACGCAACAGTTTGCTGTAGACCTTCAAAACACAACCATTTCAGGTAAGGAATTCCACAACAAGCATTTCAACCACTGGCCTCAGGGGACTTGGTAAAATTCTAGAAGAACTTGGAAAGGCCAAAGATTATCCTGCAGGTGCCACTAAAGATTAAAAAGAACAGAAGGGAGACAAGGCTGAATCATGAAGTGGATAAGTGATTCCAAACTTGGGTTTTAAAAGAAGAGTTTAGGAAGAAAGGAAGACTGGGGAATGGAAGGAGTTCCACAGTTTTGGGAGCCTGGCAAAGAATGATCCAGAGTAGGTGATGATGGGATGAGGCTTGATTCTAATAGTTGGATTCACAGGGAGGAGGAAGAGCATGCAGGCCTGACTAATGTTAGTTTGGTGGCTAACGTTGACAAGGTTAAGTTGAAAAAAAAATGTTGATTCTCTGAGGCCTGGATTGATATTATCAGCAATCAAAACATTTTGACTGGATCATACTGAGCGGTTACAGGCTGGCAGCTGGCTACTTCTGAATGAGCCTTAGGTTTTCGGCTAGGCTCATGAGCCCAGTGAAAAACATTAAAAAGTGTAAAATTTTAATTTATTTGTTGTTGAATTTTTGTGAGCAGACAGTGTTGTGTCCAATAAACTGATTAATTTGCAGTGTCTATAGATGCCACCTGCAGGAAAAATAACCTGATGGAATTAAATCACCTCGTAAAGTGACCTCATAAACAGAGCAGGAGGGTTTTTTCCATTTTGCTGGGTTCTAAATCCCAACACTTATTTCTTTTTGGATTCTTGCAACTGGAAGAGAGTGCAGACCTTTATTCTTTATGGCTGGTTCAAAACCCAAGCCCAGAGGTAACAGAATAATGTTCTGCCTCACTGCACTATCCAACTCCTGTCACATGGGCCACTTGCCCATACTGTTCAGGGATCATTCTGTATAAATAGTTACCAACTATTAGGAGATGACATTTACATTGGAGTAAAGTGAGGAAAGAGGAATCTTCAAATACTTCTAAACTGGTGAAATTCAAATTGAATCAATTTTCTAACCCCGATCTGCGCTTATCATTACAGACAGAGACAGCTGCCAACCAGGGCTGAATGACTGTTCAGGTAATGGAACGTGTATAAGATTAAATGCAACTTTCACCTGTCAGTGTAATGCTGGGTTCACAGACACAAGCCCCAACACACCTGGAAGAACATGTGAAGGTAGGACATTGTCAGAGTTTAACACAGCTTTAGGTCATTGGGTTAAAGTAACTTTAGCTCCAACTGATTGTTTTTATCTAATTCTTGTTTCAGATATTGACGAGTGTCAGACTGGGAACAACACATGCTCTGATTTTGCTGCCTGCACAAACACCCCAGGGAATTACTCATGTGCATGTTTCCAAGGAATTTTAGATATCAATCCAGCAAACCCAGGAACACAGTGCAGAGGTAAAGATCTGAAGTGTTTAAATGAGGGGTGTTGGGATAATAAGGAATATTAAAAGTGTACAGGCTTGAAATGATTCTTGGTGATATTAATACTAGTGTGCTTAATGTGTTTGTCTGACATTCCTCTCCCCACTATTTTAACAGAGGCATTGCCCATTCGAAATAAATGGATTAACGACTTTGTTAAACTAACAGAGGAATGTCACAGAATCATTGGCCCCGATAATAACCAGGAGGCGGGGAGGGAGCGGGGGCGTTTGTCAGCGGCCAGGAATCCCGGAAATACCGGGAAGGTGGAGGTTCTGTAGAATTTAACGGCGCAGAATTTAACGACAGGACCTCAGTGGAAATTATTTACTCAATTTCCCGCCTGGCAGTCGGCCAGATTGAGAGGCAGGCCGGCTACCGGGCGGGATAGCCCGCTGTAGAAGGCCAATGCGGGGGAGCAATGGCGACGGTCCCCGGCAATCGAGACGATAGGGGCGGGGGGGTAGATAGAGATAGATCGCGGGGGGAGAGATAGAGATCGCAAGGGAGAGATCACAGGGGGAGGGAGAGAGATGGTGAGGGGGTGGAAAAGAAAGATCGCGTTGGAGAAAATAGAGATTTCGGGGAGAGAAAGAGATCGCAAGGGAGAGATCACAGGTGGAGGGATCGAAGATGGTGTGGGGGGGAGGAAAAGAGAGATTGCAGTGGGGAGAAATACAGATTGCAGAGGGTAGAGATAGAAATCGCGGAGGAGAGATCACGGTGGCTTGAATGTCACGGGGGGTGGGGGGTCGGCAGATCGCTGGGTGAGAGATCATGGTAGAAGATGTGTTTGGACGGCCCGGGCGAAGCACTCCTGCTCCTCCTGGCCCACAAAATCTGAGGGATGGAGGCTCATTTAAATACTATAATTACGGACCCGCCGCTCCAGAAGCCGCCCAAGGACCTGCCTCGGTAAAACTGGAAAGAGGCGTGTTCTCGATGGTTTAGGTTCGGGTTTCACATTTTTAACAATTTAAACTGCCCACCGAACCCTTCCCACCCATTAGATTGGGGGGGGGGATGAGGGTCATTGTTGCCGGGGGGGTGGGTGGTGGGGTCGGGTCATTGGCGGGGTGGGAGCTCATTGGGTGGTGGGTCTCAGTCATCGGGGGTTTGGTGGTCAACGGGAGCTCGTTCATCGGGGGTTCATAATTATCAGGGGTCATCAGGTGGGCACAGTCACCGGGGAGTCGGGGTTACTGGGGGTCATGTTCATTTGGGGTCATCGGTGAGGGGGGGGGTGGGTGTCAATCATCGGAGAGGTGGCTCAATCATTAGAGGGTAAGTCATTGGGGGTCATCTGAGTGGATGTCAGTCATCGGGAGGGGGGCCACAGTCATCGGGGGGCTCAGTCATTGGGGTCATGGGTGGTTGGGGGCCGGGGGTCATGGGGGTTTCAGTCATCGGGAGGACAGGGTTGGGTGTCATCGCGAGGGTCGATCATGAGGGGGTTTCGGAGATTGTGGAGGGGTCGGAGATCGTGTTGGGGGTCGGAGATCGTGTGGGGGGTCGGAGATCGTGTGGGGGGTCGGAGATCATCAGGGGGGTCGGAGATCGTGTCGGGGGGTCAATCGCGATTGTAGGGTTGCTGCAGGTAAGCTTGTTGTGCCTGGGGGAAGCACTCCTGCCTCTCAGGGCCCACAAGCTATACTATAAAGACACTTACCTGCAGTTTCTGGTCTTCTCGCCTCCTCTCACATGGCGTGAAGTAGAAGGCCTGGGAATCCCAGCCCCCAGGGGGTAAAAACAAAAAATCTGTTAAAGTGGAGGCCCACAGCCTCCTTGAAAGCTTTTAGTGACGACCCACCTCCTCAGAGCGGGTTGGTCGCCCACACATCGTCCGCCTCCATTAAAGCCATAAGTGGGCGGATTGGAAGTGGGTTGGAGGTGGAATTTAGACTTTTAAAATTTTTACTATCCCCCGCCCACAACCCACCCGTTTCTCCAAGTTAAAATCACGCCCGTGCACTTTCAGAAGGAGTCACTGTATAGTGATCTGGAGCGAGAACCCTGGCTGATTTTCCTCTCTCTGGTTCAGGGGTGCTCTCCCAACTGAGATCAGATAATTCAACACGGACCAAGGGTAGAAGACTGGGATCTTTAGCCCAAAATGCTTAGTAATGTACCAGGCGGTGCTTTTATCCATTGGGCCATAAGAAAGATTCAAGGGTCTCATTTGAATGACGTGTTTGTATTCCATTGACTCATCAAAGGAATTCAGGTTCAATATTGACTGAAATGTTCCATTTTTAACTTACAGACCCTAATACGTGTTTCGTAAATCTGACAAATATCTGTGCTTTGTCTGACTGCTTGACGATGACAGTCAGTGAATGCAACAGTAAGTACTTTACCTTCACTGATCTTTATCTGTGATGCAATCCAGGCTCTTTCCTACATCCATTCTAGTTGTCTCTGGCAAGTTTCCTGTGGCTACTTTAAATGCTTTAATTATATTTATAATGTTACAAAATCATTATCACAACAACACTGGTGTAACACTCTGAATGTAACTTATTTCCCCTTCATTAACTCGAGCTCTTTATAAAGCCCAACTTGTCCATGACTTGAATATTGTTCTCATGTCTGGAGAAGTTCTTCCAGCAACTCCTAGGATTCTGGGAACAAGGAATAGCTTGTAATCTGATCGGCCGTCCTTCTCTCACCACTAGCCTTTCTCTACATGACAGACTTTTCCTTTCTTTGTATCGTTGTTCCTCTGAACTTCCCACTCCTGTTCCTCCCAATTTCCAAATATATTTCCTTCAGGCTGTTTCCTGTTTCCTTCCATTGTCCTCAAACGTGCAGAACTCCTTCCCTTAAACTTCCCTTGTCGTCCTACCCGGCCACTCCAACCCGGGGACCCCAAGACACTTTTAGAGCTGAAGAAATGCTGTTGGTTAGTTTGCGATTTTCTCCGAATGAAGCAATCTGTAGACATTTCAAAGGTAATTGCTTCATTGTGGGCCTGATTACCTTTCTCTTCGGAGTCTTGAGGGTCTTTCCTGGGACCTCACCAGTACTCATGCCAGCTCTCAACAGACATGAATATCACTGCGGCCTTTTTAGGGTGCAGTCAATGGAATTTCCTGGAGAAGCCCAGAAACTCCCCCAGATATGCCTCCATGATGAGGGGCGATGGGTGGAAGATCTAGTCCACAATCCCATCATTACTGGGTTCTGTCCCAAGGTAATGGCTCTCCGTAGGTGGAAATCATCCTGCCCCCCCCCCCACCCCCTCCCAGAGTGCAGGCATTTCAGGGCTTTTAACTTGAGTGAAAACTATATTGTAAAGTGACATTGTATCTAATTATATATCACCGTATATAAATGTAATATATAATTAGACACAACATCACTTTCCAATATAGGATGGGGTTCTGTCCTAGGTCTGCCACCCGACTCCCCTCGTCAACTTTCTCCATCATAAATTCCTCTGCCCACATTTATTATGGGTATTGCCTATGTAAACTCTTCGCTCTGATTGCACAATCTGGTCACATTTCCCTCAAAATGCCTTCTTAACTTTTATTTTCAGTATCCAGTTTCTTTCCTCCATAACCAACATTTCTTATGTAAAAAATAAGCCTTTTTACAAAGCAAAAATAAATCAAATATTATATATTTCACAGTAACATGATTGAATGTATCCATTGAATTATCCTTTGTGTCTTTTAATGCTTTAATTAAGGTTTCCACTTGAAGGCCTCAGGCTTTCCCGAAAGACTGGGCTTGCAGTTGATATTTTTGGCCAGGCCTGTGACTCAGTTGGCTGAATGTGGAATATGCAGTCTGAGCATGTGCAGTGTAACTAATTACCCAGGATGTATCAGTACCATTCAGTCAGCTGTACTGATAAAATATTTTTCCTCAGATTCTTCAACTTTCTGCTCAGTCGCTTTTCTTTACAGAATTTCGGAAAACAAGGGAACAAATTTCAAAAGCCTAATTGAGATAAAATTTATATTGAGTGTTATTTTTAAAAGAGATTTTGTCAATGGTTCACCCTGTCCCCATTCCATAACTCTGGTGATAAATTGGCAGAACCCAAGTGGAATTACAGGGCCGGTGTGTCTGTGTGAGACGGTGAGAAAAATGACAGTGCACTAATTACACACCTGTTGTAGCTTTTGTTTGTGTTCTATGAACTTCAGAAAAAGGCAGTTGGATTCTTTCCTCATTCTAATTTGAATTTTTAGAAAGCGGTTGAATTTTGAATGGAAACAATACCTCTATAAGGGAAATAGATAGGAAGGGATGGTAGAAGGGAGAAGGAAACAGGGGCATAGAGCGGGTTGAGAGAGTGTGTGAGGACTGTGGGAGTTGAGGGAGAGGGGTTGAGAGAGACAGATGCAAATATGTAAGCGTGTTGAGAGAAGGGGAGTTGAGAGTAATAGCAAGGTTGAGTGGAGAGGAAGGGAAGTTTGTGAGAGTGATAGATTGTGAAAGAAAGGAGTTGAGCATGAGACGGGATTGAAACAAAGAGAGAGGAGGGTGAGAGAAGGGGATTGAGAAGGGGTAGGTAGAGAGAAGGTTGATGTGATGACATGTTTACGTAAACACTTTTCATTATAAACATGGAATCAGGAGTTTATAATGGAGACAAAAAAAACGGCCAGAATTTATGACTTTAAAATGGTAACTGAATTAAAGAGAAGGACAAGGAGAGGGAGAAGAAGAGATTTTGTGACTTTAAAATGGGGACTGACTTACGTCTGCGCACCATGGTCTAATTATTCCCCCTGGCGTCTAATTCAGTTTCAGCTGAAGACTGCTCTTGGTGTTGACTCTCCTTGTGCAATGTCACAGGGGATCGACTCGTACTGGTGAGTAATGATTAGTTGATTATTGTTTCCACAGGCAAAAAAGCATTCAGAATGAAGGCAAGATTGCGATCCAGAGAATTCAGCAATGAGTTAAAAAATCCCAGCAGTGAAGCCTACAGGAACTTATCAGCCGAAATTACAAATGCAGTAAGTGATTTAACTTTTGAGTTTGTTCCTGTTCTTAAAAGAAAAATCCCCGTCACAATTGAAGTCGTAGACTCAGTGGGGGCTAATTTTGACTTTGGGTGGTAGTGTAAAATGGGCAATAGTGGACCAGCCGCCCGTTCTCCATCTCTCCTCATTTTCATTTCCATGATGCAAAATTGTAGCTTTTAAGAAAGACTTGCATTTATTATGTAGCGCCTTTCACAACCTCAGGATGTATCAAAGTACTTTACAGCCCATGAAATACTTTTGAAGCGTAGTCACTGTCGTAATGTAGGAAATGCAGCAGCCAATTTGCGCACAGCAAGGTCTCACAAAGAGCAATGTTGTAATCACCAGATAATCTCTTCTAAAATTATGTTTAACAGATGTTGCAAAACTCAGAATCATAAAGAGGAAAGCACGGGGTTTCGGGCATGAGAACTAAAAAATGAGTATCCGTAAAGATAGTTTATTGATGACCCTCCGTCAGAAGTAACAGGAAACTGGAGAATTGTAATTTATTTGATGGGTGTTGCTGGTAAGCTGATTTGTACAGAGAAACTAGTGACAGTAGATTATGAACTGGCGGATGTGTTCTGAAGCTTTTATATTAATCTTGTAATAGATACACAGTAATTAACTGCAGGGAAACAAAAGTATTGGAATAGTCAGCTGGTGGTCAATTTTCACCTTGTGTTGCACAACAGATGTAAAATGGAACTCACTAATAAATACTTAATTTAAGAATTTATTTTTCAGCCATGTAAATGGATTGTGCAAAGGTTAACAATCACAAACAGTTCCTCGTCAAGGATCAAATGGGCCCCAAGCTCAAATTCTTGGTCTGAACCTGATTGGAGTAGAAACTAGGTGGAGTGGAGGAGGTTGTTCTCGTGGGGGGAGGGGTGGAGAAGGGAGGGGGAGGGGTGGATTTCACTTTTGAACAACGTTGATGTGACAAAATTGCGATTTGTGCCTTTATTCCATTTGGTTTATGTAATAATGCTCAGGATGATGACTGCTCCTTCATTTAAATGGAAGGCTGGAAACACTCTGGGTGTGATTTTCATGTGTGTGTGGTGGACCCGGGTGTGTGCTGCGCCTGCCTGAAGGGGTCGGCTTGAGGCCTGTGCCATTTACATTGATTTGGCAAGTTGCTGGCATAAAATGCACTTCCCATAGGCTGCTCGCTGATCTGGGGACGGGAATCTGGTGGGGCAGCTGATTTTGTCGGGCCGGCAGCAGCACCTTAAAGGGGAAGGGTGGAAGTGTCAGGCATGAAAGATAGCACCAGTTTTGAGCAGCAGGAAAATTGATTGCAGCATCTACAACAGCGAAGGTGTTAATTGTGGAAGCCCTAAATCAACAAAACCCACAAGGGAGTGGCATAAAAACGTTAGCCAAACTTCTGTCCATCTTTCCCTGTCTGCAGCTGAGGATCCCTTTAATATATGCTCAGAATGGCTGCCTTCCTACTTCTACTGCCTTATTTGTTGAGCAGGAGCAGGAACTGGCAGTAATCTGGTGGGCAGGGACAAAAATGGCTTTGGGGATCATAACTACATCATCTGACCATGATTAACGTACATTCATGAGGCTCCCTCCTGCTTCCAGTCAGATTTCCAGCTGCCTAGATTGAGGTCTGCCAGAAAATTGGAATGGGCGGGAACCAAGCAGTGAGTTAGAGCTTCAACCACTCGTGCTACTTTGGTCCCATCATTGCCCAATTTTGAAGTTCAAATGAGACAGTAAACACATGAAAATCACCACCACTGATCTGTAAACCAAGCAAGCTTGATTGATCAGGAAATTTGTTGTGTTAAAGGAGCTTTGTTTCTGGTATAAATTGTATTGTAGATTGTAAGAACTTCAGAAGGTGCTGGTGACACAGATGACATGTGATTAATTACTTATTGGCATTCCATTTCTTCATCTAACAAACTGTACCTTTGATCATGAGTGATTGACAGCATTGTCTTCAAAGGTCACAAAACTGCAAATGTCTGGGTTCTTCTTCAGTAGTCTTTAGTTCTGGTGTAAAGCAACAAACTTCTATGGGTCTTTGTAACTCACACCATCCACGTGTAATATCTCATCCCAAGATCTACAAAAGAGAAACCAGTTTGTTTCTTGCTAGAAGTCTGGAAGAAGCCACTGACTGAAAAAGGGTGTATTAATCCCTTCATAGACTGGTTCTAATTCTCTCACTAATATTGGCTCAAATGGTGCCTCTCGAACTTACTGCTTCTGTATATTATTTTAAATCAGGACAAGTGATTTTACACTATATCCTGTGGTCTGGTAGAAGGATATGTAAATGGCTTCTGAGCTGGTGTCTTCCAGGAAGCAACTTACTGTGATTGAGTCAATTGTTAAATCTGGGCTATGCCAATCTAATCACAGCAGAGAACTATGATGGAGGTTTCAGTTCTTGAGATACTTGTACGCTTTGTGAACATGAGAATGGTGCTAGAATTGTAACAGTTGGGTGGGCCCAGCATTGCCAGTCTGAACATACTCAACATCACTAACGACATGGGTGAGTGGATGAGTGGAGGTAGAAGACATTCTTAATGATGGTGACTGATGCCTTCATTATTATTGGAATAAAAATAATAGTTGTGTTTATTCTTTTCAGGTTGTACAAACTGTACAAAGTAAACTGAACGATAACAGTTTTAATATCACCATCATTGGTTTTCAAAATGGAAGTGTGGTGGTAAATTTCCTGGCTTTCCTGAGCAACGACTCAAATGTCACCACTGCCACCCTGCAAAGTGCTATTGATGATGCAATCGAAGCAGTTGATAACCAAAACTCCGTCACCGTAACAGGTAGGCATTCTTCGAAAGAAAGAACTTGCATTTATATGGCATCCTTCATGACCTTAGGACATCCCAAGGCGCTGGACAGCCAATGAAATAAATCTGGTGCAATCACTATTGTAATGTAGGCAATCGCGGCAGCGACTTTGCGCACATTTAATTTAAAGGTCCCACAAACAGCATTGGGTTAATAACCAGATCATCTGTTTTTGTGATGTTGATTGAGGGATAAATATTGGCCAGGACGCTGGGGAGAACTCCCTGCTCTTCTTCAAAATACATAGAAATACATAGAATTTACAGCACAGTAAGAGGCCACTTGGCCCAACAGGTCAGAGCCTCCTTTTTGATCAGCAAGGGAGTCAAAGGATATGGGGAAAGGGAGGGAAAGTGGAGTTGAGGTAAAAATCAGATCAGTCATGATCTCATTAAATGGCAGAGTCGGCTCGAGGGTCCGAATGGCCTGCTCCTGCTCCTATCTCTTATGTTCTTATGGTCCTCCTACACTCTTCATCTCACCCCATCAACATATCCTTCTATTCCTTTCTCCCTCATGTACTCATCTAGCTTCCCCTTAAATGCATCTATGCCAGTCGCCTCAACTACTCCTTGCGGTACCGCGTTGCACGTTCTAACCACTTTCTGGGTAAAGAAGCCTCTCCAGAATTCCCTATTGGATTTATTAGTGACTATCTTATATTTATGGCCCCAGTTCTGGTCTCCCCCGCAAGTGGAAACATCTGCTCTACAACTACCCGATCAAACACTTCCATAATCTTAATGACCTCTATCAGGTCAACCGTCAGTCTTCTCTTTTCTGAGTAACTACCTTTAACCCCTACTCTTTGCTTTCTGTTTTGTAGCCAGCTTGCTATACATTCTGCTACTTGACCCCTGACTCCACATGCTCTGACAT
Source organism: Heptranchias perlo (assembly GCF_035084215.1). Classification (NCBI taxonomy): domain Eukaryota; kingdom Metazoa; phylum Chordata; class Chondrichthyes; order Hexanchiformes; family Hexanchidae; genus Heptranchias; species Heptranchias perlo. The sequence continues at coordinate 68,996,713 of NC_090335.1, forward strand.
TAGTCATCAGTCTAATATGTGGTACCTTATTGAAGGCATTTGAAAATCTAAGTATATTACATCTACTACACTGCTCTTGTCTATCCTTTCTGTTACTTCTTCCAGGAATTTATGAAGGTTGGTCAAACATGACCTCCCTCTTGAAATCGATGCTGACTATTCTTTATTAGATGTATGGTTTCTAGATATTTTCTATTACATTTCTGAGTAAGGATTCTATTATCTTTCTTACACCCAAGGGATTGCAATATCTTTCCTGCCAAGCGATCTTTTAGACCACCTAAAAGGGCAGACAGGGCCTCGGTTTAATGTCTCATGAGAAGGACGGCAGCTCCGACAGTGCAGCACTCCCTCAGTACTGCACTGAAGTGTCAGCCTGGATTATGTGCTCAAGTGCTGGAGTGGGGCTAGAACCCATAACCGTCCGACTCAGAGGCAAGAGTGCTACCACTGAACCACAGCAGTTTTATTCTATTTTTGAAATGTTGCTGTTTTATTTTTTTAACCACCCTAGAAATATTAAAAGAACATTAGCATGGAATGAATTGCCTTGATTTCATTAGTGGCTTTGGCTAAGACCTAAGTTAACTCCTGCATGAAGGAGGAGGTAGAGTTTGATCCGGGAAATCAGGAAACAATGAAAATACAGAGCAGGTCTGTCAGGATCTGTAAAGATAAAACACTTGTCTTGCCAGACAAGCAGCACCTGAAGGATTAACCTATCTTCCCTCTTTAGATGCTGATGGACTATCTGTGCATTTTCAGCATGTTTTCTTTTTATTTTAATTAGCTATGGATAATTTTCATTCACTATAATTATTATCAACATCATATTGTGCTGAATTAGCACGGCAATTGACCTCAGGACCTCGAGGGATAGGGAGGTGAAAAAGTAGTCAGAGTTCCTGCTCCTGATTGCTATCTGGTAACTCCAGCTGGAAAGTGAGAATGCATGGACCTTGGGTTGGGCTTGGCGGTGATGTCCCTCATGGTGGTTTAGACTACCAACATTCCCTGTATGGTTTCACAATGAATGGTTATTTGGATCATGTATTGGAGGGTGTCTGATACCCGTTCCTCAGTATCAGTCAGAACCTTTAGCTGAGGAAGGGAGAAAATTTGAATAAAATGGAGATACAACTTCATCCTCCGCCAGATTGCACTGCATTGTCATGAGACAGTCTATCTTATGAAATGTAAAGTTTCAATTTGACATTGCTTATTCCTCTGGAAGTATCCTGTCCTGTAACAAAGAACCAGACCCAAAATAGAGGATTATCCTCTTTACAGCTTCTCACTCCTTTTTTTAAAACATTTTACCCTGCTTAAAATATCCTTATATTGCATGAATGTTGTTGAGATGAAGGAAAAAGAACTTGCATTTAAATAGCATCTTTCATAGCCTCATAACGTCCCAATCTTTACTTTTAAAGTATAATAATTATGGTTTATTAAGGTCAGCAAAGGTGAGAGCCAATTCATGCACAGAAAAGTCCCACAAACCACAAGGCCACTGTCTCAGGCTGAACCAGACCATTTGCACCCTTGGCATCCTTTTTAATCCTGAGCTGAGCTTCCGACCACATAATGTCTCCATCACAAAAACCGCCTGCTTCAACCTCCATAACATCCCGTCTCTGCTCCTGCCTCAGCCCATCTTCTGCTGAAACCCTCATCCATGCTTTTGTTATCCCCAGACTCGACAATTCCAAAGCTCTCCTAGCCATCCTCCCATCTTCCACCCTCCATACACTTAAGCTCATCCAAAACTCTGATATTAACTTGCACCAAGCCCCATTCATGTACCACCCCTGTGCTAGCTGACCTTCATTGGCTCCCGGTCTAGCAACACCTCGAATTTAAAATTCTCATCCTCATGCCTCACCCCTCCTTATTTCTGTAACATCCTTTAGCCCTACAACTCTCCAAGGTCTCTGCGTTCCTACAACTTTGTGAATCTTGTGCATCTGTCACTTCCTTCACCCCACCATTGGCAGCAGTTGGCACCTTCAGCTGCCTAGACCCTAATCTGGAATTCCCTCCCTAAAAATATCCACCTCCCTTCTTTAAGAGGTTCCTCAAATCTTATCTCTTTGACTAAGCATTTGGTCACCAGTCCTAATGTCTCCTTCTTCGGCTCGGTGTCAATTTTTGTCTGATTTATGCTCCTGTAAAGTGCCTTGGGAATGTTGGCTAGGAAACTTGGAGAACTCCCCTGCTCTTCTTCAAATAATGCCATGGAATCTTTTACATCCGCCTGAGAGGACAGACAGGGCCTCAGTTTAACCTCTCATCCAAAAGACGGCACCTCCAATAATGCAGTACTCCCTCAATTTTGCATTGAAGTGTCAGCCTGTATTATGTGCTCAAATTCCGGAGTGACTCGGAGGCACGAGTGCTACCACTGAGTCAAGGCTGACACTTATTAGTTGACAATATTGCTGTACAAATACAACAATAACTTGCATTTATATGGTGTCTTGAACGTAATGAACATACCAAGGCGTTTCACAAATGGCAGGAGATTGGAGGCAATAGTTTGTAAAGGAGAAGAGAGAAGTGGAGAGGCAAAAAGGTTTTGGGAGGGCGTTCTCGAGAGTGGGGCTGAGGCAACTGAAGGCTCTGTCACAACTGGTAGGTGTACACTGGAGGAGATTGAAGAAATATGGTGTGGCAAGGCCATGAATGGGGTTTTGAAGGTGAGGACGAGGAGTTTTAGGCTGATGGCCTAGAAACTCGGGCGCGCCCAGTTTTGCATTGTACCCTGAGCCTGAATGGCGAAGGCCGAGTCATCCCTGATATCGGGCCTCGGGCTTCATTTCTATGTAGCCGGCTAGCTGTGATGAGCAACAGGCAACTTGTTGGCGAAGCGCCATGGAAGATTGAGCCGCTGCTGGCGTTGCAGACACACTTATGAAAGTGAGGAAATGTGGGGGGTAACTCGGATTGGGGGGGGGGGCGGGGGAGCGGTATGGTCATGTGTTGGCACTTGCCGGGAGAAGGTAATGGTAGCCACGAGGGAGTTAGTGGTCGCTGGGGGGAGGAAGCGGCGATCGAGGCCACTATTTGCATATCCAAAGGGCCTAACACCTATTTCAGCCATGGGCACGGCACGGCACTTTTTCGGCCATTAACAATGTGGTGAGCGGCGAACTTCCTGCTCAGTATTCGCGTGGGCTTCCTGTCCGCCATATTGGAGGCTTAGGAGGCTATTTAGCGACCGAAAAAAGGGCGCCACATTGCTGAATTTCCAGGCTAATTTGTTGGGGGTCTGATAGTCAATGTAGGCCAATGAGGATGAGGTTGATGGATGAATTAGCCTTGGTGTAGGATTGGATGTAGGCAGCTGCGCTTTAGGTAATTTAGAGTTTGTAGAGGTTGTAGACAGGAAGCCAATAAGGAGGACATTCAAGTAATCTAGGAACATAGGAACAGGAGTAGGCCATTCAGTCCTTCGAGCCTGTTTGGCCATTCAGTTAGATCATGGCTGACCTGTACCTCAACTCCATTGACCTACTTTTGATCCATATCCCTTGATACCATCACCCAACAAAAGTCTGTTGATCTCAGCCTTGAAAATTTCAATTGACCTAGCATCCATAACTAGAACATTGAAATATAGCAATTTCTTGGCCGAAGTCTTGCCAAAATTAACCACAACTACTACCACTACTTTTACCGCAATACCCATCAACACGACTGCTTCAATCACACCTAACACCACAGCTCTTACCAGTTACTGCCCCAGTGTGGCAATTTTTCGATTTCACACACTGAATTTGAGCCATTTGTTATTGTTTGGTTACCAGCTTCAGGGACTGAAAAGTAACAGTGCTGGATTTGGAGCTCAATGTGCTCTCAGACTAGGATCAGTTATTTTTGGCAACAGTACGACCAAGAAATTGGTTGATCTCTGCGCTGGAATGGGTAGGCCCGAGTATCACTCAATATTGGGCCTCGCGTCTCATTTGCATCAGACCAGCGAGCAGCAGACACCTGATGGACATCCCCAGGCAGCTCGCCGACAAAGATCATTTGAATTGAGGGCTGCTGTTGACGATGCAGGTAGGTCTTGCAAGAGAAGAGTGATCAGGAGGGAGGGGAGCGTCCAGTTGAGGGGGTCAAAGCAAGGATCAGGAGGGGGCTCAAGGCAGCAATCGGGAAGGAAGGCGAGCGGTGGCTGCCAGTTGCCCTTGGTTTTGATGTGGAGACGGGAGCAGCATTCACGGCTCCATATTCAGGTAAGTATTTTTTAAAAACCGACCTTTCTGGTGACGGCCTGCTGCAGATCCTTTAAAGACTGCTGGTTAGGCCGCACCTAGACCTGGATTACCTGAATGTAGCCAGCCCAGCGCTGGCTGCGCTCAAGTCAAATCAATTTGGTAATGGAGACATCAAACAGATGTTAGGCCCCTTACTTGCACAGGCAAAGGACCTAATACCCATTTCAGGGGTGGGTCTCGGCCATCTCATTTGATGCCTAAACCATCATGGTGGGCATTGCATTTCTGGCTCAGAATGAGCCTGCATGTGCCGCCCACCATATTGGACACCTTGGCGCACGTTTTACTGGCATCATCGAATTTCTAGGCCATTTCTGGTTTGCTGATCCATTTCTCTGAATTTTGCAATTTTCTGACAGTAATAGAATGGGTGCCATAGTTTATTTTTATCACTTCATTTAATTGTCTGGTGCTAACTGTGCCCTTTTGTTATTTTGCCACAATGTACCTCAAGTTGCACTGTATCAGTTGGTGGTGGCCAGGGTTTACTGTCATGTGATTTTCCTGTCCATTAAAATAATTGGGGGGAATCACAGACAAAGAACCCATAGAAAACCCCATAATGTGGGATTTAATTCAATCGGAAAAGTAATGGACATTGGCATTAATTCATTACTATTTCCTATTCTGCCAACTTACGTATGATACTCACTCATTCCCAATGCATTTATTGCCCTCATGCCATACTCTATTTTCCTGACACCACCTTATCTCTGCCCTCTTGCCTCATGACTTTAATATACTAACATCCCATTGCGCTCGTTTTCACCACAATTGAACTTTTCTTCAGTCGAATGCCAAGTGGTAACCTGCAATGCTGCCACTATTTGATGAAGTAAGTGGGCACACATATGGGTTATGGGTAAACGTTGAAATAAAAACTTCTGAGCAATTTTACCCACTTAAGTCATTGGAGCGCCTCCTGCACTGTATGCAGGTGGGCGATATGTTGGTGGTGCAGGTGACCTCCTCTGCCACCTCGAGCCAGGCCTTCGTGGTGGCAGAGGCAGGCCGCTTCCTCCCGCCCGCTGGGGAGAAGATCTCTGTCCGCCCCCTCCTCCTCACCCCATCCAGTAAGACCTGGAGTGAGGTATCATTAAACCTGTGAGCAGCCTTCCCCCTGGGCTGCTCCATGCTGTAATTTTGCATATTTTCTGCAGCATTAGTCGGTGGAGGACTGCCCCTCTAAATAGGGCTCCTCCAGCTGACAGCCTATGATGCGGCTGCGCAGTCTGCCCACTGCGCAGCTTTCCAGCACGAAATCCGGAAGCCAAGGTAAGTACCTTCAATTAAGCTGCAATAGCGTGCGGAGCACCCCGGATTCACTGGGCGCGTTACCCACGCGCCCAGTTGACCCCCCCGCTGAGAACCAGCCGCCCTCCTAATATCGGGACTAATGTCTCTATTTCCATTTCAAAATAGAACTGGGTCAAATTTACGAATCAGGTTTTCGTTTCCTCAGCCCTTACGACTCCGGCCACCGCTTCCTCGGACAGCACGACTCCGGCCACCGTCTCCTCGGCCAGCACGACTCCGGCCACCGCTTCCTCGGCCAGCACGACTCCGGCCACCGTCTCCTCGGCCAGCACGACTCCGGCCACCGTCTCCTCGGCCAGCACGACTCCGGCCACCGTCTCCTCGGTCAGCACGACTCCGGCCACCGTCTCCTCGGACAGCACGACTCCGGCCACCGTCTCCTCGGCCAGCACGACTCCGGCCACCGTCTCCTCGGCCAGCACGACTCCGGCCACCGTCTCCTCGGCCAGCACGACTCCGGCCACCGTCTCCTCGGACAGCACGACTCCGGCCACCGTCTCCTCAGTCAGCACGACTCCGGCCACCGTCTCCTTGGCCAGCACGACTCCGGCCACCGTCTCATCGGCCAGGTCGACTTCGGCCACCGTCTCCTCAGTCAGCACGACTCCGGCCACCGTCTCCTCGGCCAGCACGACTCCGGCCACCGTCTCCTCGGCCAGCACGACTCCGGCCACCGTCTCCTCGGACAGCACGACTCCGGCCACCGTCTCCTCGGACAGCACGACTCCGGCCACCGCCTCCTCGGACAGCACGACTCCGGCCACCGTCTCCTCGGACAGCACGACTCCGGCCACCGTCTCATCGGCCAGCACGACTCCGGCCACCGCCACCTCGGACAGCACGACTCCGGCCACCGTCTCCTCGGACAGCACGACTCCGGCCACCGTCTCGTCGGCCAGCACGACTCCGGCCACCGCCTCCTCGGACAGCACGACTCCGGCCACCGTCTCCTCGGCCAGCACGACGCCGTCCACCGTCTCCTCGGACAGCACGACTCCGGCCACCGTCTCATCGGCCAGCACGACTCCGGCCACCGTCTCCTCGGACAGCACGACTCCGGCCACCGTCTCCTCGGCCAGCACGACTCCGGCCACCGTCTCCTCGGACAGCACGACTCCGGCCAGCGTCTCCTCGGCCAGCTCGACTCCAGCCACCGTCTCATCGGCCAGCACGACTCCGGCCACCGTCTCCTCGACCAGCACGACTCCGGCCACCGTCTCCTCCGCCAGCACGACTCCGGCCATCGTCTCCTCGGCCAGCACGACTCCGGCCATCGTCTCCTCGGCCAGCACGACTCCGGCCATCGTCTCCTCGGCCAGCACGACTCCGGCCACCGTCTCCTCGGCCAGCACGACGCCGGCCACCGTCTCCGTGGACAGCACAACTCTGGCCACCGCTTCCTCGGCCAGCACGACTCCGGCCACCGTCTCTTCGGCCAGCACGACTCCGGCCACCGTCTCCTCGGCCAGCACGACTCCGGCCAACGTCTCCTCGGCCAGCACGACTCCGGCCACCGTCTCCTCGGCCAGCACGACTCCGGCCACTGCCTCATCCGCCAGCACGACTCCGGCCACCGTCTCCTCCGCCAGCACGACTCCGGCCACCGTCTCCGTGGACAGCACGACTCCGGCCACCGCCTCTTCGGCCAGCACGACTCTGGCCACCGCTTCCTCGGCCAGCACGACTCCGGCCACCGTCTCCTCGGCCAGCACGACTCCGGCCACCGACTCCTCGGACAGCACGACTCCGGCCACTGCCTCATCCGCCAGCACGACTCCGGCCACCGTCTCCTCCGCCAGCACAACTCCGGCCACCGTCTCCTCGGCCAGCACGACGCCGGCCACCGTCTCCGTGGACAGCACGACTCCGGCCACCGCCTCTTCGGCCAGCACGACTCTGGCCACCGCTTCCTCGGCCAGCACGACTCCGGCCACCGTCTCCTCAGTAAGCACGACTCCGGCCACCGTCTCCTCCACCAGCACGACTCCGGCCACCGTCTCCTCAGCCAGCACGACGCCGGCCACCGTCTCTGTGGACAGCACGACTCCGGCCACCGCCTCTTTGGCCAGCACGACTCTGGCCACCGCTTCCTCGGCCAGCACGACTCCGGCCACCGTCTCCTCCGCCAGCACGACTCCGGCCACCGTGTCCTCGGCCAGCACGACTCCGGCCACAGTCTCCTCGGCCAGCACGACTCCGGCCACCGTCTCCTCGGCCAGCACAACTCCGGCCACTGTCTCCTCAGTCAGCACGACTCCGGCCACTGCCTCATCCGCCAGCACGACTCCGGCCACCGTCTCCTCGGCCAGCACGACTCCGGCCACCGTCTCCTCGGCCAGCACAACTCCGGCCACCGTCTCCTCGGCCAGCACGACTCCGGCCACAGTCTCCTCGGACAGCACGACTCCGGCCACAGTCTCCTCGGACAGCACGACTCCGGCCACCGTCTCCTCGGCCAGCACGACTCCGGCCACAGTCTCCTCGGACAGCACGACGCTGGCCACCGTCTCCGTGGACAGCACGACTCTGGCCACCGTCTCCTCGGCCAGCACGACTCCGGCCACCGTCTCCTCGGCCAGCACAACTCCGGCCACCGTCTCCTCAGTCAGCACGACTCCGGCCACTGCCTCATCCGCCAGCACGACTCCGGCCACCGTCTCCTCGGCCAGCACGACTCCGGCCACCGTCTCCTCGGCCAGCACGACTCCGGCCACCGTCTCCTCCGCCAGCACGTCTCCGGCCACCGTCTCCTCGGCCAGCACGACTCCGGCCACCGTCTCCTCGGCCAGCACGACTCCGGCCACCGTCTCCTCGGCCAGCACGACTCCGGCCACCGTCTCCTCGGCCAGCACGACTCCGGCCACCGTCTCCTCCGTCAGCACGACTCCGGCCACCGTCTCCTCGGCCAGCACGACTCCGGCCACCGCCTTCTCCGCCAGCACGACTGCGGCCACCGTCTCCTCAGCCAGCACGACTCCGGCCACTACCTCATCCGCCAGCACGACTCCGGCCACCATCTCCTCGGCCAGCACGACTCCGGCCACCGTCTCCTCGGCCAGCACGACTCCGGCCACCGCCTCATCCGCCAGCACGACTCCGGCCACCGTCTCCTCGGCCAGCACGACTCCGGCCACCGCCTTCTCCGCCAGCACGACTCAGGCCACCGTCTCCTCCGCCAGCACGACTCCGGCCACCGTCTCCTCGGCCAGCACGACTCCGGCCACCGTCTCCTCGGCCAGCACGACTCCGGCCACCGTCTCCTCGGCCAGCACGACTCCGGCCACCGTCTCCTCGGCCAGCACGACTCCGGCCACCGTCTCCTCGGCCAGCACGACTCCGGCCACTGCCTCATCCGCCAGCACGACTCCGGCCACCGTCTCCTCGGCCAGCACGACTCCGGCCACTGCCTTCTCCGCCAGCACGTCTCCGGCCACCGTCTCCTCGGCCAGCACGACTCCGGCCACTACCTCATCCGCCAGCACGACTCCGGCCACCATCTCCTCGGCCAGAACGACTCCGGCCACTGCCTCATCCGCCAGCACGACTCCGGCCACTGCCTCATCCGCCAGCATGACTCCGGCCACCGTCTCCTCGGCCAGCACGACTCCGGCCACCGCCTTCTCCGCCAGCACGACTCAGGCCACCGTCTCCTCGGCCAGCACGACTCCGGCCACCGCCTCCTCGGCCAGCACGACTCCGGCCACCGTCTCCTCGGCCAGCACGACTCCGGCCACCGTTTTCTCAGCCAGTACACCAAGCACCCCAAATGCTTCTGCCACAACCACCACCACAACTATTACAACAACAATCACCACACCTGGTAAAACACCTTCCACACTTAGCACCAACACCCCAACCACACTGCCTCCCTCCACTGCACCTAATACCACAACACCTACCAGTATCCCCACCATCACCACCCCCACAACGATACCTACCCCCACCACTTATACCAGCACCACTCCGAGCAGCACCACCATTGATACCAACACCACTCCGACTACCACCACCACCACCCCTACCACCGCCAACACCACTCCGACTACCACCACCACCACCCCTACCACCGCCAACACCACTCTGACTACCACCACCACCACTCCTACCACCGCCAACACCACTCCGACTACCACCACCACCACCCCTACCACCGCCAACACCACTCCGACTACCACCACCACCACCCCTACCACCGCCAACACCACTCCGACTACCACCACCACCACCCCTACCACCGCCAACACCACTCCGACTACCACCACCACCACCCCTACCACCGCCAACACCACTCCGACTACCACCACCACCACCCCTACCACCGCCAACACCACTCCGACTACCACCACCACCACCCCTACCACCGCCAACACCACTCCGACTACCACCACCACCACTCCCAGCACCACGACTCGTGATGCTTCCTGTGGTAAGTTGAATATTAGGTGCTATAACAAAGCCTGTATATAATTACGCTCCATGAATAACAGTGGAGACTTTGTGTTGATGACGTTTATTTATTTGCTAACATTCTTGTTAATATGGATCATAGGACACCTGTAACTCAATGGCAGGTCAGTATTGTTGGGGAGCAGTTCAGGTAAAGCCATGAGAATAAAATGTGATTTTATTTTCCATCTTCCTACCTTTCTTTCTCTCTTTCGTTTTTTCTCTCTTTATCTGTCTCTTTCTCTGTCTCTTTCTTTCATTATGTGGAGATGCCAGTGATGCACTGGGGTGGACAAATGTAAGGAGTCGTACAACACCAGGTTATAGTCCAACAGTGTTTTTTTTTCTGTTTGTTTTTTTTTGTTCACTGTATATTCGGGGGCTCTGTAGGTAACACCTCTCTGTCTGAACACGGTGATCGCCTTGGCAACAGGCAGTTGCAAAGACTATCTGTAATCACCATGTATTGTTCTGTGATTTATAAATGCGTAGGCTTTGAGGAGTTCCTGACATTTACCTGAGAAGGAGGAAGCCTCCGAAAGCTTGTAAATTTCAAATAAAATCGTTGGACTCTAACTTGGTGTTGTAAAATTGTTTACAATTGTCAACCCCAGTCCATCACCGGCATCTCCACATCACAGCTTTATTTGAAATCACAAGCTTTCGGAGCTTCACCTGACGAAGGAGCAAAGCTCCGAAAGCTTGTGATTTCAAATAAAGCTGTTGGACTATAACCTGGTGTTGTACGACTCCTTACATTTCTTTCATTAGGCTCTCCCTTGCTCGAGATGGTCATTGCCTGCCACTTGTGTGCTGTGAATGTTACTTTCCACTTATCAGTCCAGGTCTTGCTGCATGTGGGCATGGAATGCTTCACCATTTTTCACCATTATGACAGGAAAATTCACCACAGTGAATATTCTGAAACCCAACCCATTCATTGCTGAAGACACCATACAGTTATTCCTCTCCAATCCTTTCTCCCAGCAAATATCATGTAAAGGATGTCAATATTTTTAGAAGAGATCTGTTTAGGACGGCAATGATTAAGATTCTGATGCTTGATAATAAACAACATCATTTTCTTTTGCAGAACCACTGAAGTTCCTTCGTATTAATTTGATAAAGGTGGAAAGTGAAGCAATTTCCATTACCTGGGATACTAACAATGCATTCAAACAGCCTCGTTTCAATGTCACTATCTTCGCAGAGAGTGTTGCAGTGAATAAAACTCAAACTGAGCAAAAAGCAGCAGAATTTAGGAATCTCCAGCCTGACGTTGTATTTCAGATTTTAATATCCACAACTACTTGTGGTCAGCAGCAGACAATTACAAGGAAGGTCAGAACAGGTATGTTTGATGAACAAAATATTGCTTGCACTTTATATAGAATGAACAGCACAAAACAGGCCATTCAGTCTAACTGGTCTGTGTTGGTGTTTATGCTCCACACAAGCCTCCTCCCACCCCTCTTCATCTAACTTTATGAACAATTCCTTCGATTTCTTTCTCCCTCGTGTACTTTTCTAGCTTCCCCTTAAATGCATCTATGCTATTCGCCTCAACTACTCCTTGTGGCAGCGAGTTCCACAATATAACCACTCTCTGGGGAAAGAAGTTTCTCCTGAATTCCCTATTAGATTTATTGGTGACTATCTTAAATTTATGGTCCCTCGTTTTGGTCTGCCCCACAAGTGAAAACACCGTGGGCGCTAAATTGGGCTGTGTATCGCCCGTTGTTGCAGCGCTACGCGGTCTCTCGAACACCCAAGATGGTGACTTGTCTGCGCACGCATGTTTCCAGTGTGAGCTGCGCCGGATGCCATCTTGGTATAGGAGTTCATGCATGTGCAAATACCGAACACTGGAATCATGAAAAGTTGGGAGAAAATGCGTGCAATCAGTGTGCAATGCTGATTTAAAGTGAGAGACACTATTTTGGACCTTAATGCTCAACTCAACTCACAGTCCTAATCACGCACACCTGAACGTGTCTTAGAGTGCCTGGAGGACCCCCTGCCAGCACTATTTAAGGGGACTATCCAGGATTTACAGGTTAGTTGCTGGATTATTGCTTCTGGCTGCTGGTGGAATTGGAAGTGTTTTTGAAGCTCCCGATCCTCACTGAGAGCTCCTAGATTACATTTGAGAGTGGTTCGGCAGGTACTGCCTTATGGTTCGGAAAGTTACAAGCATGTTTGAACAACATTCCTGGCAACCATGGGTGGTCTGCTAGGGCTCCCACTGGGCATTGAGCACGACTGGGAGCATGCAGAAAGGCCACGCACAGCAGGTCAAGCTGTGAGGAGAGGGAGGACGAGGAGGCGCAGGGCGCTGAACAGGTCACCGGATCCAATGAGGGCCTTCAGGGACCAATTCTGTGACCTCAACATGACCGAGGATGATTGCATCCGACGCCCGAGGTTCACCAAGGAGGCCGTGACCGAGATCTGTCAACTGGTGCGGCCACAACTGCAGCCTCAGGGCAGGGCAAGGACAGCATTGCCTGTGGCTGTGAAGGTCACCGTGTCGCTGAATTTCTGCAGCTCGGTCATTTCAGGCCTCTGCTGGCGAAATGTGCAACATCTTGCAGTATGCAGTGCACTGCTGCATAAATGAGGTCACAGACGCACTGTACGAGATGAGGAACAGATTCATCACCTTCCCTCTTGACAGACAAGCAGAACGAGTGAGCACGGGGTTTCTCTCGAATTGCTGGATTCCTCATGGTGCAGGGTGCCATTGACTGCACGCACACTGCCCTGTGTGCCCCGCATCCAAACTCGGCCATCTTCGTCAACGGAAAGGGCTTCCTCTCCCTGAACGTGCATCTGGTGTGCGACCACATGCATCAAATCATGGAGGTCGATGCCCGCTACCCTGGGAGCAGTCATTTTGTTTTTATTCGTTCATGGGATGTGGGCGTCGCTGGTGAGGCCAGCATTTATTGTCCATCCCTAATTGCCCTTGAGAAGGTGGCGGTGAGCCGCCTTCTTAAACTGCTGCAGTCCGTGTGGTGAAGTTTCTCCCACAGTGCTGTTCGGTCGGGAATTCCAGGAATTTGAGCCAACAACGATATATTTCCAACTTGGGATGGTGTGTGACGTGGAGGGGAACGTGCAGTGGTGTTGTTCCCATGTGCCTGCTGCTCTTGTCCTTCTACGTGGTAGAGGTCGCGGGTTTGGGAGATGCTTTCAAAGAAGCCTTGTCGAGTTGCTGCAGTGCATCCCGTGGATGGTACACACTGCAGCCACTGTGCGCCGGTAGTGAAGGGAGTGAATGTTTAGGGTGGTGGATGGGGTGCCAATCAAGTGGGCTGCTTTGTCCTGGATGGTGTCAAGCTTCTTGAGTGTTGTTGGAGCTGGACTCATTCAGGCAAGTGGAGAGTATTCCATCACACTCCTGACTTGTGCCTTGTAGATGGTGGAAAGGCTTTGGGGAGTCAGGAGGTGAGTCACTCGCCACAGAATACCCAGCCTCTGTCCTGCTCTTGTAGCCACAGTATTTATATGGCTGGTCCAGTTAAGTTTCTGGTCAATGGTGACCCCCAGGATGTTGATGGTGGGGGATTCGGCGATGGTAATGCCGTTGAATGTCAAGGGGAGATGGTTAGACTCTATCTTGTTGGAGATGGTAATTGCCTGGCACTTTTCTGTCGAGAATGTTACTTGCCACTTATGAGCCCAAGCCTGGATGTTGTCCAGGTCTTGCTGCATGCGGGCTCGGACTGCTTCATTATCTGAGGGGTTGCGAATGGAACTGAACATTCTGCAATCATCAGTGAACATCCCCATTTCTGACCTCATGATGAAGGAAAAGTCATTGATGAAGCAGCTGAAGATGGTTGGGCCTAGGACACTGCCTTGAGGAACTCCTGCAGCAATGTCCTGGGGCTGAGATGATTGGCCACCAACAACCACTACCATCTTCCTTTGTGCTAGGTATGACTCCAGCCACTGGAGAGTTTTCCTCCTGATTCCCATTGACTTCAATTTTACTAGGGCTCCTCGGTGTCACACTCGGTCAAATGCTGCCTTGATGTCAAGGGCAGTCACTCTCACCTCACCTCTGGAATTCAGTTCTTTTGTCCATATTTGTATCAAGGCTGTAATGAGGTCTGGAGCCGAGTGGTCCTGGCGGAACCCAAACTGAGCATCGGTGAGCAAGTTATTGGTGAGTAAGTGCTGCTTGATAGCACTGTCGACGACACCTTCCATCACTTTGCTGATGATTGAGAGTAGACTGATGGGGCGGTAATTGGCGGTAATGTGGACAGGACATACCTTGGCAATTTTCCACATTGTCGGGTAGATGCCAGTGTTGTAGCTGTACTGGAACAGTTTCGCTGGAGGCGCAGCTAGTTCTGGAGCACAAGCATGCATGTAGTCCTGAGTTGTAGCTTCACCAGGTTGGCACCTCATTTTTAGGTACGCCTGGTGCTGCTCATGGCATGCTCTTCTACACTCCTCATTGAGTCGGGGTTGATCCCCTGGCTTGTTGGTAATGGTGGAGTGAGGAATATGTCGGGCCATGAGGTTACAGATTGTGCTGGAATACAATTCTGCTGCTGCTGACCCACAGTGCTTCATGGATGCCCAGTTTTGAGCTGCTAGATCTGTTCTGAATCTATCCCATTTAGCACGGTGGTAGTGCCACACAACACGTTGGATGGTGTCCTCAGTGCGAAGACGGGACTTCGTCTCCACGAGGACTGTGCGGTGGTCACTCCTACCAATACTGTCATGGACAGATGCATTTGCGACAGGTAGATTGGTGAGGACAAGGTCAAGTAAGTTTTTCCCTCGTGTTGGTTCTCTCACCACCTGCCGCAGGCCCAGTCTAGCAGCTATGTCCTTCAGGACTCGGCCAGCTCGGTCAGTAATGGTGCTACCGAGCCACTATTGGTGATGGATATTGAAGTCCCCCACCCAGAGTACATTCTGTGCCCTTGCTCCCCTCAGTGCTTCCTCCAAGTGGTGTTCAACATGGAGGAGGACTGATTCATCAGCCGAGGGAGGGCGTTAGGTGGTAATCAGCAGGAGGTTTCCTTGCCCATGTTTGACCTGATGCTATGAGATTTCATGGGGTCCGGAGTCAATGTTGAGGACTCCCAGGGCCACTCCCTCCTGACTGTATATCACTGTACCGCCACCTCTGGTGGGTCTGCCCTGCCAGTGGGACAGGACATACCCAGGGATGGTGATGGAAGAGTCTGGGACATTGGCTGAAAGATATGATTCTGTGAGTATGGCTATGTCAGGCTGTTGCTTGACTCGTCTGTGGGACAGCTCTCTCAATTTTGGCACAAGTCCCCAGATGTTAGTGAGGAGGACTTTGCAGGGTCGACTTTGCTTGGTTTGCCTTTGTCGTGTCCGGTGCCGGCTGGTCTGTCCGGTTTTATTCTTCTTGTGACTTTTTTTAGCGAGATTTTACAACTGAGTGGCTTGCTAGGCCATTTCAGACGGCAATTAAGAATCAACCACATTGCTGTGGGTCTGGAGTCACATATAGGCCAGACCGGGTAAGGGCGGCCGGTTTCCTTCCCTAAAGGACATTAGTGAACCAGATGGGTTTTTACGACAATCCGGTGGTTTCATGGCCACCATTACTGATACTAGTATTTTAATTCCAGATTTTATTTAATTAATTGAATTTAAATTCCCCAGCTGCCGTGGCGGGATTTGAACTCATGCCTCTGGATTACTCGTCCAGTAACATAACCACTATGCTACCGTACCCACAATACTAAGCCTCTGACCTGCTCTTGTTGCCACACTATTTATGTGGCTGGTCCAGTTAAGTTTCTGGTCAATGTTGACCCCCAGGATGTTCATGGTGGGGGATTCAGCGATGGTAATGCCATTGAATGTCAAGGGGAGGTGGTTAGACTCTCTCTTGTTGGAGACGGTCATTGCCTGGCACTTGTCTGTCGTGAATGTTACTTGCCACTTATGAGCCCAAGCCTGGATATTGTCTAGGTCTGGCTTCATGCGGGCATGGACTGCTTAGTTATCTGAGGGGTTGCGAAAAGAACTGGACACTGTGCAACCATCAGCGCACATCCCCATTTCTGACCTTATGATGGAAGGAAAATCATTGATGAAGCAGCTGAAGATGGTTGGGCCAAGGACCTGCTCTGAGGAACTCCTGCAGCCATGTCCTGGGGCTGAGATGATTGGCCTCCAACAAGCATTACCATCTTTCTTTGTGATAGGTACAACTCCAGCCATTGTAGAGTTTTCCCCGATTCCCATTGACTTCAATTTTACTAGGGATCCTTGGTGCCACAATCAGTCAAATGCTGTCTTGATGTTAAGGCAGCATTTGTCGTACCTTTGTCATGCGGCAGTCCAATGTGCCAGCTATCTTTCACCCGCCTTGGCAAGTCAAAGGCTGAGCAACAAGGGCTATAGTTGCACGCCGTGGCTCTTGACTCCGGTCAGGAACCCACGCACACTTGCACAACGGGCCTATATTGGGAGCCATGCTGCCACATGCAACATGGTGGAGCACACCATAGGCCTCCTCAAACAACGCTTCCGCCGCCTGGACCGGTCTGGAGGAGCCCTGCAGCGCCCTGCTGGGCGGGTGGGCAGATTTGTGGTGGTCTGCTGCATGCCGCACAAACTCGCCATCATGAGGGACCAGCCTTTGCCACCAATGATCGGAGAAAATCCTGAGCCAGAGGAGGATGAGGCTGAGGAGGAGGAAGAGGCTGAGGAGGAAGTGGGGGAGAAGCTGGAAGAGGAAGTGGAGGAAGATGCAAGGGTGCAACAGGGACCACACATCTTGTCTGCATGGACTCTGCATGCTCGCCTGATCCGTGCCTGCTATCAATCATGTCAACTACATCTCCCAACTCACCAACAGTCCTACATTCCATTGCAGCAATCTGAGCAGCAACCGTAGCTTGCAGATCTTTGATGACATCGGTTTATGCTGCAATGGAAGCCGCGACATTGGCCATTTGACACTGCATCATGGTGGTTTCCATCGGTGTGCTGATGAAGGTGACCACCCATTCCATGTTGGAAAGGATGGGCTCCAAGCTCTGCGCAAAGCCGTGCGCCAAGTTGGAGCTGGACTCCTCCATGCCCCTTCTCATTGTGCGCAGGCTTTCTGGCAGGTTTTCTAGTGCCCCAAGCATTTGGTTGTGTACGCCCATCAGCCATCTTCTGTCGCCTGGCCCATCGAAGCCCTCATCTGACTCCTCTGCAGCAGAACCAGTGAGTGACCTCGCCCTCCGGCAAGCTGGCACCTGCGGTAGCCACTCCCCCCGCCCCGGCTCCTGTGCACTTGTGCCCGGTGTCTCACCATGTGCAAATCACTCCTCTAAATTAGCCTCTAAACGACGCGCAGTGTCAGTCTCTGAGCTGGTGGAAGCGAGTGTCAGATCGAGTGACGGTGTGGCTTCAGTGTCCCCCTCCCCCTCCTCCTCCTTGGACGGTACCGCCACATGTTCTTGGGTATCTGCAATGACATAGGGAAACAGGTTGAGTTGTGGCAGAGGACAGTGTGTCGGTGAGAATCCTCCAAGATGGGCTCGGTTTTCAAAGTAAAAAAAAACGGGTGGGCATTAAAATTTGCCGCCATTTCAGACCCGCCTCCAACCCGCCTATTTCTGGTTTTCATGGAAGTGGGATGAGGGGCTGGAGGCCAACCCTCTCCCAGGAGGCGGGTTGGGCCTTAAAACCTTTCAAGGAGGCTTCAGTCCTCCATTTTTAGCTAATTCCCCAATTCAACCCTGGGGGGCTGGGATTCCCGGGTCTTCTGTTTTACGCCTCGTGAAAGGAGGCGAGAAGGCCCGAGACTGCAGGTAAGTGCCTAGAAAGGCACAGCTTGTGGGCCCGGAGGAGCAGGAGTGCTTCCCCCAGGCCCAACAAGCTGACCTGCACCAACCCCGCCCCCCCCCACACCCTGATAGTGGACCACCGACCCCAATCCTCCCCCTCCGATTCCAATACTTCGACTCCAACCCCTAACCGTGATCTTCCCTCTCTGACCCCTGACTCCAATGCCGATCCTCCCCCTCCGATACCAATCCTTCGAAGTCCAATCCTCCCCCTAAACGATTGCGGGCCCCCACGATAACCTCCCTTCCACACCCATGACTGACGCCCCCCCCCCCACCACCCCGCCACCGATCCCATCCCACATGACTCGCGACCCCCGTGCCCACCTATGCCGACCTATGCTGACATGTTCCCCATGGCCACCTGTGCCCCTTGCCAACCCATGTTTCTCCCCCCCCTCCCCCTCCCCACGGGAAACCCGTACTAATGGGTGTCCTGACCTCAATTTGACCCCCTCACCCTCTTCCCGGCCTCGTTTCAAAATTGAGCCCGATGTGTCTGTCATGATCGAATAGCTGCCAGTGTTTGTGACCTGTGAGTGGTTGGGGTTAAGAGGTGCAGGCTGCCGATGATGTGCGCTGAGCACGCCCCATTTCCGGCTTCCTCATTCTCCGTGCAGCCTCTCAGCAGCGCGGGTAGCACTCGCTGCACGGAGATTATAGTTGAGGAGTGTGAAATGTTGGATGGGATAAACATATTGAGAGAGGGAATATTAAGGGGTTTAGCATCTTTGAAAGTGTATAAATCGCCAGGCCCGGATGAAATGAATCCCAGGCTATTAAGAGAAGCAAGGGAGGAAATAGTGGAGGCTCTGACCATCATTTTCCAATCCTCACTGGATACCAGCGTGGTGCCGGACGATTGGAGGACTGCTTACGTTGTATAAAAAGGGAGGAAGAGATAGACCGAGTAATTGTAGGCCAGTCAGTCCAACCTCGGTGGTGGGCAAATTATTGGAATCAATTCTAAGGGACAGCATGAATCATCATTTAGGAAGGCACGGGTTTATCAAGGGCAGTCAGCATGGATTTGTTAATGGAAGGTTGTGTCTGACTAACTTGATTGAATTTTTTGAGGAGGCAACAAGGAGGGTTGATGAGGGCAACGCATTTGATGCAGTGTACATGGATTTTAGCAAGGCTTTTGACAAGGTCCCACATGGCAGACAGGTCAAAAAAGTAAAATCCCATGAGACCCAAGGGAAAGTGGCGAGTTGGATCCAAAATTGGCTCAGTGGCAGGAAGCAAAGGGTAACGGTTGCTGGGTGATTTTGCGACTGGAAGGCTGTTTCCAGTGGGGTTCCGCAAGGCTCAGTACTAGGTCTCTTGCTTTCTGTGGTATATATTAATGATTTGGATTTGAATGTGGGGGGCTTGATCAAGAACTTTGCAGATGATACAAAAATTGGCCGTCTGGTTGATAGTGAGGAGGAAAGCTGTAGACTGCGGGAAGATATCAACGGACTGGTCAGGTGGGCAGAAAAGTGACAAATGGAATTCAATCCGGAGAAGTGTGAGGTAATGCATTTGGGGAGGGCAAACAAGGTAAGGGAGTACACAATGAATCGTAGGATACTGAGAGGTGTAGAGGAACAAAGGGACCTTGGAGTGTCTGTCCACAGATCCCTGAAGGTAGCAGGACAGGTTGATAAGTTGGTTAAAATGGCATAAGGGATACTTTCCTTTAGTAGCTGAGGCATGGAATATCAGAGCAGGGTGGTTATGCTGGAACTGTATAAAACATTGGTTAAGCTACAGCTTGAGTACTGCATACAGTTCTGGTCACCACATTACAGGAAAGATGTGATTGCACTAGAGAGGGTACAGAGGAGATTTACGAGGATGTTGCCAGAGCTGGAGAATTTTAGCTATGAGAAGAGATTCGATAGGCTGGGGTTGTTTTCTCTGGAATAAAGGAGGCTGACTAGAATAAAGGGACTAGATAGAGTGGATAGGGAGGACGTAATTCCCTTAGCAGAGGGGTCAGTGACCAGGGGGCATAGATTTAAAGTAATTGGTAGAAGGATTAGAGGGGAGCTGAGGAGAAATGTTTTCACCCAGAGGATGTTGGGGGTTTGGAACTTGCTGCCTGAAAAGGTGGTAGAGGCAGAAACCCTCATCTCATTTAAAAAATACTTGAAGTGCTGTAACCTGCAGGGCTATGGACCAAGCGCTGGAAAGTGGGATTAAGCAGGATAGCTCCTTTTTGGCCGGCACGGACACAATGGGCCGAATGGCGTCCTGTGCCGTAACGTTCTATGAGTCTATGATTATGTCGACCCTATCAAACTCTTTGAAAATCATAATGACCTCGATCACATTACCTCTCAGCCTTCCCTTTTCTAGAGAAAAGACCCCAACCTGTTCACTCTTTCCTGATAGGTATAAGCTCTCAGTTCTGGTATCATCCTTGTAAATCTTTTTTTGCACCTTCTCCAGTAACTCTATATCCTTGTCACAGCACATCCCTCCTAAACATGAGCTGTGAAAATGGAGGAGTCAACAGGTAGCAAGCTTTAGGAACAACACCTCATCATTTCTCTGAAGCACTCTGGTCGCTCTCTGGTCTGATCATCGACTTTAGACACCAGACTTTAGCAAAATCTGTCACTTCTTTCACAGCAAGGAAGGTGGGAACTTGGGAGTGGATCTGTCAGTACTCAAGGAGGGGACAAGACGGGCTGGCATTTTAGATAGGAGGGGTCAGTGTTTTGAATGGGAGGAGAACCTCTGTCAGAACACAGGGCTGGGAGGGGGAAGGTTGAGCCCTCCCTGTTGACCTGTTCTTACCCTCTTCGGAGCTGGTGGACCCGCTGTACTTCATGATCACACCTGTTTTAATTTCATACCTGGTCCTCAGGTTTTCCATCTCAATTTTTTCCCATTTAACGCAGGCCTCTCACTTCCTTATTTATTTTCATGTCCTTTATCTGTTATTTCTTTACTGATTCTATTACTTGATTGAGATGATACGTCATTCCATTGGCACTTCCTCCCTGGGGTCGATTTTAACCGACACGACTGGCGGAAACGGGGAGGGTGGGCAGTTAAAAACCAGCAGCTTATTTACCCGCCTGGAACTCGAACCTTTCCCACCGTCTCTGATACTAATCTGCAGGGTTCTAACAGGCAGTGCTGACATCCAGCGTTGAAATAGTGGAGTCTGTATTTCCCTCATATCAATATGTTTTGCATGAACGTTATGGACAAACACATGTCACATTGCTGGGCCTTCCCTCTGGGAAAGGGAGGGAGGACAGGAGCACATCGGAGCACTTTTCCAACCCATCCGCTCAGATACGCCGGTAAACTGGTGGGAAGGTGCCAGAAAGTCCGAGCCGCAGTAACCCCGATACGAACTCGGGAGAGGGTTAGCGGCGTCTGGAAGGGGAATCGCTGCACGCTCGAATGACAGTCATAGATTGAGTCTCGGCCTTTTACCCTCCCGGGTCTCACCTTCGTGTTGAATGTGGGACTCCCGTCCCAACCCGGTGGAAATCACAAGGTGGACGGTGGGTGGGACCGGGATCTCAGGTGACGGGGCCACGGCCGAGGATCCGAGTTAACGGTCTCTGGCATTAAGGTGGGTGGGAGGGTATCGTGATCGGGGAGAGTGATGGAGCCGGGGAAGCCCCAGGTTTTCTTGTGGGGCTCCTGCTCCACATGGCCCACAAGGAAACCCAAAAAATTAAAAGTACTTACTTTTCTGCTTCCCGGCTTTCCCCTGCTTCCCAAAACCCGGCGGTTAAAATGGTGGTGGGAGGGGGCACGGTGAGAACAGAGCGGTAAGTACTTCACCGTTGTTTTAACTCCCCACACGCATTCTTCTCATTGGGAGCGGGAGGTTAATATCGGGACTAATGTCTCTATTTCCATTTCAAACTAGAACTGCGTCAAATTTACGATTCAGGTTTTACTCAAGAAGTAACATTTTTTTCTACTTTCCAAAGTTGCCGCAGTGGTGGAAGTGTCGACAAGAATTACAAATGTGGAATTCACATCGGATTTTGAAGATAAAAACAGCCAGAAATACACAGACTTTGTAAAGAATTTCACAGCCGAAGTAAGTCACTCTTGCCTGTGGAGGGAAAAGAGTCAGGGGACAGATTGGATAGAAAAAAACAGACCGTAGCATGTGTATGTTTTTGCAAATAAGGTTACATGAGAAGCTGCTTTTTCTCCTTGTGAGATTTCAAAGTACCTTGTACTCACTGTAGATGGCGAGTGTTTGAACACTGACCAACTGTGCTCACAGACCATCGTTCTCCTCTATCTGATGCCTTTTTAAATTTCTGTTTGGAAAACAATCAATATACAGTGATAGCAATGGTTAAATCATGGACATTCTGGAAGATCTTAACTTTCCCACCATAACCTACCCACAGAGCACATTTTGGTCAGTTAAAATGAGAAAATGAAAGAAAGGAAAATAGACACAACTAGACATAATTACGTAAGGAATGTGAATGATTAGATAGTACAGTACTTGGCTATGAATTACAGTATCTCTTATAGGCAAACACAGCATCAGCCACTTTGAACATAGTGAGATCAAGCAACAGACTTAATCCAGGGACGCAGCATTGAAATGAATAACGATTAATCTGATTTTGTTTGTTTGGCTACGAGATGCAAGACCAGTGCCATTTAATCCCAGCTGGCTATTGAAAGAGCTAGCCCCCTCCTCACCCCCCCACCCCCGATATCCACAGATGGCCTTTGATTAAGGTTAGATGAGGGTAACCTTGCCACATCCAGTTGTGAATGGTGGTGGACAATTAAATAACTAAAGGGAGAAGGAGGCTCTGCAAACATCCCCATCCTCAATGATGGCGGAGTCCAGCACATGAGTGCAAAAGACAAGGCTGAAGCGTTTGCGACCATCTTCAGCCAGAAGTGCCGAGTGGATGATCCATCTCGGCCTCCTCACGATATCCCCACCATCACAGAAGCCAGTCTTCAGCCAATTCGATTCACTCCACGTGATATCAAGAAACGGCTGAGTGCACTGGATACAGCAAAGGCTATGGGCCCCGACAACATCCCAGCTGTAGTGCTGAAGACTTGTGCTCCAGAACTAGCTGCGCCTCTAGCCAAGCCGTTCCAGTACAACTACAACTACAACACTGGGATCTACCCGATAATGTGGAAAATTGCCCAGGTATGTCCTGTCCACAAAAAGCAGGACAAATCCAATCTAGCCAATTACCGCCCCATCAGTCTACTCTCAATCATCAGCAAAGTGATGGAAGGTGTTGTTGACAGTGCTATCAAGCGGCACTTGCTCACCAATAACCTGCTCACCGATGCTCGGTTTGGGTTCCGCCAAGACCACTGTGCTCCAGACCTCATTACAGCCTTGGTCCAAACATGGACAAAAGAGCTGAATTCCAGAGGTGAGGTGAGAGTGACTGCCCTTGACATCAAGGCAGCATTTGACCGAGAGTGGCACCAAGGAGCTCTAGTAAAATTGAAGTCAATGGGAATCAGGGGGAAAACTCTCCAGTGGCTGGAGTCATACCTAGCACAAAGTAAGATGGTAGTGGTTGTTGGAGGCCAATCATCTCAGCCCCAGGATATTGCTGCAGGAGTTCCTCAGGGTAGTGTCCTAGGCTCAACCATCTTCAGCTGCTTCATCAATGACCTTCCCTCCATCATAAGGTCAGAATTGGGGACGTTCGCTGATGATTGCAGAGTGTTCAGTTCCATTCGCAACCCCTCAGATAATGAAGCAGTCCGAGCCCGCATGCAGCAAGACCTGGACAACATCCAGGCTTGGGCTCATAAGTGGCAAGTAATATTCGCGCCAGATAATTGCCAGGCAATGTCCATCTCCAACAAGGGAGGGTCTAACCACCTCCCCTTGACATTCAATGGCATTACCGTCACCGAATCCCCCACCATCAACATCCTAGGGGTCACCATTGACCAGAAACTTAACTGGACCTGCCATATAAATACTGTGGCTACAAGGGCAGGTCAGAGGCTGGATATTCTGCGGCGAGTGACTCACCTCCTGACTCCCCAAAGCCTTTCCACCATCTGCAAGGCACAAGTCAGGAGTGTGATGGAATACTCTCCACTTGCCTGGATGAGTGCAGCTCCAACAACACTCAAGAAGCTTGACACCATCCAGGACAAAGCAGCCCGCTTGATTGGCAACCCATCCACCACCGGCGCACTGTGGCTGCAGTGTGTACAATCCACAGGATGCACTCCAGCAACTCACCAAGGCTTCTTCGACAGCACCTCCCAAACCTGCGACCTCTACCACCTAGAAGGACAAGAGCAGCAGGCACATGGGAACAACACCACCTGCACGTTCCCCTCCAAGTCACACACCATCCCGACTTGGAAATATATCGCCATTCCTTCATCGTCGCTGGGTCAAAATCCTGAAACTCCCTTCCTAACAGCACTGTGGGAGAACCGTCACCACACGGACTGCAGCGGATCAAGAATGCGGCTCACCACCACCTTCTCAAGGGCAATTAGGGATGGGCAATAAATGCCAGCCTCGCCAGCAACGCCCACATCCCATGAACCAATTAAAAATAAATATGAAGAGCATTTAGCGATGCTCATGTTCTGTGGGGAAAAAATTAAACAAATCTCAGAAGTGGATATCTGTTTCTTTCCTTTCAGCTGGAAAAAGGACTTACAGCAGAAATCCGGGATTTAATCAGGCGTGGGAAAATGAGAATCATTGTCACATCTATTGAACAAGGTAGCCTGATTGTAAAGTTTGGTGTGGCGACATCAACAAACGTGAATGTCACTGTATCTGATATCAAAGAAACGCTTACGGAATCTTTAAACAACACGCAACAGTTTGCTGTAGACCTTCAAAACACAACCATTTCAGGTAAGGAATTCCACAACAAGCATTTCAACCACTGGCCTCAGGGGACTTGGTAAAATTCTAGAAGAATTGAGAAAGGCCAAAGATTATCCTGCAGGTGCCACTAAAGATTAAAAAGAACAGAAGGGAGACAACGCTGAATCATGAAGTGGATAAGTGATTCCAAACTTGGGTTTTAAAAGCCTGAAGAGTTTAGGAATAAAGGAAGACAGGGGAATGGAAGGAGTTCCACAGTTTTGGGAGCCTGGCAAAGAATGATCCAGAGTAGGTGATGATGGGATGAGGCTTGATTCTAATAGTTGGATTCACAGGGAGGAGGAAGAGCATGCAGGGCCTGACTAATGTTAGTTTGGTGGCTAACGTTGACAAGGTTAAGTTGAAAAAAAATGTTGATTCTCTGAGGCCTGGATTGATGATATCAGCAAGCAAAACATTTTGACTGGATCATACTGAACGGTTACAGGCTGGCAGCTGGCTACTTCTGAATGAGCCTTGGGTTGTGGTCTAGGCTCAGGAGCCCAGTGAAAAACATTAAAAAGTGTAAAATCTTAATTTCTTTGTGCTTCAATTTTTGTGAGCAGACAGTGTTGTGCATGATAAACTGATTAATTTGCAGTGTCTATAGATGCCACCTGCAGGAAAAATAACCTGATGGAATTAAATCACCTCGTAAAATGACCTCATAAACAGAGCAGGAGGGTTTTTTCCGTTTTGCTGGGTTCTAAATCCCAACACTTATTTCCGTTTGGATTCTTGCAACTGGAAGAGAGTGCAGACCTTTATTCTTTACGGCTGGTTCAAAACCCAAGCCCAGAGGTAACAGAATAGTGTTCTGACTCACTGCACTATCCAACTCCTGTCACATGGGCCATCTGCCCATACTGTTCAGGGACCATTCTGAATTAATATTTTCTAACCATTCAGAGATGACATTTCCCTTGGAGTAAAGTAAGGAAAGAGGAGTCTTCAAATACTTCTAAACTGGTGAAATTCAAATTGAATCAATTTTCTAACCCCGATCTGTGCTTATCATTACAGACAGAGACAGCTGCCAACCAGGGCTGAATGACTGTTCAGGTAATGGAACGTGTATAAGATTAAATGCAACTTACACCTGTCAGTGTAATGCTGGGTTCACAGACACAAGCCCCAACACACCTGGAAGAACATGTGAAGGTAGGACATTGTCTGAGTTTAACACGGCTTTAAGTCATTGGGTTAAAGTAACTTTAGCTCCAACTGATTGTTTGTTTGTTTTTATCTGATTCTTGTTTCAGATGTTGACGAGTGTCAGACTGGGAACAACACATGCTCTGATTTTGCTGCCTGCACAAACACCCCAGGGAATTACTCATGTGCATGTTTCCAAGGAATTTTAGATACCAATCCGGCAAACCCAGGAACACAGTGCAGAGGTAAAGATCTGAAGTGTTTAAATGAGGAGATATGGAACATTAAGGAATATTAAAAGCGTTCAGGTTTGAAATGATTCTTGGTGATATTAATACTAGAGTTTGTCTGACATTCCTCTCCCCACTATTTTAACAGAGGCATTGCCCATTTGATATAAATGGATTAACGACTTGGTTAAACTAACAGAGGAATGTCACAGAATCATCGGCCCCAATATTTATGGGGAGGGAGTGGGGGCGTGTGTCAGCGGCCAGGAAACCCGGAAATACCGGGAAGTTGGAGGTTCTGTAGAATTTAATGGCGCAGAATTAAACGGCAGAACCTCACAGAATTTTTTCCTCAATTTCCCGCCAGGCAGTCGGCCAAATTGAGAGGCAGGCCAGCTACCGGGCGGGATAGCCTGCTGTGGAAGGGAGAGGCTGGGGAGGAATGTCGATGGTCCCCGGCAATCGAGAAATCGGGGGTCGTGGTTGGTGGTGGTGGGGGGGACTCGCAGTGTGGTAGCGAGGGGCGTGAGGCCAACGATCGCGGGGGTTAGGGGGAGGGGCGACAGATGTTGCAGGGAGGGGCGAGAGGTCGCGGGTGTTGGGGGGCGGGGCGAGAGATTGCGGGGGTTCGGGGGAGATCACGGAGGGCCTGAATACCACAGGGCGGGGTGGGGGTCGGCAGATCGCGTGGTTGAGTTTGAAGATCGCGGTAGAAGATGTGCTTGGACGGCCCGGGGGAAGCACTCCTGCTCCTCCTTGTCCACAAAATCTGAGGAATGGAGTCTGATTTAAATATTGTAATTACGGACTCGCCTCGGTAAAACTGGTAAGAGGCGCGTTCTCGATGGTTTGGTGTCGGGTTGCACATTGTTAACAATTTAAACCCCCACTGAAACTCTCCTACCCATTAATTGTTGGGGGGATGGTCTACTGGGGGCGGTGGGGGGGGGGGAGGTGGTGCTAGAGTCATTGGTGGGGGGTGGGGTGTCATCGGCGGGGAGTCTCAGTCATCGAGGGTTCACAGGTCAATGGCAACCTCAGTCACCAGGGGGTCATCGGGGGGCATAGTCATTAGGGATTATCGGAGGGTGGGTCAGTGTCAGTCATCGGGCGTCATCTGGGTTGGGGGGGGGGGGTGCGCAGTCATCGGGGCGGTCTCAGTCATCGGGGGGGTCAGTCATCGGGTCGGCGATCGTGTTTGGGGGGGGTCGGAGATTGTGTTTGGGGGGGGGGTCGGAGATCGTGAGTTGGGTCAATCACGTTTGTAGGATCGCTGCAGGTAAGCTTGTTGTTCCTGGTGGAAGCATTCCTGCCCCTCAGGGCCCACAAGCTATCCTATGAAGACACTTACCTGCAGTTTCGGGCCTTCTCGCCTCCTCTCATGTGGCGTGAAGTAGAAGGTCTGGGAATCCCAGCCCCCAGGGGTTAAAAGCAAAAAATCTGTTAAAATGGAGGCCCACATCCTCCTTGAAAGCTTTTAGTGACCTTAAGAGCGGGTTGGCCGCCCACACATTGTCCCGCCTCTGTTAAAACCATAAGTTGGTGGATTGGAAGTGGGTTGGGGGTGGGTTTTAGACTTTTAAAATTTTTACTACCCCCTGCCCCCCAACCCACTCGTTTCTCCAATTTAAAATCCCGCCTGTGCATTTTCAAAAGGAGTCACAATATCGTGATCAGGAGCGAGAACCCTGGCTAATTTTTCTCTCTCTTGTTCAGGGGTGCTCTCCCAACTGAGATCAGAAATTTCAACACGGACCAAGGATAGAAGACTGGGATATTTTGGCCAAAATGTTTAGTGATGTACCAGGCAGTGCTTTTAGCCATTGGGCCATAAGAAAGATTCAAGGGTCTCATTTGAATGACGTGTTTGTATTCCATTGACTCATCAAAGGAATTCAGGTTCAATATTGACTGAAATGTTCCATTTTTAACTTACAGACCCTAATACGTGTTTCGTAAATCTGACAAATATCTGTGCTTTGTCCGACTGCTTGACGATGACAGTCAGTGAATGCAACAGTAAGTACTTTACCTTCACTGATCTTTATCTGTGATGCAATCCAGGCTCTTTCCTACATCCATTCCAGATGTCTCTGGCAAGTTTCCCGTGGCTACTTTAAATGCTTTAATTATATTTATAATACTACAAAATCATTATCACAATAACACTGGTGTAACACTTTGAATGTAACTTATTTCCCCTTCATTAACTCGAGCTCTTTATAAAGCCCAACTTGTCCATGACTTGAATATTGTTCTCATATCTGGAGAAGTTCTCCGAGCAACTCCTTGGATTCTGGGAACAAGGAATAGCTTGTAATCTGATCGGCCGTCCTTCTCTCACCACTAGCCTTTCTCTACATGACAGACTTTTCCTTTCTTTGTATCGTTGTTCCTCTGAACTTCCCACTCCTGTTCCTCCCAACTTCCAAATATATTTCCTTCAGGCTGTTTCCTGTTTCCTTCCATTGACCTCAAACGTGCAGAACTCCTTCCCTTAAACTTCCCTTGTCGTCCTACCCGGCCACTCCAACCCGGGGACCCCAAGGCACTTTTAGAGCTGAAGAAATGCTGTTGGTTAGTTTGCTATTTGCTCCTAATGGAGCAATATGTAGACATTTCAAAGGTAATTGCTTCATTGTGGGCCTGATTACCTTTCTCCTCGGAGTCTTGAGGGTCTTTCCTGGGACCTCAGCAGTACTCATGCCAGCTCTCAACAGACATGAATACCACTGAGGCCTTTTAGGGTGCAGTGAATGGAATTTCCTGGAGAAGCCCAGAAACTCCCCCAGATATGCCTCCATGATGAGGGGCGATGGGTGGAAGATCTAGTCCACAATCCCATCATAACTGGGTTCTGTCCCAAGTTAATGGCCCTCCGTATGTGGAAATCATTCTGCCCACCCTCCCAGAGTGCAGGCATTTCAGGGCTTTTAACTTGAGTGAAAACTATATTGTAAAGTGACATTGTATCTAATTATATATCACCGTATATAAATGCGATATATAATTAGACACAACATCACTTTCCAATAGAGGATGGGGTTCTGTCCTAGATCTGCCACCCGACTCCCCTCGTCAACTTTCTCCATCATACATTCCTCTGCCCACATTTATTATGGGTATTGCCTATGTAAAATCTTCGCTCTGATTGCACAATCTGGTCACATTTCCCTCAAAATGCCTTCTTAACTTTTTTTTTAGTATCCAGTTTCTTTCCTCCATAACTAACATTTCTTATGTAAAAAATAAGCTATTTTACAAAGCAAAAATAAATCAAGTATTATATATTTCACAGTAACATGATTGAATGTATCCATTGAATTATCTTTTGTGTCTTTTAATGCCTTCATTAAGGTTTCCACTTGAAGGCCTCAGGCTTTCCCGAAAGACTGGGCTTGCAGTTGATATTTTTGCCCAGGCCTGTGACTGAGTTGGCTGAATGTGGAATATTTTTTTTATTCGTTCATGGGATGTGGGCGTTGCTGGCGAGGCCGGCATTTATTGCCCATCCCTAATTGCCCTTGAGAAGGTGGTGGTGAGCCGCCTTCTTGAACCGCTGCAGTCCGTGTGGTGACGGTTCTCCCACAGTGCAGTTAGGAAGGGAGTTCCAGGATTTTGACCCAGCGACGATGAAGGAACGGTGATATATTTCCAAGTCAGGATGGTGTGTGACTTGAAGGGGAACGTGCAGGTGGTGTTGTTCCCATGTGCCTACTGCTCTTGTCCTTCTTGGTGGTAGAGGTTGCGGGTTTGGGAGGTGCTGTCGAAGAAGCTTTGACGAGTTGCTGCAGTGCATCCTGTGGATGGTACACACTGCAGCCACGGTGCGCCGGTGGTGAAGGGAGTGAATGTTTAGGGTGGTGGATGGAGTGCCAATCATGCGGGCTGCTTTGTCCTGGATGGTGTCGAGCTTCTTGAGTGTTGTTGGAGCTGCACTCATCCAGGCAAGTGGAGAGTATCCCATCACACTCCTGACTTTTGCCTTGTAGATGGTGGAAAGGCTTTGGGGAGTCAGGAAGTGAGTCATTCGCCGCAGCCACAGGACTTATATGGCTGGTCCAGTTAAGTTTCTGGTCAATGGTGACCCCCAGGATGTTGATGGTGGGGGATTCGGCGATGGTAATGCTGTTGAATGCCAAGGGGAGGTGGTTAGACCCTCTCTTGTTGGAGATGGTCATTGCCTGGCACTTGTATGGCGCGAATGTTACTTGCCACTTATAAGCCCAAGCCTGGATGTTGTCCAGGTCATGCTGCTTGCGGGCTCGGACTGCTTCGTTATTTGAGTGGTTGCGAATGGAACTGAACAATGTGCAATCATCAGCGAACATCCCCATTTCTGACCTTATGATGGAGGGAAGGTCATTGATGAAGCAGCTGAAGATGGTTGGGCCTAAGACACTGCCCTGAGGAACACCTGCAGCAATTTCCTGGGGCTGAGATGATTGGCCTCAAACAACCACTACCATCTTGCTTTGAGCTAGGTATGACTCCAGCCACTGGAGAGTTTTCCCCCTGATTCCCATTGACTTCAATTTTACGAGGGCTCCTTGGTGCCAAACTTGGTCAAATGCTGCCTTGATGTCAAGGGCAGTCACTCTCACCTCACCTCTGGAATTCAGCTCTTTTGTCCATGTTTGGACCAAGGCTGTAATGAGGTCTGGAGCCGAGTGGTCCTGGCGGAACCCAAACCGAGCATCGGTGAGCAGGTTATTGGTGAGTAAGTACCGCTTGATAGCACTGTCGACGACACCTTCCATCACTTTGCTGATGATTGAGAGTAGACTGATGGGCCGGTAATTGGCTGGATTGGATTTTTCCTGGTTTTGTGGACAGGACATACCTGGGCAATTTTCCACATTGTCGGGTAGATGCCAGTGTTGTCGCTGTACTGGAGCAGCGTGGCTAGAGGTGCAGCTATTTCTGGAGCACAAGTCTTCAGCACTACAGCCGGGATGTTGTCGGGGCCCATAGCCTTTGCTGTGTCCAGTGCACTCAGCCGTTTCTTGATATCACGTGGAGTGAATCGAATTGGCCGAAGACTGGCTTCTGTGATGGTGGGGATATCGTGAGGAGGCAGAGATGGATCATCCAATCGGCACTTCTGGCTGAAGATGGTTGCAAACGCTTCAGCCTTGTCTTTTGCACTCACGTGCTGGACTCCGCCATCAGTGAGGATGGGGATGTTTGCAGAGCCTCCTCCTCCCGTTAGTTGTTTAATTGTCCACCACCATTCACGACTGGATGTGGTAGAACTGCATAGCTTTGATCTGATCCATTGGTTGTGGAATCGCTTAGCTCTGTCTATAGCATGTTGCTTCCGCTGTTTCGCATGCATGTAGTCCTGAGTTGTAGCTTCACCAGGTTGGCACCTCATTTTTAGATACGCCTGGTGCTGCTCCTGGCATGCTCTTCTAAACTCCTCATTGAACCAGGGTTGATCCCCTGGCATGTTGGTAATGGTAGAGTGAGGAATATGCCGGGGCATGAGGTTACAGATTGTGCTGGAATACAATTCTGCGGCTGCTGATGGCCCACAGTGCCTCATGGATGCCCAGTTTTGAGCTGCTCGATCTGTTCTGAATCTATCCCATTTAGCACGGTGGTAGTGCCACACGACACGTTGGATGGTGTCCTCAGTGTGAAGACGGGACTTCGTCTCCATGAGGACTGTGCGGTGGTCACTCCCTCCAATACTGTCATGGACAGATGCATTTGCGACAGATAGATTGGTGAGGACGAGGTCAAGTTTTTCCCTCGTGTTGGTTCGCTCACCACCTGCCGCAGGCCCAGTTTAGCAGCTATGTCCTTCAGGACTCGGCCAGCTCGGTCAGTCGTGGTGCTACCGAGCCACTATTGGTGATGGACATTGAAGTCCCCCACCCAGAGTACATTCTGTGCCCTTGCTACCCTCAGTGCTTCCTCCAAGTGGTGCTCAATATGGAGGAGGACTGATTCATCAGCTGAGGGAGCACGGTAGGTGGTAATCAGCAGGAGTTTTCCTTGCCCATGTTTGACCTGATGCCATGAGATTTCATGGGGTCCAGAGTCAATGTTGAGGACTCCCAGGGCCACTCTCTCCTGACTGTATATCACTGTACCGCCACCTCTGGTGGGTCTGTCCTGCCGGTGGGACAGGACGTACCCAGGGATGGTGTTGGAAGATTCTGGGATGTTGGCTGAAAGGTATGATTCTGTGATTATGGCTATGTCAGGCTGTTGCTTGACTGGTCTGTGGGACAGCTTTCCCAATTTTGGCACAAGTCCCCAGATGTTGGTGAGGAGGACCTTGCAGGGTCGACTGGGCTTGGTGTTTTGCCGTTGTCGTGTCCGGTGCCTAGTGGTCCGATGCCGGGTTGTCCGTCCGGTTTTATTCTTATGACTTTTTTTCACGCGATTTTACAACTGAGTGGCTTGCTAAGCCATTTCAGAGGGCACTTAAGAATCAACCACATTGCTGTGGGTCTCGAGTCACATATCGGCCAGACCGAGTCAGGACGGCAGGTTTCCTCCCCTATCGGACATTAGTGAACCAGATGGGTTTTTACGACAATCCGGTAGTTTCATGGCCACCATTACTGATACTAGTATTTTAATTCCAGATTTTTATTTATTTAATTGAATTTAATTAATTGAATTTAAATTCCCCCGTTGCTGTCAGGGGATTTGAACTCATGACTCCAGATTATTCGTCCAGGCCTCTGGATTACTGATCCAGTCTGAGCATGTGCAGTGTAACTAATTACCCAGGATGTATCAGTACCATTCAGTCAGTTGTACTGAAAATATTTTTCTTCAGATTCTTCAACTTTCTGCTCAGTAGCTTTTCTTTACAGAATTTTGGAAAACAAGGGGAAAAATTTCAAAAGCCTAATTGAGATAGAATGTATAATCTAGTGTTATTTTTTAAAAGAAATTGTGTCAATGGTTCACCCTGTCCCCATTCCATAACTCTGGTGATAAATTGGCAGAACCCAAGTGGAATTAACGGTGTGTCTGTGTGAGACGGTGAGAAAAATGACAGTGCACTAATTACACACCTGTTGTAGCTTTTGTTTTGTGTTCTATGAACTTCAGAAAAAGGCAGTTGGATTCTTTCCTCATTCTAATTTGAATTTTTAGAAAGCGGTTGAATTTTGAATGGAAACAATACCTCTATAAGGGAAATAGATAGGAAGGGAGGGTGGAAGGGAGAAGGAAACAGGGGCATGGAGCGGATTGAGAGAGTGTGTGAGGACTGTGGGAGTTGAGGAAGAGGGGTTGAGAGAGAAAGATGCAAATGTGCAAGCGTGTTGAGAGAGGGGAGTTGAGTGTGATAGCAAGGGTGAGTAGAGAGAAAGGAAAGGTTGTGATAGTGATACATTGTGAAAGAAGGGAGTTGAGTGGGAGACAGGATTGAAACAAAGAGATAGGAGGGTGAGAAGGGGATTGAGAAGGGGTAGGTAGTGAGAAGGTTGATGTGATGACATGTTTACGTAAACACTTTTCATTATAAACATGGAATCAGGAGTTTATAATGGAGACAAAAAAAACGGCCAGAATTTATGACTTTAAAATGGTAACTGAATGAAAGAGAAGGACAAGGAGAGGGAAAAGAAGAGATTTTGTTACTTAAAAATGGCGACT
Organism: Heptranchias perlo; assembly: GCF_035084215.1. Taxonomy (NCBI): domain Eukaryota; kingdom Metazoa; phylum Chordata; class Chondrichthyes; order Hexanchiformes; family Hexanchidae; genus Heptranchias; species Heptranchias perlo. Next base: position 69,030,500 of record NC_090335.1, read on the forward strand.
GACTTACGTCTGCACACCATGGTCTAATTATTCCCCCTGCCGTCTAATTCAGTTTCAGCTGAAGACTGCTCTTGGTGTTGACTCTCCTTGTGCAATGTCACAGGGGATCGACTTGTAATGGTGAGTAATGATTGATTATTGTTTCCACAGACAAAAAAGCATTCAGAATGAAGGTAAGATTGAGATCCAGAGAATTCAGCAATGAGTTAAAAAATCCCAGCAGTGACGCCTACAGGAACTTATCAGCCGAAATTACAAATGCAGTAAGTGAAATTACTTTTGAGTTTGTTCCTGTTCTTAAAAGAAAAGTCCCCGTCACAATTGAAGTCGTAGACTCAGTGGTGGGTAATTTTGATTTATTGGCATTAAATTATATGACCTAACAAACTGTGCCTTTGATCATGAGTGATTGACAGCATTGTCTTCAAAGGTCACAAAACAGCAAATGTCAGGGTTCTTCTTCAGTAGTCTTTAGTTCTGGTGTAAAGCAACAAACTTCTGTGGGTCTTTGTAACTCACACCATCCACGTGTAACATCTCATCCCAAGATCTACAAAAAAGAAACCAGTTTGTTTCTTGCTGGAAGTCTGAAAGAAGCCACTAACTGTAAAAAGGTGTATTAATCCCTTTATGGACTGGTTCTAATTCTCACTAATATTGGCTCAAATGGTATCTCTTGAACTTACTGCTTCAGTATATTATTTTAAATCAGGACAAGTGATTTTACACTATATCCTGTGGTCTGGTAGCAGGATATGTAAATGGCTTCTGAGATCGTGTTCTTCAGTAAGCAACTTTGTAACAGTTGGGTGGGCCAAGCATTGCCAGTCTAAACATACTCTACATCACTGATGAGGTGGGTGAGTGGATGAGTAGAACTTGAAGAAATTCTTAATAATGGTGACTGATGCCTTCATTATTATAATTGTGAATTAAAATAATAACTGACATTTAGAAATAATGGTGTTTATTCTTTTCAGGTTGTAAAAACTGTACAAAGTAAACTGAACGATAACAGTTTTAATATCACCATCATTGGTTTTCAAAATGGAAGTGTGGTGGTAAATTTCCTGGCTTTCCTGAGCAACGACTCAAATGTCACCACTGCCACCCTGCAAAGTGCTATTGATGATGCAATCGAAGCAGTTGATAAGGAAAGCACTGTCACCGCAACAGGTAGGCATTCTTCGAAAGAAAGAACTTGCATTTATATGGTGTCTTTCACAATCTTAGGACATCCCAAGGCGCTGGACAGCCAATGAAATAAATCTGGTGCAATCACTATTGTAATGTAGGGAATCGCGGCAGCGATTTTGCGCACATTTTATTTAAAGGTCCCACAAACAGCATTGGGTTAATAGCCAGATCATCTGTTTTAGTGATGTTGATTGGGAGATAAATATTGGCCTGGACACTGGGGAGAACTCCCCTGCTCTTCTTCGAAATACATAGAATTTACAGCACAGATAAAGGCCACTTGGCCCACCAGGTCCGAGCCTCCTCTCACCCTTCTTCATCTAACCCCATCAACATATCCTCCTATTCCTTTCTCCCTCATGTACTTATCTAGCTTCCCCTTAAATGCATCTATGCTAGTCGCCTGAGCTACTCATTGTGGTACAGAGTTCCACATTCTAACCACTTTCTGAGTAAAGAAGCCTCTCCTGAATTCCCTATTGGATTTATTAGTGATGATCTTGTATTTATGTCCCCAGTTCTGGTCTCCCCCACAAGTGGAAACATCTTCTCTACGTCCACCCTATCAAACATTTTCATAATCTTAAAGACCTCTGTCAGGTCACCCCTCAGTCTTCTCTCTTCTAGAGAGAAGAGCCCCAGATTGTTCAATCTTTCCAGATAGGTATAACCTCTCAGTTCTGGTGTCATCCTAGTAAATCTTTTTTGCAACTTTTCCAATGCTTCTATATCCTTTTTATAATTTGGAGACCAGAACTGTTCCAGTAATCCAATTGTGGTCTGACCAAGGTTCTACATAAGTTTAACATAATTCCCTTCTTTTCAATTCTATCCCTCTAGAAATGAACCCCAGTGCTTTGTTTGCTTTTCTATGGCCTTATTAACCTGCGTCGCTACTTTTAGTGATTTGTGCATCTGTACTCCCAGATCCCTCTGCTCCTCTACCCCATCTAGACTCTTATTTTCCCGAGGGGTATGTGGCCTCTTTAAACGTCCGACCAAAATGTACCACCTCACACTTGTCTATATTGAAATTCATTTGCCAATTACACACCCATTCTGCAAGTTTATTAATCGCTTCCTGTATTTTGTCACAGTCCTCCTCAGTATTAACTATACCCCCAATTTGGTGTTGTCCAGAAATTTTGAAATTGCACTTCCAATTCCTGAGTCCAAATCGTTTACGCAAATGGTGAAAGACAGTGGTCCCAGCATTGATCCTTGTGGAACACCACTTCTCACCTTTTGCTAGTCTGAGTAACTACCTTTAACCCTTACTCTGTTTTCTGTTTTATAGCCAGCTTGCTATCCATTCTGCCACTTGACCCCTGACTCCACATGCCCTGACATTAGTCGTCAGTCGAATATGTGGTACCTTATCGAAGGCCTTTTGAAAATCTAAGTATATTACATCTACTACATTACCCTTGTCTCCCCTTTCTGTTACTTCTTCCAGGAATTTAATAAGGTTGGTCAAACATGACCTCCCTCTTGAAATCTATGCTGACTATTCTTTATTAGATGTAAGGTTTCTAGATATTTTCTATTACTTCTCCGAGTAAGGATTCTATTATCTATCTTACACCCAAGGGATTCCAATATCTTTCCTGCCAAGTGACCTCTTAGTCCTAAAAGGGCAGACAGGGCCTCGGTTTAATGTCTCATGCGAAGGACGGCAGCTCCGACAGTGCAGCGTTCCCTCAGTACTGCACTGCAGTGTCAGCCTGGATTATGTGCTCAAGTGCTGGAGTGGGGCTAGAACCCATAATCGTCCGACTCAGAGGCAAGAGAGCAGTTTTATTATATTTGTGCAATGTTGCTGTTTTATTTTTTTAACCACCCTCGAAATATTAAGAGAACATTAGCAAGGAACAAATTGCCTTGATTTCATTAGTTGATTTGGCTAAGTCCTAAGTTAACTCCTGCATGAAGGAGGGGGTAGAGTATTATCCGGGAAATCACAGAAGCTACTCTTCAGCCAATTCGATTCACTCCATGTGATATCAAGAAATGGCTGAGTGCACTGGATACAGCAAAGACTATGGGCCCAGACAACATCCCAGCTGTAGTGCTGAAGACTAGCCAAGCTGTTCAGGTACACTGGCAACTACCCGACAATGTGGAAAATTGCCCAGGTATGTCCTGTCGACAAAAAGCAGGACAAATCCAATCCGGCCAATTACGGCCCCATCAGTCTACTCTCAATCATCAGCAAAGTGATGGAAGGTGTCGTCGACAGTGCTATCAAGCGGCACTTACTCACCAATAACTTGCTCACCGATGCTCAGTTTGGGTTCCGCCAGGACCACTCTGCTCCAGACCTCATTACAGCCTTGGTCCAAACATGGACAAAAGAGCTGAATTCCAGAGGTGAGAGTGAGTGCTCTTGACATCAAGGCAGCATTTGATCAAGTGTGGCACCAAGGAGCCCCAGTAAAATTGAAGTTAATGGGAATCGGGGGGAAAACTCTCCAGTGGCTGGAGTCATAGCTAGCACAAACAAAGATGGTAGTGGTTGTTGGAGGCGAATCATCTCAGCCCCAGGACATTGCTGCAGGAGTTCCTCAGGGCAGTGTCCTAGGCCCAACCATCTTCAGCTGCTTCATCAATGACCTTCCCTCCATCATAAGATCAGAAATGGGGATGTTCGCTGATGATTTCACAGTGTTCAGTTCCATTCGCAACCCCTCAGATAATGAAGCAGTCCAAGCCCACATGCAGCAAGTCCTGGACAACATCCAGGCTTGGGCTCATAAGTGGCAAGTAACATTCGTGCCAGGCAATGACCATCTCCAACAAGAGAGGGTCTAACCACCTCCCCTTGACATTCAACAGCATTACCATCGCCAAATCCCCCACCATCAACATCCTGGGGGTAACCATTAACCAGAAACGTAACTGGACCAGCCACAAATACTATGGCTACAAGAGCAGGTCAGAGGCTGGGTATTCTGCGGCGAGTGACCACCTCCTGACTCCCCAAAGCCTTTCCACCATCTACAAGGCACAAGTCAAGAGTGTGATGGAATACTCTCCACTTGCTTGGATGACTGCAGCTCTAACAACACTCAAGAAGCTCGATACCATCCAGGACAAAGCAACTCGCTTGATTGGCACCCTAAACATTCACTCCCTTCATCACCGGCACACAGTGGCTACAGTGTGTACCATCCACAGGATGCACTGCAGCAACTCGCCAAGGCTTCTTCGACAGCATCTCCCAAACCCGCGACCTTTACCATCTAGAAAGGACAAGAGCAGCAGGCACATGGGAACAACACCACCTGCACGTTCCCCTCCAAGTCACACACCATCCCGACTTGGAAATATATTGCCGTTCCTTCATCGTCGCTGGGTCAAAATCCTGGAACTCCCCAACAGCACTGTGGGAGAACCTTCACCACATGGACTGCAGCGGTTCAAGAAGGCAGCGCACCACCACCTTCGAGGGCAATTAGGGATGGGCCATAAATGCCGGCCTCGCTAGCGTCGCCCACATCCCATGAATGAATTAAAAAAAATACAGAGCATGTAAAGATAAAACACTTGTCTTGCCAAGCAAGCAACACCTGAAAGATTAACCTATCTTCCCTCTTTAGATGCTGATGGACTATTTGTGCATTTCAGGATGTTTTCTTTTTATTTTAATTAGCTATGGATAATTTGCATTCTCTATAATTATCAACATCATTGTGCTGAATTAGTACGGCAATGGACCTCAGGACCTGTAGGGATAAGGAGGCGAAAAAGTAGTCAGGGTTCCTGCTCCTGATTGCTATCCGGTAACTCCAGCTGGAAAGTGAGAAATCATGGACCTTGGGTTGGGCTTGGCGGTGATGCCCCTCATGGTGGTTTAGACTACCAACATTCCCTGTATGGTTATTTGGATAATGGAGGGTGTCTGACACCCGTTCCTCAGCATCAGTCAGAACCTTTAGCTGAGGAAGGGAGAAAATTTGAATAAAATGGAGATACAACTTCATCCTCCGCCAGATTGCACTGCATTGTCATGAGACAGTCTATGTTATGAAATGTAAAGTTTCAATTTGACATTGCTTATTCCTCTGGAAGTATCCTGTCCTGTAACAAAGAACCAGATGCAAAATAGAGGATTATCCTCTTTACAACTTCTCGCTCTTAAAAAAACATTTTACCCTGCTTAAAATATCCTTAAATTACATTAATATTGTTGAGATGAAGGGAAAAAGAATTTGCATTTAAATAGCATCTTTCATAGCCTCATAACATCCCAATCTTTACTTCTAAAGTATAATAATTATGGTTTATTAAGGTCAGCAAAGGTGAGATCCAATTCATGCACAGAAAAGTCCCACAAACCGCAAGGCCACTGTCTCAGGCTGAACCAGACCGTTTGCACCCTTGGCATCCTTTTTAATCCTGAGCTGAGTTTCTGACCACATAACGTCTCCATCACAAAAACCGCCTACTTCCACCTCCATAACATCCCGTCTCTGCTCCTGCCTCAGCCCACCTCCTGCTGAAACCCTCATCCATGCTTTTGTTATCCCCAGACTTGACAATTCCAATGCTCCACTAGCCATCCTCCCATCTTCCACCCTCCATACACTTAAGCTCATCCAAAACTCTGATATTAACTTGCACCAAGCCCCATTCATGTACCACCCCTGTGCTAGCTGACCTTCATTGGCTCCCGGTGTAGCAACGCCTCGATTTAAAAATTCTCATCCTCACGTTCAAATCCCTCCGTGGCCTCGCCCCTCCTTATTTCTGTAACATCCTTCAGCCCTCCAAGGTCTGGGCGTTCCTGCAACTTTGTGCATCTGTCACTTCCTTCACCCCACCATTGGCAGCAGTTGGCACCTTCAGCTGCCTAGACCCTAATCTGGAATTCCCTCCCTAAAAATCTCAGCCTCCCTTCTTTAAGAGGTTCCTTAAAACCTACCTCTTTGACGAAGCATTTGGTCACCTGTCCTCATCTCTCATTCTTCGGCTTCATATGCCTTGAATATAATGAACATGCCAAGGTGTTTCACAAATGGCAGGAGATAGGAGGCAATAGTTTTTACAGGAGAAGAGAGAAGTGGAGAGGCAAAAGGGTTTAGGGAGAGATTTCCAGAGAGTGGGGCTGAAAAAGGAGGAGGTTGAAGAAATATGGTGTGGCAAGGCTGTGAATGGGGTTTTCAAGGTGAGGACGAGGAGTTTTAGCTGATGGCCTAGAAACTCGGGCGCGCCCAGTTTTGCATTGTACCCTGAGCCTGAATGGCGAAGGCCGAGTCGCCCCTGATATCGGGCCTCAGGCTTCATTTCTATGTAGCCGGCTAGCTGTGATGAGCAACGGGCAACTTGTTGGCAAAGCGCCATGGAAGATTGAGCTGCTGCTGGCGTTGCAGACACACTTAGGAGAGTGAGGAAATGGGGGTGGGGGGTGGGGAGCGGTATGGTCATGTGTTGGCACTTGCCGGGAGAAGGTAATGGTAGCCGCGAGGGAGTTAGCGGTGATCGAGGCCACTATTTGCATATCCAAAGGGCCGAACGCCTGTTTCAGCCATGGGCACGGCACGGCACACCTTTTGGCCTTTAACACTGTGGTGAGCGGCGAATTTCCTGCTCATTATTAGCGTGCGCTTCCTGTCCGCCATATTGGAGGCTTAGGAGGCCATTTAGCAAAAGAAGAGGGCACCAAACGGCCGAATTTCTAGGCTAATTTGTTATGGGTCAGAGAGTCAATGTACGCCCATGAGAATGAGGGTGATGTATCAGTCGGCCTTCGTGCAGGACAAGATATAGGAAGCTGCGTTTTAGGCAATTTAGAGTTTGTAGAGGTTAGACCATAAGAGATAGGAGCAGGACCCTCGAGCCTGCTCTGCCATTCAATGAGATCATGACTGATTTGATTTTTACCTCACCTCCACTTTCCTGCCTTTTCCCCATATCCGTTGACTCCCTTGCTGATCAAAAATTTGTCTAACTCAGCCTTGAATGTATTCAGTGACTCAGCCTCCACAGCTTTTTGGGGTAAAGAATTCCAAAAATTCACGACCCTCTGGGAGATGAAATTCCTCCTCATTTCCATCTTAAACGGGCAACCCCTCATTCTGAGACTATGCCCCCTAGTTTTAGATTCCCCCATGAGGGGTAACATCCTCTCAGCATCAACCCTATCAAGTCCCCTCAGAATCTTATATGTTTCAAGAAGATCGCCTCTCATTCTTCTAAACTCCAGTGAGTATAGACCCAACATGTTCAATCTTTCCTCATAAGACAACCCTTCCATACCCGGAATCAACCTAGCGAACCTTCTGTGAACGGCCTCCAATGCAAGTATGTCCTTCCTTAAATAAGGGCACCAGAACTGTATGCAATATTCCAAATGTGTTCTCTCCAGCACCCTGTACAGTTGTAGCATGACTTCCCTGCTTTTATACTCCATCCACCTCGAAATAAAGGGCAATATTCCATTTGCCTTCCAGATTACCTGCTGGACCTGTATGTTGACTTTTTGTGTTTCATGTACGAGGACACCCAGATCCCTCTGTACCGCAGCATTTTGTAGTATTTCTCCATTCAAATAATATTTTGCTTTTTTATTTTTCCTCCCAAAGTGATGACTTCACATTTTCCCACATTATATTCCATCTGCCAAATTTTTGCCCATTTGCTTAACCTGTCAATATTCCTTTGCAGACACTTTGTGTCCACATCGCAACTTGCTTTTCCACCTATCTTTGTATCAGCAGCAAATTTGGCCACAAGACACTCTGTTCCTTCATCCAAGTCATTGATATATAATGTAAATAGTTGAGGCCCCAGCACTGAGCCCTGCGGCACCCCACTCATTACAGATGGCCATTTTGAAAATGACCCTTTTATCCCTACTCTTTGTTTTCTGTTAGTTAGCCAATCCTCTATCCATGCCATTATATTACCCCCAACACCATGAGCTCTTATCTTGTGCAGTAATCTTTTATGTGGCACCTTATCGAATGCCTTTTAGAAATCCAAATATACTGCATCCATTGGTTCCCCTTTATCCACCCTGCCCGTTATTTCCTCAAAGAACGCTAATAAATTTGTCAGACATGATTTCCCCTCCTTAAAACCATGTTGACTCTCCTTGATTGGCTTATGAGTCTCCAAATGTCCTGCTACTACTTCCTTAATAATGAATTCTAGCATTTTCCCAATGACAGATGTTAGGCTAACTGGTCTATAGTTACCTGCTTTCTGTTTCACTCCCTTCTTGAATAGGGGTGTTATGTTTGCGGTTTTCCAATCCACTGGGACCTTTCCAGAATCAAGTAAATTCTGGAAGATTACAACCAATGCATCCACTATCTCCGTAGCCACTTCCTTTAAGACCCTCAGATGCAAGCCATCAGGTCCAGGGGACTTGTCAGCCTTTAGACCCATTAGTTTACCTAGTACTTTTTCCTCTAGTGATGTTTTTAGTTCCTCCCTCCCCTTTGCCCCTTGATTTTCTACTATTATTGGTATATTATTAGTGTCTTCTACGGTGAAGACAGATACAAAATATCTGTTCAATTCCTCTGCCATTTCCTTGTTTTCCATTATTATTTCCCCAGTCTCATTCTCTAAGGGACCAATGTTTACTTTAGCTACCCTCTTCCTTTTTGTATACTTGTAGAAGCTTTCATTGTCAGTTTTTATATTTCTTGCTAGTTTACTCAATTTATTTTCTCCCTCTTTATTCTTTTAGTCATCCTTTGCTGGTTTTAAAGTTTTCCCAATCTTCAGGCTTACTAGTAATCTTTGCCATGTTGCATGCTTTTTCTTTTAACCTGATACCATCCTTTACTTCCTTAGTTAGCCATAGTTGGTTCACCCTTTTTGTGGAGTCTTTCCTCCTCACAGGGATATATTTTTGTTACGAATCACAAAATATCTTTTTAAATGTTTGCCACTGCTTATCCACCATCATACCATTTAATCTGTTTACCCAGTCCACTTTAGCCAATTCCACCCTCATTCCTTTATAATTGCCCTCATTTAAGTTTAATACAGTAGTTTCAGACCCAAGATCCTCTCTCTCAAACAGGATGTGAAATTCAATCATGTTATGATCACTGCTTCCCAAGGGATCCTTTACTTTGAGATCATTAATTAATCCTGTTTCGTTACCCATTACCAGATCCAAAATGGCCTGTTCCTTGGTTAGTTCCCCGACGTATTGGTCTAAGAAACAATCCCTAATACACTATGAACTCCTCCTCAGGGCTATTTTTGCCAATTTGATTTATCCAACCTATGTGAAAGTTAAAATCGCCCATGATTATTGCATTACCTTTTTTACAAGCCCCCCTTATTTCCTGATTAATATTTTGCCCTACAGTGTAGCTACTGTTAGAGGGCCTATATATTACTCCAACCAGTGATTTCTTTCCCTTGCTATTTCTTACCTCCACCCAAATTGATTCGACATCTTGATTTTCTGAGCCAAGATCATTTCTCACTATTATACCAATTTCATCCTTTATTAACAGAGCTACCCCACCACCTTTACCTTTTTTTTCCTATCCTTCCGAAATGTTAAATAACTCTGAATATTTAGCTCCCAACCTTGGTCACCTTGCAACCACATCTCTGATGGTCATGAGATCATACCCATTTGTTTCTATTTGTGCCATCAATTCATTTATCTTATTACGAATGCTGCACGGATTCAGATAAAGAACCTTTAATTTTGTCTTTTTACCATTCTTTCCTACCCCGGCCCCATTTCCTAGTGCACTCTTATGTTTGTACGCTCTGTCCCTTCCTGACACATTGTTTATCATTACCCTCATCACTTTCCTGTACTACTTTCTTGTCTTTTCTCTATCAATCTAAACTTCGCCCCACCTGAGCCCTCCCACCCCCCTATTTAGTTTAGAGCCTTCTCTATCACCCTAATTATTCAGTTTGCCAGAACACTGGTCCTAGCATGGTTCAGGTGAAGTCCATCCCAATGGAACAGCTCTCTTTTTTCCCCCATTACTGGTGCCAGTGCCCCATGAATCAAAACCCACTTCTCCCACACCAATCTTTGAGCCACACATTTATCTCTCTGATCTGATTTACCCAGTGCCAATTTGCTCATGGCTCAGGTAATAATCCAGAGATTATCACCTTTGTGGTTCTGCTTTTTAATTTAGTCCCTAGCTGCTCAAACTCCCTCAGCAGAACCTCTTTCTTAGTTACCAACATAGGTAGGACTATGTGCACCACAACAACTGGATCCTCCCCCTCCAAGTTTCTCTCCAGCCCTGAGGACATGTCTTTAACCCTGGCACCGGGTAGGCAACACAGCCTTCAGGACTCTCGCTCTTGGCCACAGAGAACAGTATCTATCCCTCTAACTATACTGTCGCCTACTACAACCACATTCCTTTTTACTCCCCCTACTTGAATGGCCCCCTGAACCAAGGTGCCGTGGCCAGTTTGCTCATCCTCCCTGCACTCATCCACAAGGGCTGCAAGAACCTCGTATCCATTGGATAAGTGCAGAGGCTGAGGCTCCTGCAATGCTACCTCCTGGATCCCCGTACCTGCCTCACTCACAGTCACACCCTCCTGTCCCTGACCGCGTGCCAATTCTACAGTATTTAGTCTAAGGGGCGTGACTGCCTCCTGGATCAAAGTGTCCAAGTAACTTTCTCCCTCCTGATGCCTCGCAATGTCTGCAGCTCAGACTCCAGCTCCTCAACTCGGAGCCAAATATCCTCGAGCTGCAGGCACTTACCACAGATTTAGTTGCCCTGGACAAAACTGTCCAATAGCTCCCACATATTGCAGCTGCAACACATCTCCTGCCCTGTCATAACTATTTTATTTATTTAGTTGATTACTACAATGCCAATCAAATAATTTTTAGGTTGAACCAAGTTTAATTTATTAAGTTTAGTTTTTTTTTAAATTTAGTTTTATGCTATAAGTTACTGAGGCCACAGTCCTAAGAAAGAAGAAAACAGAAGAGATACTCACCACCAACCACCTACCTGCCTTATCTGTGACATCACACTGCAGTTTGGTTTTGTTGTTGCTGTGACCCGCTCTCGGTACGCTCCTCTCCGCTGTCTAAACAAATGCACCTCACCCCTTACTGCACCGAATCAATCCTTCGTCCCCCTTCCTTCTTCCCCCTAACCAAATTCCCAATTATAGACTATCAATAGCTGCTACTCCATGCATTAGCAAAACCCTTCTGAATTTATGCTAGCTAGAATGCCAATCACCTGAGTCAGCCCCAGCTGACAGCAGATTACCAGTTCTAACCAGTCACCTAATTAACTAGGTGACCAACTGCCACTTCAGGCTGCTTGTTTACCACTAACTGAAAACTGCAAGTTAAGATGAAATTTAAGTTAAATGCTTGATGCCAAACTTAGTCAAATTTTAGATAAAGATCAACCCTTAAAAATCCCTTCACTCACCAAATTCCCAATTATAGACTCTGTCGAAACCAAACTCCATCGATAGCTGCTACTCCGTGCTCCCTCATGGGACAGGAAGCCAATAAGGAGGATATTCAAGGAATCTAGGAACATAGCAACAGGAGTAAGCCATTCAGCCCCTCGAGCCTGTTTGGCCATTCAGTTAGATCATGGCTGACCTGTACCTCAACTCCATTTACCTACTTTTGATCCATATCTCTTGGTACCATTACCCAAAAAAAGTTGCTCGATCTCAGCCTTGAAAATTTCAACTGACCTAGCATCCATAACTAGGACATTGAAATATACCAATTTCTTGGCCGAAGTGTTGCCAAAAATAACCACAACAAGTCTTACCGCAACACCCATCAACACGACTGCTTCAATCACACCTACCACCACAGCTCTTACCAGTTACTGCCCCAGTGTGGCAATTTTTCTATTTCTCACACTGACCATCATGTGGTCTCTCTAAAATTTGAATATCGTTTGGTTACCAGCTTCAGGGACTGAAAAGTAACAGTGCTGGATATGGAGCTCTATGTGCTCTCAGACCAGGATCAGTTATTTTTGGCAACACTACGGCCAAGAAATTGGTTGATCTCTGCGCTGGAATGGGTAGGCCCGAGGCTCACTCAATATTGGGCCTCGCGTCTCATTTGCATCAGACCAGCGAGCAGCGGACGCCTGCTGGGCATCCCCAGGTAGCTCGCCGGCAAAGATCATTTGAATTGAGGGCGGCATTTGACGATGCAGGTAGGTCTTGCAAGAGAAGAGTGATCAGGAGGGAGGGGAGCGTCCAGGTGAGGAGGTCAAAGCAAGGATCAGGAGGGGGGCTCAAGGCAGCAATCGGGAAGGAAGGTGAGCGGTGGCTGCCAGATGCCCTTGGTTTTGATGTGGAGACGGGAGCAGCATTCACGGCTCCATATTCAGGTAAGTATTTTTTAAAAACCCACCTTTCTGGTGACGGCCTGCTGCAGATCCTTTAAAGACTGCTGGTTAGGCTGCACCTAGACCTGGATTACCTGAATGTAGCCAGCCCAGCGCTGGCTGCGCTCAAGTCAAATCAATTTGGTAAAGGAGGCATCAAATGGATGCCTCCTTTATCAAATCAAATAAGGCCCCTGACTTGCACAGGCAAAGGACTTAATATCCGTTGCAGGGGTGGGTCTTGGCCATCTCATTTGACGCCTAAACCATCATGGTGGGCATTGCATTTCTGGCTCAGAATGAGCTCGCTTATGCCGCCCACCATATTGGACGCTTTGGTGCACGTTTTACTGGCATCATTGAATTTCTCTGCCATTTCTGGGTTGCTGATCCATTTCTCTGAATTTTGCAATTTTCTTACAATAACAGAATGAATGGGTGCCATAGTTTATTTTTATCACTTCATTTAATTGTCTGGTGCTAACTGTGCCTTTCGTTATTTTGCCAGGATGTACCTCAAGTTGCAATGTGTCATTTGGTAGTGGCCAGGGTTTACTGTCGTGTGATTTTCCTGTCCATCAAAAGAAATGGGGGGGAATCACAGACAGAGAACCCACAGAAAACCCCATAATGTGGGATTTAATTCAATCGGAAAAGTAATGGACATTGGCATTAATTCATTACTGTTTCCTATTCTGCCAACTTACATCTGGTACTCACTCATTCCCAATGCATTTGTTGTCCACATACTCTATTTTCTTGGAATCACCTAAGTCTGCCCTCTTGCCTCATGACTTTAATACACTAACATCCTTTGCGCTCCTTTTCACCACAACTGACCGACTGACCTTTTCTTTAGTTGAATGGCAAGTGGTAACCTGCAATGCTGCCACTATTTGATGCAGTAAGTGGGCACACATAGTGACTGGGTTATGGGTAGACTTTGAAATAAAAACTTCTGAGCAATTTCACAAATGTGCTTGTTTAAAATTTTTTGTCTTTTATTTTCACTGCAGATTCCACCACTTCCGCTGTGATTCCTACCACCACTTCCTCAACCAGTACACCAAGCACCACGAATGCTTCTGCCACGACCACCACCACAACTATCAAGACTCCTACCACACTTACCACCACCACCCAAACCACACTGCCGCTAACCACTACACCAACTACCATCATCACGACAACCACCACCACTCCTGGCACGACTGTATCTCGAACCACCAGTCCCAGCACCACTGCTCCAAGCTGCAATGCTCCTGGCACCACCGCTCCAAGCTCCACCACTCCTGGCACCACCGCTCCAAGCTCCACCACTCCTGGCACCACCGCTCCAAGCTCCACCACTCCTGGCACCACCGCTCCAAGCTCCACCACTCCTGGCACCACCGCTCCAAGCTCCACCACTCCTGGCACCACCGCTCCAAGCTCCACCACTCCTGGCACCACCGCTCCAAGCTCCACGACTCGTGGTGCATCCTGTGGTAAGTGGAATATTATGTGCTATAACAAAGCCAATATATAATCACTCTCCATGAATCACAAAGGGACTTTATGTTGAAGAAGTTTATTCATTTGCGATCATTCTTGTTAATATAGATCATAGGACACCTGTAACTCAATGGTAGGTCAATATTACAGGGGAGGAGTTCACGTGAATCCATGAGGATGAAGTGTGATTTTATTTTCCATCCGTTCCCCGAGACTGAATTAGTGCCTTAAATTCACTTACAGATAACTATTATCATTTGACCCTTAGACCAGACAAGGAATTTTTCTTTAGCCTTAGCTTTGATACAGTTGTGATTGTGATTTGGAAATATCCTTCGAGGGTGAATCCAATGCTATTGGATTTACGATCAATGCGATTTCCCAATTTAATGGGACCTATCAGTAAGAAAGTAAGACTCACATTCCTGTAGCACCTTATCACATTTCTCATATATGTCTTGAAGTTCTTTACAGATGTTGAATTATTTTGAAGTGCAGTAAATGTTGTGTTGTTGACAAACAGCAGTTATTCTGTGCACAGCAAGACTCCACAAACAGTAATGAGATAAATGGTACTTTACATTTTTTCAATGATGTTGGTTGAGGGTGGAATGTTGATCAGGCCATCAGACAATCATAGAATCATAGAAAATTTACGGCACAGAAGGAGGCCATTCAGACGAAAGTGAACCACCCAGCCTAATCCCACTTTCCAGCACGTGGTCTGTAGCCTTGTAGGCTATGGCACTTCAGGTGCACATCTAGGTACTTTCTAAATGAGTTGAGTGTTTCTGCCTCTACCACCCTTTCAGGCAGTGAGTTCCAGACCCCGACCACCCTCAGGTTGAAAAAGATTTTCCTCTGCTCCCCTCGAATCTTTCTACCAATCACTTTAAATCTATGACCCCTGGTTCCTCATAATTTTGTACACCTCAATTAAATCACCCCTCAGCCTACCTCTGTTCCAAAAAGAATAACCTTAGCCTATCCAATCTTTCCTCAGAGCTAAATTTCTCCAGCCCTGGCAATATCCTCTTAAATCTCCTCTGTACCCTCAATTACATCCTTCCTGTAATATGGTGACCACAACTGCACACAATACTCAAGCTGTGGCCTAACCAGTGTTTTATACTGCTCCAGCATATCCTCCCTGCTCTTATATTCTGTGCCTCGGCTAATAAAGGAAAGTATTCCATATGCCTTCTTAACCACCTTATCTAGGTGTCCTACCTTCAGGGATTTGTGGACATGCACACCAAGGTCTCTCACTTCCTCTACACCTTTCAGTATCCTCCCATTTATTGTGTAATCCCTTGCCTTGTTTGCCCTCCCCAAATGCATTACCACACACTTCTCTGGATTGAATTCCATTTGCCACTTTTCTGCCCACCTGACCAGTCCGTTGTATCTTCCTGCAGTCTACAGCTTTCCTCCTCACTATCAACCACACGGCCAATTTTTGTATCTTCGGCAAACTTCTTAATCATGCCCCAGACATTTAAGTCCAAATCATTAATATATATCACAGAAAGCAATGGACCTAGTACTGAGCCCTGCGGAACCCCACTGGAAACAGCATTCCAGTCACAAAAACACCCATCGACCTGCCAGTGAACCAATTTTGGAACTGACTTGCCACTCTCCCTTGGATCCCATGGGCTCGTACTTTTTTGACCAGTCTGCCATGTGGGACCTTGTCAAAAGCCTTGCTAAAATCCATCTATGCACTTTTTATACTTCTCTAGGCTTTGTTTAGTATTGAGTTCTTGGTGTCTGACATAAGCTTTCCTTTTCTGCCCAACTTACTGAATGCTCCTTGACATCCAGGGGGCTCTAGATTTGGCAGCCCCACCCTTTTTCTTTGTGGGACCATGTTCAATCTGCAGCCCTTGAATCTTCCCCTTGAATGCCTCCTACTGCTCTGACATTGATTTACCTTCAGGTAACTGTTTCCAGTCCACTTTTGCGAAATCACTTCTTAGCTTAGTAAAATTGGCCGTTCCTCTATTGAGAACTTCAACTTTCTGTACTTCTTAAAATAGTGTGGTGGGATCTTTACCGTCCACCAGAACCACTTAACCAGGCAGTTTAATGTATGGTCTGAAGGATGGCACCTCCAACAATACAGGCCTCCCTCAGTGTTTCACTCAAGTGCGAGCCTAGATTATGGGCTCAATTTCTGGACCGGTGCTCGAATCCACCTGCTTTTGACTCCACGGCTATCAAGTGAACCAAGCTGCGACTTACAGGGGTGCTACAAATGACATCAACATCCTTGTGTTAGGAATTGGAAAATCAGTCAGTACTGATCTCTCTCCAGTGACCCCTGGTTGAATGTGTGCACACTGGGTGAGGACAGGATTGGGCTGTGTGATGATTTCCCCTTCTGTTGAATAGCCCAAAGCATGAAGAATGGCTGCACCACAGAGTGACACCCATTGACCACAGGTGGGTGGGATTGTAACCCCTATTCCAGAATGGGTCAGCGTTTTCAGGAGAGAAGGGAGAACATTGGAATAAACAAATCAGGAGTTAGAGGCCTGGATTCTCCTCCCATTGGTGGATTAGTGGTGGGGTGGTCCTAACACCTGCTGCTCACCCGCTGCTACTTCCTCCCAGAACCCTCATTAGCCATGTAGGGTGGTTTGTAGGATGGAAAATGCCTTTCATTGGCTTACCACCTCAGGAGGGAAGGAAATACAGTTCTTGTGCAGCCTTCTAGTTACAGAGGGACCTGGCATTTACAGCTCCAGCAGTTTTGGGCGTGGCAGCAGCAACAAGGACACCAAGGTTTTCAGATGTATTTGTAGAGGTGCTGCAGGCAGGGCAAGGAGGAACTGTCTCGTGCACTGAGGGCATGTAACCCCATAAGAGGGTGGTACAGATGGTCAGCAGTGACGTGGCAGAGGCAGTCAGGACAACCTCCACTACCCCAAGAGCTGCCACACGGTGCTGAAAAATGTTTAATGACCTCACAATGTTGGCAAAGGTAAGTCAAGGCATTCATGCTCTCCCATTAATAGAGCCCTCACTTACCCCATGACCTCTCATACTAGTTCTGTCTCAGCACCTGGATGTCAGGGGTACTCTCTGGTGCAAAAGGCAATCTGGTGTCCTGGCCAATAATTACGCCGCAACTAACAGTATTAAAAAACGATTATCTGGTTAGTATCTCATTGCTGTTTGAGGGACCATGCTGTGCACAAATTGGTTACCACGTTTCAAACATTGCAATCGTCACTTAGCTTCAAACATACGTCAATCACTGTAAAGCGCTTTTAATACGTGAAAAGCAATAAATAGATGCAAGTTCTTCCTTCCTTCCTTCCTTCCTATCTTTCTTTCTTTCCTTTTTTGTTTTTTTCTCTGTCTCTTTCTGAGCCTTATGAAAGAAAAAAAGAGGCAATCTCTTGCTGGAGATGGTCATTGCCTGCCACTTGTGTGCTGTGAATGTTACTTTCCACTTATCAGTCCAGGTCTTGCTGCATGTGGGCATGGAATGCTTCACCATTTTTCACCATTATGACAGGAAAATTCACCACAGTGTATATTCTGAAACCCAACCCATTCATTGCTAAAGACACCATACAGTTATTCCTCTCCAATCCTTTCTCCCAGCAAATGTCATGTAAAGGATGTCAATATTTTTAAGAGATCTGTTTAGGACGGCAATGATTAAGATTCTGATGCTTGATGATAAACAACATCATTTTCTTTTGCAGAACCACTGAAGTTCCTTCGTATTAATTTGATAAAGGTGGAAAGTGAAACAATTTCCATTACCTGGGATACTAACAATGCATTCAAACAGCCTCGTTTCAATGTCACTATCTTCGCAGAGAGTGTTGCAGTGAATAAAACTCAAACTGAGCAAGAAGCAGCAGAATTTAGGAATCTCCAGTCTGACGTTGTATTTCAGATTTTAATATCCACAACTACTTGTGGTCAGCAGCAGACAATTACAACGAAGGTCAGAACAGGTATGTTTGATGAATAAAACTTTACTTGCTCTTTACATCGAATGAACAGCACAAAACAGGCCATTCAGTCTAACTGGTCTGTGTTGGTGTTTATGCTCCACACAAGCCTCCTCCCACCCCTCTTCATCTAACTTTATGAACAATTCCTTCGATTTCTTTCTCCCTCGTGTACTTTTCTAGCTTCCCCTTAAATGCATCTATGCTATTCGCCTCAACTACTCCTTGTGGTAGCGAGTTCCACAATATAACCACTCACTGGGGAAAGAAGTTTCTCCTGAATTCCCTATTAGATTTATTGGTGACTATCTTAAATTTATGGTCCCTCGTTTTGGTCTGCCCCACAAGTGAAAACACCTTGGGCGCTAAATTCAGCCGTGTAATGCACGTTGTTGTGGCGCTACGCGGTCTCTCGAACACTCAAGATGGCGACTTGGCTGCACACACATGTTTCCAGCGTGAGCTGCGCCGGATGCCATCTTGGTATAGGAGTTCATGCATGTGCAAATACCGAACACTGGAATCATGAAAAGTAGGGAGAAAATGCGTGCAATCAGTGTGCAATGCTGATTTAAAGTGAGAGACACTATTTTGGACCTTAATGCTCAACTCAACTCACAGTCCTAATCACGCACACCTGAACGTGTCTTAGAGTGCCTGGAGGACCCCCTGCCAGCACTATTTAAAGGGACTATCCAGGATTTACAGGTTAGTTGCTGGATTATTGCTTCTGGCTGCTGGTGGAATAGGAAGTGTTTTTTGAAGCTCCCTATCCTTACTGAGAGCTCCTAGATTACATTTGAGAGTGGTTCGGCAGGTACTGCCTTATGGTTCAGAAAGTTACAAGCATGTTTGAACAACATTCCTGGCAACCATGGGTGGTCTGCTAGGGCTCCCGCTGGGCATTGAGCATGACTGGGAGCATGCAGAGGCCACGCACAGCAGGTCAAGATACGAGGAGGCGCAGGGCACTGAGCAGGTGGCCTTATCCAATGAGGGCCTTCAGGGACCAATTCTCTTACCTCAACATGACCGAGGAGGTTTGCATCCGATGCCCGAGGTTCAGCTGTGATCGAGATCTGTCAACTGGTGGTTAGACTCTCTCTTGTTGGAGATGGTCATTGCCTGGCACTTATCTGGCACGAATGTTACTTGCCACTTATCTGCGCAAGCCTGCATGTTGTCCAGGTCTTGCTGCATGTGGGCACGGACTGCTTCATTATTTGAGGGGTTGCGAATGGAACTGAACACTCTGCAATCATCAACGAACATCCCCATTTCCGACCTTATGATGGAGGGAAGGTCATTGATGAAGCAGCTGAAGGTGGTTAGGCTTCGGACACTGCCCTGAGGAACTCCTGCAGCAATGTCCTGGGGCTGAGATGATTGGCCTCCAACAACCACTACCATCTTCCTTTGTGCTAGGTACGACTCCAGCCACTGGAGAGTTTTCCCCCTGATTCCCATTGACTTCAATTTTACTGGGGCTCCTTGGTGCCACACTTGGTCAAATGCTGCCTTGATGTCAAGAGCAATCACTCTCACCTCACCTCTGGAATTCAGCAATCCAATGTGCCAGCTATCTTTCACCCGCCTTGGCAAGTCAAAGGCTGGGCAACAACGGCTATCGCCGCACGCCGTGGCTCTTGACGCCGGTCAGGAACCCACCCACACGTGCACAACAGGCCTATAATGGGAGCCATGCAACCACACGCAATATGGTGGAGCCCACCATAGGCCTCCTCAAACAACGCTTCCGCTGCCTGGACCGGTCTGGAGGAGCCCTCCGGTGCTCTGCTGAGCGGGTGGGCAGATTTGTGGTGGTAAGCTGCACAATCTCGCCATCATGAGGGACCAACCTTTGCCACCAATGATCGGAGGAGGCTGAGGAGGAATAGGGAGAGGAGCTGGAAGAAGAAGTGGAGGAAGACGCAAGGGTGCAACAGGAACCGCATACCTTGTCTGCAAGGGCTCAGCGTGCTCACCTGATTCGTGCCCGCTATCAATAATGTCAACCACATCCCCCCCACTCACCAACAGTCCAACATTCCCCACTTTTCTGTTCCCACAAAGCAATCAAATCACCTTCCACCTGATTGCACATTGGTTTCCCATTTTAGACTCACCCCCAATCCTGTTCGAACCCGCCTATTTCTGGTTTTCATGGAAGTGGGATGAGGGGCAGGAGGCCAACCCTCTCCCAGGAGGCGAGTCGGGCCTTAAAACATTTCAAGGAGGCTTCAGGCCTCCATTTTTAGCTAATTCCCCATTTCAAACCCGGGGTGCCGGGATTCCCGGGTCTTCTGTTTTATGCCTCGTGAAAGGAGGTGAGAAGGCCCGAGACTGCAGCGTAAGTCCCGGGCCATTTAACCTCCCGGGGGCCTCACCTTCGTGTTGAATGTGGGACTCCCGCCCCAACCCGGTGGAAATCACAAGGTGGACGGTGGGTGGGACCGGGATCTCAGGTGACGGGGCCACGGCCGAGGATCCGAGTTCACGGTCCCCTGCATTAAGGTGATTGGGAGGGTATCGTGATCGGGGAGAGTGATGGAGCAGGGGAAGCCCCAGGTTTTCTTGTGGGGCTCCTGCTCCACATGGCCCACAGGGAAAACCAAAAAATTAAAAGTACTTATCTTTCCACTTCCCCACTTTCCACCGCTTCCCAAAACCTGGCAGTTAAAATGGCGGTGGGAGGGGGCACGGTGAGAACAGAGCGGTAAGTACTTCACCGTTGTTTTAACTCCCCACACGCATTCTTCTCATTGGGAGCGGGAGGTTAATATCGGGACTAATGTCTCTATTTCCATTTCAAACTAGAACTGCGTCAAATTTACGATTCAGGTTTTACTCAAGAAGTAACATTTTTTTCTACTTTCCAAAGTTGCCACGGTGGTGGAAGTGTCGACAAGAATTACAAATGTGGAATTCACTTCGGATTTTGAAGATAAAAACAGCCAGAAATACACAGACTTTGTAAAGAATTTCACAGCCGAAGTAAGTCATTCTTGCGTGTGGAGGGAAAAGAGTCAGGGGACAGATTGGATAGAAAAAAACAGACCGTAGCATGTGTATGTTTTTGCAAATAAGGTTACATGAGAAGCTGCTTTTTCTATTTGTGAGATTTCAAAGTACCTTGTACTCACTGTAGATGGCGAGTGTTTGAATACTGACCAACTGTGCTTACAGACCATCGTTCTCCTCTACCTGATGCCTTTTTAAATTTCTGTTTGGAAAACAATCAATATACAGTGATAGCAATGGTTAAATCATGGACATTCTGGAAGATCTTAACTTTCCCACCATAACCTACCCACAGAGCACATTTTGTTCAGTTAAAATGAGAAAATGAAAGAAAGGAAAATAGACACAACTAGGCATAATAATACAAGGAAAATTAATAATTAGATATTACAGTACTTGGCTATGAATTACAGTATCTCTTATAGGCAAACACAGCATCAGCCACTTTGGACATAGCGAGATCAAGCAACAGAAGCAGCATTGAAACAGATAATGATTAATCTGATTTTATTTGTTTGGCTAGAGAGGCAAGACTCGTGTCACTTGATCCCAGCTGACTATTGAGAGAGCGAGCCCTCTCCTCACCCCCACTATCCCCGATATTCACAGATAGCCTTTGATTAAGGTTAGATGCGGGTAACCTTGCCATATTGAAATGTGTAATATGAAGAGCATTTTAGCGATGCTCATGTTCTGTGTGCGAAAAAAATTAAATAAATCTCAAGTGGATTTCTGTTTCTTTCCGTTTCAGCTGGAAAAAGGACTTACAGCAGATGTCCGGGATTTAATCAGGCGTGGGAAAATTAGAATCATTGTCACATCTATTGAACAAGGTAGCCTGATTGTTAAATTTGGTGTGACGACATCAACAAACGTGAATGTCACTGTATCTGATATCAAAGAAACGCTTACGGAATCTTTAAACAACACGCAACAGTTCGCTGTAGACCTTCAAAACACAACCATTTCAGGTAAGGAATTCCACAACAAGCATTTCAACCACTGGCCTCAGAGGACTTGGTAAAATTCTAGAAGAATTGAGAAAGGCCAAAGATTATCCTGCAGGTACCACTAAAGATTAAAAAGAACAGAAGGGAGACAAGGCTGAATCATGAAGTGGATAAATGAAGAGTTTAGGAAGAAAGGAAGACTGGGGAATGGAAGGAGTTCCACAGTTTTGGGAGCCTGGCAAAGAATGATCCAGAGTAGGTGATGATGGGTTGAGGCTTGATTCTAATAGTTGGATTCACAGGGAGGAGGAAGAGCATGCAGGGCCTGACTAATGTTAGTTTGGTGGCTAACGTTGACAAGGTTAAGTTGATAAAAAATGTTGATTCTCTGAGGCCTGGATTGATATTATCAGCAAGCAAAACATTTTGACTGGATCATACTGAACGGTTACAGGCTGGCAGCTGGCTACTTCAGAATGAGCCTTGGGTTGTGGTCCAGGCTCAGGAGCTCCGTGAAAAACATTAAAAAGTGTAAAATTTTAATTACTTTGTACTTCAATTTATCTGAGCAGACAGTGTTGTGTCCAAGAAATTGATTAATTTGCAGTGTCTATAGATGCCACCTGCAGGAAAAATAACCTGATGGAATTAAATCACCTCGTAAAGTGACCTCATAAACAGAGCAGGAGGGTTTTTTCCGTTTTGCTGTGTTCTAAATCCCAACACTTATTTCCTTTTGGATTCTTGCAACTGGAAGAGAGTGCAGACCTTTATTCTTTATGGCTGGTTCAAAACCCAAGCCCAGAGGTAACAGAATAGTGTTCTGACTCACTGCACTATCCAACTCCTGTCACATGGGCCACTTGCCCATACTGTTCAGGGACCATTCTGTATTAATAATTTCCAACTATTAGGAGATGACCTTTCCATTGGAGTAAAGTAAGGAAAGAGGAATCTTCAAATACTTCTAATCTAGTTGAGTTCAAATTGAATCAATTTTCTAACCCCGATCTGTGCTTATCATTACAGACAGAGACAGCTGCCAACCAGGGCTGAATGACTGTTCAGGTAATGGAACGTGTATAAGATTAAATGCAACTTACACCTGTCAGTGTAATGCTGGGTTCACAGACACAAGCCCCAACACACCTGGAAGAACATGTGAAGGTAGGACATTGTCTGAGGTTAACACGGCTTTAGGTCATTGGGTTAAAGTAACTTTTGCTCCAACTGATTGTTTTTATTTAATTCTTGTTTCAGATATTGACGAGTGTCAGACTGGGAACAACACATGCTCTGATTTTGCTGCCTGCACAAACACCCCAGGGAATTACTCATGTGCATGTTTCCAAGGAATTTTAGATATCAATCCAGCAAACCCAGGAACACAGTGCAGAGGTAAAGATCTGAACTGTTTAAACGAGGAGTGTTGGGACAGTAAGGAATATTAAAAGTGTACAGGCTTGAAATGATTCTTGGTGATATTAATACTAGAGTGCTTAATGTGTTTGTCTGACATTCTGCTCCCCACTATTTTAACAGAGGCATTGCCGATTTGAAATAAATGGATTAACGACTTGGTTAAACTAACAGAGGAAATTCACAGAATCATAAGCCCCGACATTTACGGGGAGGGTGTGGGGGCCGTGTGTCAGCGGGCAGGAAACCCGGAAATACCGGGAAGGTGGAGGTTCTGCAGAATTCAGCGGCGCAGAATTAAACGGCAGAACCTCATGAGAATTTTTTTACTCAATTTCTCGCCAGGCAGTTGGCCAAATTGAGAGGCAGGCCGGCTACCGGGCGGGATAGCCTGCTGTAGAAGGGAGAAGCTGGGAAGCAACGGCGACGGCCCCGACAATCGAGAAGATCGGGGGTCGTGGTTGGTGGTGGAGTGAGACTCGCAGTGTGGTAGCGAGGGGGGTAGGGCAAGAGATTGCCGGGGAGGGTAGGGCGAGCAATTGCGCAGGGTTACGGCTCGAGATCGCTGTGGGGGGTGGGTAGGGCTTGAGATCGTGGGGGGGGGGGGGGTAGGGCTAGAGATCGCGGGGGGGGGGGGGTAGGGCTAGAGATCGCGGGTCGGAGATCGCAGAGGGCCTGAATATCACGGGGGGCGGGGCGGGGGGTCGGCAGATCTCAAGGGTAGGTCTGAAGATCGCGGGATGAGAGATTGTAGCAGAAGATGTGCTTGGACGGCCCGGGGGAAGTACTCCTGCTCCTCCTGGCCCACAAAATTTGAGGAATGGAGTCTGATTTAAATATTATAATATTATGGACCAGCCTCTCTTTCAACCGCCCACGGACTCGCCTCGGTCGAACTGGTAAGAGGCGCGTTCTCGATGTTTTGAGGTCGGGTTTCACATTTTCAACAATTTAAACCCCCCACCGAAACTCTCCCACCCATTAATTGGGGGGTGGAAGGTCTACCGGGGGCAGTAGGTGGGTTTGGAGTCATTGGGGGGGGTGGGGTGTCATCGGCGGGGAGTCCCAGTCATCCAGGGTTCAGTGGTCAATGGTTACCTCGGACACCACGTCTACGGGGGGGGTTTGGGGGGTGGTCGGAGTCATCGGGGGTGGGCTCAGTCATTGGGGTCATCTGGGGGTCAGTCATCTGGAGGTCGGGGTTTGCGGTTATCATGAGGGTCAGAGATCGTGTGGGGGGTCGGAGATCGTGTTGGGGGGGGTCGCTGCAGGTAAACTTGTTGTGCCTGGGGGAAGCACTCCTGCCCCTCAGGGCCCACAAGCTATCCTATAAAGACACTTACCTGCAGTTTCTGGTCTTCTCGCCTCCTCTCACATGGCGTGAAGTAGAAGGTCTGGGAATCCCAGCCCCCAGGGGTTAAAAAAAAAATCTGTTAAAATGGAGGCCCACAGCCTCCTTGAAAGCTTTTAGTGACCGACCCGCCACCGAAGAGCAGGTTGGTCGCCCACACATCGTCCCGCCTGCATTCAAACCGTAAGTGGGCGGATTGGAACTTGTTTGGGGCTGGGCTTTAGACATTTAAAATTTTTATTACCCCCTGCCCCCAACCCAACCGTTTTTCCAAGTTAAAATCACGCCCATGCATTTTCAAAAGGAGTCACAATATCGTGATCAGGAGCGAGAACCCTGGCTGATTTTCCTCTCTCTAGTTCAGGGGTGCTCTCCCAACTGAGATCAGATAATTCAACATGGACCAAGGGTAGAAGACTGGGATCTTCAGCCCAAAATGCTTAGTAATGTACCAGGCAGTGCTTTGATCCATTGGGCCATAAAAAAGAATCAAGGGTCTCATTTGAATGACGTGTTTGTATTCCATTGACTCATCAAAGGAATTCAGGTTCATTATTGACTGAAATGTTCCATTTTTAACTTACAGACCCTAATACGTGTTTCGTAAATCTGACAAATATCTGTGCTTTGTCCGACTGCTTGACGATGACAGTCAGTGAATGCAACAGTAAGTACTTTACCTTCACTGATCTTTATCTGTGATGCAATCCAGGCTCTTTCCTACATCCATTCTAGTTGTCTCTGGGAAGTTTCCTGTGGCTACTTTAAATCCTTTAATTATATTTATAATATTACAAAATCATTATCACAACAACACTGGTGTAACACTTTGAATGTAACTTATTTCCCCTTCATTAACTCGAGCTCTTTATAAAGCCCAACTTGTCCATGACTTGAATATTGTTCTCATATCTGGAGAAGTTCTCCGAGCAACTCCTTGGATTCTGGGATCAAGGAACAGCTTGTGATCTGATAGGTCGTCCTTCTCTCACCACTAGCCTTTCTCTACATGACAGACTTTTCCTTTCTTTGTATCGTTGTTCCTCTGAACTTCCCACTCCTGTTCCTCCCAACTTCCAAATATATTTCCTTCAGGCTGTTTCCTGTTTCCTTCCATTGATCTCAAACGTGCAGAACTCCTTCCCTTAAACTTCCCTTGTCGTCCTACCCGGCCACTCCAACTCGGGGACCCCAAGGAACTTTTAGAGCTGAAGAAATGCTGTTGGTTAGTTTGCTATTTGCTCCTAATGGAGCAATATGTAGACATTTCAAAGGTAATTGCTTCTTTGTGGGCCTGATTACCTTTCTCTCTGGAGTTCAGGGGGTCTCTCCTGGGACCTCAGCAGTACTCGTGCCAGCTCTCAACAGACATGAATATCACTGAGGCCTTTTCGGGTGCAGTGAATGAAATTTCCTGGAGCAGCCCGGAAACTCCCCCAGATATGCCTCCATGATGAGGGGCGATGGGTGGAAGATCTAGTCCACAATCCCATCATAACTGGGTTCTGTCCCAAGGTAATGGCCCTCCGTAGGTGGAAATCATCCTGCCCACCCTCCCAGAGTACAGGCATTTCAGGGCTTTTAACTTGAGTGAAAACTATATTGTGAACTGACATTGTATCTAATTATATATCACCGTATATAAATGTGATATATAATTAGACACAACATCACTTTCCAATAGAGGATGGGGTTCTGTCCGAGATCTGCCACCCGACTCCCCTCGTCAACTTTCTCCATCATAAATTCCTCTGCCCACATTTATTATGGGTATTGCCTATGTAAACTCTTCGCTCTGATTGCACAATCTGGTCACACTTCCCTCAAATGCCTTCTGAACTTTTATTTTCAGTATCCAGTTTCTTTCCTCCATAACTAATATTTCTTATTGAAAAAGTAACATGATTGAATGTATCCATTGATTTATCCTTTGTGCCTTTTAATGCCTGCATTGAAGTTTTCAAGGCCTCAGGCTTTCCCAAAAGACTGGGCTTGCAGTTGATATTTTTTCCCAGGCTTGTGACTCATTGGACTGAATGTGGAATATGCAGTCTGAGCATGTGCAGTGTAACATAGAAACAAAGAAAATAGGAGCAAGAGTAGGCCATTCGGCCCTTCAGGCCTGCTCCGCCATTCAAAATGATCATGGCTGATCATCTAACTCAGTACCCTGTTCCCGCTTTTTCCCCATATCCCTTTATCCCTTTAGCATTAAGAAATATATCTATCTCCTTCTTGAATACATCTAATGACTTAGCCTCCATGGCCTTCTGTGGTAGAGAATTCCACAGGTTCACCACCCTCTGAGTGAAGAAATTTCTCCTTATCTCGGTTCTAAATGGCATACCCCGTATCCTGAGACTTTGACCCCTGGATCTGGTCTCCCCAGCCATTGGGAACATCCTCCCTGTATCTAGGCTGTCTAGTCCTGTTAGAATTTTGTATGTTTCGATGAGATCACCTCTCATTCTTCTAAACTCCAGTGAATATAGGCCTAGACGACCCAATCTCTCATCATACATCAGTCCTGCCATCCTAGGAATCAGTCTGGTAAACCTTTGTTGCACTCCCTCCATAGCAAGGACATCCTCAGATAAGGAGACCAAAACTGCACTCAATACTCCAGATGTGGTCTCACCAAGGCCCTGTATAACAGCAGTAAGACATCCCTGCTCCTGCACTCAAATCCTCTTTCAATGAAGGCCAACACACCATTCACCTTCTTAACTGCGTGCTGCACCAGAATGCTCACTTTCAGCGATTGGTGTACAAAGACACCCAGGTCTCGTTGCACCTCCCCTTTTCCCAATCTATCACCATTCAGATAATAATCTGCTTTTCTGTTTTTACAACCAAAGTGGATAACCTCACATATATCCACGTTATACTGCATCTGCTATGTTCTTGCCCGCTCACCGAACTTGTCTAAATCTCATTGGAGCCTCATTGCATCATCCTCACAGCTCACATTCCACCCCAGCTTTGTGTCGTCTGCAAACTTGGAAATGTTACATTTAGTTCCCTCATCCAAATCATTGATATATATTGTGAATAGCTGGGGCCCGAGCACTGATCCCTGCGGTACCCCACTAGTCACTGCCTGCCACCTGGAAAAAGACCCGTTTATTCCTACTCTCTGTTTCCTGTCTGTCAACCAATTCTCAATCCATGCCAGTATATTCCCCTCAATCCCATGTGCTTTAATTTTGCACACTAACCTCTTGTGTGGGACCTTATCAAAAGCCTTCTGAAAATCCAAGTACACCACATCCACTGGTTCTCCCCTATCTATTCTACTAGTTACATCCTCAAACAACTCCAGTAGATTTGTTAAGCATGATTTCCCTTTCATCAACCCATGCTGACTTTGTCCAATCCCATTAATGCCTTCCAAGTGTTAGAATCATAGAATCATAGAAGTTTACAACATGGAAACAGGCCCTTCGGCCCAACATGTCCATGTCGCCCAGTTTATACCACTAAGCTAGTCCCAATTGCCTGCACTTGGCCCATATCCCTCTATACCCATCTTACCCATGTAACTGTCCAAATGCTTTTTAAAAGACAAAATTGTACCCACCTCTACTACTGCCTCTGGCAGCTCGTTCCAGACACTCACCACCCTTTGAGTGAAAAAATTGCCCCTCTGGACCCTTTTGTATCTCTCCCCTCTCACCTTAAATCTATGCCCCCTCGTTATAGACTCCCCTACCTTTGGGAAAAGATTTTGACTATCTACCTTATCTATGCCCCTCATTATTTTATAGACTTCTATAAGATCACCCCGAAACCTCCTACTCTCCAGGGAAAAAAGGCTCAGTCTATCCAACCTCTCCCTATAAGTCAAACCATCAAGTCCCGGTAGCATCCTAGTAAATCTTTCCTGCACTCTTTCTAGTTTAATAATATCCTTTCTATAATAGGGTTACCAGAACTGTACACAGTATTCCAAGTGTGGCCTTACTAATGTCTTGTACAACTTCAACAAGACATCCCAACTCCTGTATTCAATGTTCTGACCAATGAAACCAAGCATGCTGAATGCCTTCTTCACCACCCTATCCACCTGTGACTCCACTTTCAAGGAGCTATGAACCTGTACTCCTAGATCTCTTTGTTCTATAACTCTCCCCAACACCCTACCATTAACAGAGTAGGTCCTGGCCCGATTTGATCTACCAAAATGCATCACCTCACATTTATCTAAATTAAACTCCCATCTGCCATTCATCGGCCCACTGGCCCAATTTATCAAGATCCCGTTGCAATCCTAGATAACCTTCTTCACTGTCCACAATGCCACCAATCTTGGTGTCATCTGCAAACTTACTAACCATTCCTCCTAAATTCTCATCCAAATCATTAATATAAATAACAAATAACAGCGGACCCAGCACCGATCCCTGAGGCACACCGCTGGTCACAGGCCTCCAGTTTGAAAAACAACCCTCTACAACCACCCTCTGTCTTCTGCCGTCAATCCAATTTTGTATCCAATTGGCTACCTCACCTTGGATCCCGTGAGATCTAACCTTATGTAACAACCTACCATGCGGTACCTTGTCAAAGGCTTTGCTAAAGTCCATGTAGACCACGTCTACTGCACAGCCCTCATCTATCTTCTTGGTTACCCCTTCAAAAAACTCAATCAAATTTGTGAGACATGATTTTCCTCTCACAAAACCATGCTGACTGTTCCGAATCAGTCCCTGCCTCCCCAAATGCCAGTAGATCCTGTCTCTCAGAATACCCTCTAACAACTTACGCACTACAGATGTCAGGCTCACCGGTCTGTAGTTCCCAGGCTTTTCCCTGCCGCCCTTCTTAAACAAAGGCACAACATTTGCTACCATCCAATCTTCAGGCACTTCACCTGTAGCTGTCGATGATTCAAATATCTCTGCTAGGGGACCCGCAATTTCCTCCCTAACCTCCCATAACGTCCTGGGATACATTTCTTCAGGTCCCGGAGATTTATCTACCTTGATGCGCGTTAAGACTTCCAGCACCTCCCTCTCTGTAATATGTACTCTCCTCAAAACATCACTATTTATTTCCCCAAGTTCCCTAACATCCATGCCTTTCTCAACCGTAAATACCGATGTGAAATATTCATTCAGGATCTTACCCATCTCTTGTGGTTCCGCACATAGATGACCTTGTTGATCCTTAAGAGGCCCTACTCTCTCCCTAGTTACTCTTTTGCCCTTTATGTATTTGTAGAAGCTCTTTGGATTCTCCTTTGCCTTATCTGCCAAAGCAATCTCATGTCTCCTTTTTGCCCTCCTGATTTCTCTCTTAACTCTACTCCGGCAATCTCTATACTCTTCAAGGGATCCACTTGATCCCAGCTGCCTATGCATGTCATATGCCTCCTTCTTCTTTCTGACTAGGGCCTCAATCTCCTGAGTCATCCAAGGTTCCCTACTTCTACCAGCCTTGCCCTTCACTTTATAAGGAATGTGCTTACCCTGAACCATGGTTAACACACTTTTGATGGCCTCCCACTTATCAGACGTCCCTTTGCCTGCCAACAGACTCTCCCAATCAACTTCTGAAAGTTCTTGTTCTGTTATCACATCTTTTTTAATAGACTCTTGCATTTTCCCCACTACTGATGTTAGGCTAACTGGTCTGTAATTCCGTTTTTTCTCTCCCTCCTTTTTTAAATAGTGGGGTTACATTTGCCACCCTCTGTAGGAACTGTTCAGAGTCTATAGAATTTTGGAAGATGATCACCAATGCATCCACTATTTCCAGGGCCACTTCCATTCGTATTCAGGGATGTAGATTATCAGGCCCTGGGGATTTGTCAGCCTTTAGCCCCATTAATTTCCCTAGCACTTTTTTTTACTAATACTGGTTTCCTTCAGTTCCTCCCTCTCACTAGACCCTTGGTTCCCTCACATTCATGGCTGGTTATTTGTGTTCTCCTTTTTGAAGACAGAACCAAAGTATGTGTTTAATTGTTCTGCCATTTCTTTGTTCCCCATTATAATTTCCCCCATTTCTGACTGTAAGGGACCGACATTTATAATCACTAATCTTTTTCTCTTGACATATTTATAGAAGCTTTTATAGACAGTTTTTACATTCCCTGCTAGTTTACTCTCATACTCTATTTTTCCCCTCTTACTCAATCTCTTTGTCCTCCTTTGCTGAATTCTGAACTGCTCCCAATCCTCAGGCTTGCCGCTTTTTCTGGCAATTTTATATGTCTCCTCTTCGGATCTAATACTAGCCATAATTTCTTTTGTAAGCCACGGTTGAGCCACCTTTCCTGTTTTATTTTTGCACCAGACAGGAATGAATAATTGTTGTAATTCCTGCACACATTCTTTAAATATTAGCCATTGCCTATCCACCGTCATCCCTTTTCGTAAAGTTCCCCAATCTATCATAGCCAACTCACACCTCATTCTTTCGTAATTTGCTTTATTTAGATTCAGGACCCGAGTTTCAGATTCAACTACTTTACTCTCCATCTTAATGAGGAATTCTAAGAATGTTATGGTTGCTCTTCCCTAAGGGACCCTGCACAACAAGATTGTTCATTAATCCTTTCTCATTGCACAATACCCAGTCTAGGATCGCCTGTTCTCCAGTTGGTTCCTCAACGTATTGGTCCAGAAAACCATCACGTACACACTCCAGGAATTGCTCCCCCACAGTATTATTGCTAATTTGGTTTGACCAATCTGTATGTAGATTAAAGTCACCCATGATTATAGTTGTACCATTCTTGCATGCGTCTCTAATTTCCTGTTTAATGCCCTCCCCTACATCTCCACTACTGTTTGGGGGCCTCTCGACAACCCCCACCAATGTTTTCTGCCCCTTGGTGTTTCTTAACTCCACCCATACAGATTCCACATCGTGATTTTCCGAGCCAATATCCTTCCTCACTATTGCATTGATTTTTTTTTTATTCGTTCATGGGATGTGGACGTCGCTGGCAAGGCCAGCATTTATTGCCCATCCCTAATTGACCTTGAGAAGGTGGTGGTGAGCCGCCGCCTTGAACCGCTGCAGTCCGTGTGGTGAAGGTTCTCCCACAGTGCTGTTAGGAAGGGAGTTCCAGGATTTTGACCCAGCGACGACGAAGGAACGGCGATATATTTCCAAGTCGGGATGGTGTGTGACTTGGAGGGGAACATGCAGGTGGTGGTGTTCCCATGTACCTGCTGCTCTTGTCCTTCTAGGTGGTAGAGGTCACGGGTTTGGGAGGTGCTGTCGAAGAAGCCTTGCTGAGTTGCTGCAGTGCATCCTGTGGATGGTACACACTGCAGTGAGCCGGTGGTAAAGGGAGTGAATGTTTAGGGTGGTGGATGGGGTGCCAATCATGCTGGCTGCTTTATCCAGGATGGTGTCAAGCTTTTTGAGTGTTGTTGGAGCTGCACTCATCCAGGCGAGTGGAGAGTATTCCATCACACTCCTGACTTGTACCTTGTAGATGGTGGCAAGGCTTTAGGGAGTCAGGAGGTGAGTCATTTGCCGCAGAATACCCAGCCTCTGACCTGCTCTTGCAGCCACAGTATTTATATGGCTGGTTCAGTTAAGTTTCTGGTCAATGGTGACACCAGGATGTTGATGGTAGGGGATTCGGCGATGGTAATGCCGTTGAATGTCAAGAAGAGGTGGTTAGATTCTCTCTTGTTGGAGTTGGTCATTGCCTGGCACTTGTCTGGCGCGAATGTTACTTGTCCAGGTCTTGCTGCATGCGGGCACGGACTGCTTCATTGTTTGAGGGGTTGCGAATGGAACTGAACACTGTGCAATCATAAGCAAACATCCCCATTTCTGACCTTATGATGGAGGGAAGGTCATTGATGAAGCAGCTGAAGATGGTTGGGCCGAAGACACTGCCATGAGGAACTCCTGCAGCAATGTCCTGAGGCTGAGATGATTGGCCTCCAACAACCACTACCATCTTCCTTTGTGCTAGGTATGACTCCAGCCACTGCAGAGTTTTCCCCCTGATTCCCATTGACTTCAATTTTACGAGGGCACCTTGGTGCCACACTCGGTCAAATGCTGCCTTGATGTCAAGGGCAGTCACTCTCACCTCACCTCTGGAATTCAGCTCTTTTGTCCATGTTTGGATCAAGGCTGTAATGAGGTCTGGAGCCGAGTGGTCCTGGCGGAACCCAAACTGAGCATCGGTGAGCAGGTTATTGGTGAGTAAGTGCCGCTTGATAGCACTGTCGACGACACCTTCCATCACTTTGCTGATGATTGAGAGTAGACTGATGGGGCGGTAATTGGCCGGATTGGATTTGTCCTGCTTTTTGTGGACAGGACATACCTGGACAATTTTCCACATTGTCGGGTAGATGCCAGTGTTGTAGCTGTACTGGAACAGCTTGGCGAGAGGCGCAGCTAGTTCTGGAGCACAAGTCTTCAGCACTACAGCCGGGATGTTGTCAGGGCCCATAGCCTTTGCTGTATCCAGTGCATTCAGCTGTTCCTTGATGTCACATGGAGTGAATCGAATTGGCTGAAGACTGGCTTCTGTGATGGTGGGGATATCGGGAGGAGGCCGAGATGGATCATCCACTCGGCACTTCTGGCTGAAGATGGTTGCAAACGCTTCAGCCTTGTCTTTTGCACTCACGTGCTGGACTCAGCCATCATTCAGGATGGGGATGTTTACAGAGCCTCCTTCTCCCATTAGTTGTTTAATTGTCCACCACCATTCACGACTGGATGTGGCAGGACTGTAGAGCTTTGATCTGATCCGTTGGTTGTGGAATCGCTTAGCTCTGTCTATAGCATATTGCTTCCGCTGTTTAGCATGCATGTAGTCCTGAGTTGTAGCTTCACCAGGTTGGCACCTCATTTTTTGGTATGCTTGGTTCTGCTCCTGGCATGCTCTTCTGCACTCCTCATTGAACCAAGGTTGATCCCCTGGCTTTTTTTTTATTCGTTCACGGGATGTGGGCGTCGCTGGCAAGGCCGGCATTTATTGCCCATCCCTAATTGCCCTCGAGAAGGTGGTGGTGAGCCGCCTTCTTGAACCGCTGCAGTCCGTGTGGTGACGGTTCTCCCACAGTGCTGTTAGGAAGGGAGTTCCAGGATTTTGACCCAGCGACAATGAAGGAACGGCGATATATTTCCAAGTCAAGTGTGTGACTTGGAGGGGAACGTGCAGGTGGTGTTGTTCCCATGCGCCTGCTGCCCTTGTCCTTCTAGGTGGTAGAGGTTGCGGGTTTGGGAGGTGCTGTCGAAGAAGCCTTGGCGAGTTGCTGCAGTGCATCCTGTGGATGGTGCACACTGCAGCCACAGTGCGCCGGTGGTGAAGGGAGTGAATGTTTAGGGTGGTGGATGGGGTGCCAATCAAGCGGGCTGCTTTATCTTGGATGGTGTCAAGCTTCTTGAGTGTTGTTGGAGCTGCACTCATCCAGGCAAGTGGAGAGTATTCCATCACACTCCTGACTTGTGCCTTGTAGATGGTGGAAAGGCTTTGGGGAGTCAGGAGGTGAGTCACTCGCCGCAGAATACCCAGCCTCTTGACCTGCTCTCGTAGCCACAGTATTTATATGGCTGGTCCAGTTAAGTTTCTGGTCAATGGACCAGCTTGTTGGTAATGGTAGAGTGAGGAATATGCCGGGCCATGAGGTTACATATTGTGCTGGAATTCAATTCTGCTGCTGCTGATGGCGCACAGCACCTCATGGATGCCCAGTTTTGAGCTGCTAGATCTGTTCTGAATTTATCCCATTTAGCACGGTGGTAGTGCCACACAACATGTTGGATGGTATCCACAGTGCGAAGATGGGACTTCGTCTCCACGAGGACTGTGCGGTGGTCACTCCTACCAATACTGTCGTGGACAGATCCATTTGCGACAGGTAGATTGGTGAGGACGAGGTCAAGTAAGTTTTTTCCTCGTGTTGGTTCGCTCACCACCTGCCGCAGGCCCAGTCTGACAGCTATGTCCTTCAGGACTCGGCCAGCTCGGTCAGTAGTGGTGATACCGAGCCGCTCTTGGTGATGGACATTGAAGTCTCCCACCCAGAGTACATTCTGTGCCCTTGCTACCCTTCGTGCTTCCTCCAAGTGGTGTTCAACATGGAGGAGGACTGATTCATCAGCTGAGGGAGGGTGGTAGGTGGTAATCAGCAGGAGGTTTCCTTGCCCATGTTTGACCTGATGCCATGAGATTTCATGGGGTCCGGAGTCAATGTTGAGGACTCCCAGGGCCACTCCCTCCTGACTGTATATCACTGTACCGCCACCTGCTGATGGGAGAGGACATCCCCAGAGATGGTGATGGATGAGTCTGGGGCATTGGCTTCTCCTTTACTAACAATGCTACCCCACCTCCTTTCCCGTTTTGCCTGTCCTTCCTAAATATTGAGTAACCCTGGATGTTCAGTTCCCATCCTTGGTCACCCTGCAGCCATGTCTCCGTAATCGCAACTATATCATAACCATTAATATCTATTTGCACTGTTAATTCACCTACCTGATTGCGAATGCTCCGCGCATTAAGAAACAATGCCTTTCGACTTGTCTTTTTAAGATTGCTCGTCATCTTAGTTTTATTTTGCACTATGACCCTATTTGTTTTTCGCCCTTGTTTTCTCTGCCTTCCACTATTGCTTCTTCCCTTTCTGACTTTTGTTTCTATCCTTGTTTCCCCCTCCTCTGTCTCCCTGCTCAGGTTCCCATCCACTGCCATTCAAGTTTAAACCTTCCCCAACAGCACTAGCAAACACCCCCGCGAGGACATCGGTCCTGGTCTTGCTCAGGTGTAACCCATCCCGCTTGTCCAGGTCCCACCTTCCCCAGAACCGGTCCCAATGTCCCAGGAATCTAAATCCCTCCCTCCTACGCCATCCCTGCAGCCACGCATTCATCTGGTCTATGCTCCTATATTCACTAGCACATGGCACTGGTAGTAATCCTGATATCACTACCTTTGAGGTCCTGCTTTTTAATTTATCTCCTAACTCCTTAAATTCACCTTGCAGGACCTGATCTCTTTTTTTACCTATCGTTGGTACCGATATGGACCACGACTACTGGCTGTTCACCCTCCCCCTCCAGAATGCCCTGCAGCCGCTCCGTGACATCCTTGACCCTAGCACCAGGGAGGCAACATACCATCCTGGAGTCACGTTTGCGGCCGCAGAAACGCCTATCTGTTCCCCTTACAATTGAATCCCCTATCAATATAGCTCTGCCACTCTTATTCCTCACCTCCTGTGCAGCAGAGCCACCCGTGGTGCCATGAACTTGGCTCTTGCTGCTTTCCCCTGATAAGCCATCTCCCCCAACAGTATCCAAAGCGGTGTATCTGTTTGAGAGGGAGATGGCCCCAGGGGACACCTGCTCTATCTGCCTAGTCCTTTTACTCTGCCTGGCGGTCACCCATTTCCTTTCTGCCTGCGTAATCTTTATCTGTGGTGGGACCACCTCACTGAACGTGCTATCCACGATAATCTCAGCATCGCGGATGCTCCACATTGAATCCACCCTCAGCTCCAGCTCCGAAATGCAGTTAGCCAGTAGCTGTAGCTGGACACGCTTCCTGCACACATGGTTGCCAGGGACACCTGTAGTGTCCATGACTTCCTATATAGTGCAGGAGGAGCACCTCACGGGTACGAGCTCTGCTGTCATGACTTACCTTAGATTTGCACTGCGCTCACCTCTCGGCCTCTCCTTTTGCACTGCGCTCACCTCTCGGCCTCTCCTTTTGCACTGCGCTCACCTCTCGGACTCTCCTTTTACACTGCGCTCACCTCTCGGACTCTCCTTTTACACTGCGTTCACGTCTCAGACTCTTTTCCCGCTCTTGAGACTCTCCTTTTACACTGCGCTCACCTCTCGGCCTCTCCTTTTGCACTGCGCTCACCTCTCGGCCTCTCCTTTTGCACTGCGCTCACCTCTCGGACTCTCCTTTTGTACTGCGCTCACCTCTCGGACTCTCCTTTTGCACTGCGCTCACCTCTCGGACTCTCCTTTTACACTGCGCTCACCTCTCGGACTCTCCTTTTACACTGCGCTCACCTCTCGGACTCTCCTTTTGCACTGCGCTCACCTCTCGGACTCTCTTCCCGCTCTTGAGACTCTCCGTTTGCACTGCGCTCACCTCTCGGGCTCTCCGTTTGCACTGCGCTCACCTCTCGGGCTCTCCGTTTGCACTGCGCTCACCTCTCGGGCTCTCCGTTTGCACTGCGCTCACCTCTCGGGCTCTCCGTTTGCACTGCGCTCACCTCTCGGGCTCTCCGTTTGCACTGCGCTCACCTCTCGGGCTCTCCGTTTGCACTGCGCTCACCTCTCGGGCTCTCCGTTTGCACTGCGCTCACCTCTCGGGCTCTCCGTTTGCACTGCGCTCACCTCTCGGGCTCTCCGTTTGCACTGCGCTCACCTCTCGGGCTCTCCGTTTGCACTGCGCTCACCTCTCGGGCTCTCCGTTTGCACTGCGCTCACCTCTCGGGCTCTCCGTTTGCACTGCGCTCACCTCTCGGGCTCTCCGTTTGCACTGCGCTCACCTCTCGGGCTCTCCGTTTGCACTGCGCTCACCTCTCGGGCTCTCCGTTTGCACTGCGCTCACCTCGTGGGCTCTCCGTTTGCACTGCGCTCACCTCTCGGGCTCTCCGTTTGCACTGCGCTCACCTCTCGGGCTCTCCGTTTGCACTGCGCTCACCTCGCGGGCTCTCCGTTTGCACTGCGCTCACCTCGCGGGCTCTCCGTTTGCACTGCGCTCACCTCGCGGGCTCTCCGTTTGCACTGCGCTCACCTCGCGGGCTCTCCGTTTGCACTGCGCTCACCTCGCGGGCTCTCCGTTTGCACTGCGCTCACCTCGCGGGCTCTCCGTTTGCACTGCGCTCACCTCGCGGGCTCTCCGTTTGCACTGCGCTCACCTCGCGGGCTCTCCGTTTGCACTGCGCTCACCTCGCGGGCTCTCCGTTTGCACTGCGCTCACCTCGCGGGCTCTCCGTTTGCACTGCGCTCACCTCGCGGGCTCTCCGTTTGCACTGCGCTCACCTCGCGGGCTCTCCGTTTGCACTGCGCTCACCTCGCGGGCTCTCCGTTTGCACTGCGCTCACCTCGCGGGCTCTCTTATCGCTCTCGGGCACTCCTTTTACACAGTGCTCACCTCTCGGATTCGTAACTAATTACCCAGGATGTATCAGTACCATTCAGTCAGCTGTACTGAGAAAATATTTTTCTGCAGATTCTTCAACTTTCTGCTCAGTAGCTTTTCTTTACAGAATTTTGGAAAACAAGGGGACAAATTTCAAAAGCCTAATTGAGATAAAATTTATAATCGAGTGTTATTTTTAAAAGATTGTGTCACTGGTTCTCCCTGTCCCCATTCCATAACTCTGGTGATAAATTGGCAGAACCCAAGTGGAATTACAGGGCCGGTGTGTCTGTGTGAGACGGTGAGAAAAATGACAGTGTACTAATTACACACCTGTTGTAGCTTTTGTTTTGTGTTCTATGAACTTGAGAAAAAGGCAGTTAGATTCTTTCCTCATTCTAATTTGAATTTTTAGAAAGCGGTTCAATTTTCAAAGGAAGCAAAGCCTCTATAAGGAAAATAGATAGGATGGGAGGGTAGAAGGGGGAAGGAAACAGGGGCATAGAGAGGGTTGAGAGAGTGTGTGAGGACTGTGAGAGTTGAGGGAAAGGGGTTGAGAGAGAAAAATGCAAATGTGCAAGAGGGTTGAGAAAAGGGGAGTTGAGATTGATAGCAAGGGTGAGTAGAGAGGAAGAGAAGGTTGTGAGAGTGATAGATTGTGAAAGAAGGGAATTGAGTGGGAGATGGAATTGAAACAAAGACAGAGGAGGGTGAGAGAAGGGGATTGAGAAGGGGTAGGTACAGAGAAGGGTGATGTGATGACATGTTCACATAAACACTTTTCATTATAAACATGGAATCAGGAGTTTATAATGGAGACAAAAAAAACGGCCAGAATTTGACTTTAAAATAGCAACTGAATTAAAGAGAAGGACAAGGAGAGGGAAAAGAAGAGATTTTGTGACTTTAAAATGGGGACTGACTTACGTCTGCACACCATGGTCTAATTATTCCCCCTGCCGTCTAATTCAGTTTCAGCTGAAGACTGCTCTTGGTGTTGACTCTCCTTGTGCAATGCCACAGGGGATCGACTCGTAATGGTGAGTAATGATTGGTTGATTATTGTTTCCACAGACAAAAAAGCATTCAGAATGAAGGCAAGGTTGAGATCCAGAGAATTCAGCAATGAGTTAAAAAATCCCAGCAGTGAAGCCTACAGGAACTTATCAGCCGAAATTACAAATGCAGTAAGTGAAATTACTTTTGAGTTTGTTCCTATTCTTATAAGAAAAGTCCCCGTCACAATTGAAGTCGTAAACTCAGTGGGGGGTAATTTTGACTTATTGGCATTCCATTTCATGATCGAACAAACTGTGCCTTTGATCATGAGTGATTGACAGCATTGTCTTCAAAGGTCACAAAACTGCAAATGTTAGGGTTCTTCTTCAGTAGTCTTTCGTTCTGGTGTAAAGCAACAAACTTCTGTGGGTCTTTTTAACTCACATCATCCCTGTGTAGCATCTCATCCCAAGATCTACAAAAGAGAAACCTGTCTGTTTCTTGCTGGAAGTCTGGACCGGTTCTAATTCTCACTAATATTTGCTCAATGGTATTTCTTGAACTTACTGCATCTATATATTATTTTAAATCAGGACAAGTGATTTTACACTATATCCTGTGGTCTGGTAGCAGGATATGTAAATGGCTTCTGAGATCGTGTTCTTCAGTAAGCAACTTTGTAACAGTTGGGTGGGCCAAGCATTGCCAGTCTAAACATACTCTACATCACTGATGAGGTGGGTGAGTGGATGAGCAGAACTTGAAGAAATTCTTAATAATGGTGACTGATGCCTTCATTATTATTGGAATAAAAATAATTGTGTTTATTCTTTTCAGGTTGTAAAAACTGTACAAAGTAAACTGAACGATAATAGTTTTAATATCACCATCATTGGTTTTCAAAATGGAAGTGTGGTGGTAAATTTCCTGGCTTTCCTGAGCAACGACTCAAATGTCACCACTGCCACCCTGCAAAGTGCTATTGGTGATGCAATCAAAGCAGTTGATGATCAAAGCTCCGTCACTGTAACAGGTAGGCATTCTTCGAAAGAAAGAACTTACATTTATTTGGTGTCTTTCACAACCTTAGGACATCCCAAGGCGCTGGACAGCCAATGAAATAAATCTGGTGCAATCACTATTGTAATGTAGGGAATCGCAGCGATTTTGTGCACATTTTATTTAAAGGTCCCACAATAACCAGATCATCTGTTTTGGTGATGTTGATTGACTGATAAATATTGGCCAAGACCCTCTAGACTCTAATTTTTCAAGGAGTATGTGCCTTTTTAAACTTCCTGCCAAAATGTACCACCTCACACTTATCAAAATGAAATTAATTTGCCAATTACACATCCATTCTGCAAATTTATTAATCGCTTCCTGTATTTTGTCACAGTCCTCCTCAATATTAACTATACCCCCCAATTTGTTGCCATCCAGAAATTTTGAAATTGCACTTCCAATTCCCGAGTCCAAATGGTGAACAACAGTGGTCCCAGCACCGATCCTTGTGCTAGTCCAAGTAACTACCTTTTACCCTTACTCTGTTTTCTGTTTTGTAGCCAGCTTGCTATCCATTGTGCGACTTGACCACCGACTCCACATGCACTGACATTAGTCATGAGTCCAATATATGGTACCTTATCGAAGGCCTTTGAAAATCTAAGTATATTACATCTACTACACTGCCCTTGTCTACCCTTTCTGTCACTTCTTCAAGAAATTCAATAAGGTTGGTCAAACATGACCTCCCTCTTGAAATCTACGCTGACTATTCTTTATTAGATGTAAGGTTTCTAGATATTTTCTATTACATTTCTGAGTAAGGATTCTATTATCTTTCTTACACCCAAGGGATTGCAATATCTTTCCTGCCAAGTGATCTTTTAGACCACCTAAAAGGGCAGACGGGGCCTCGGTTTAATGTCTCTTGTGAAAGACGGCAGCTCCGACAGTGCAGCGCTCCCTCAGTACTGCACTGAAGTGTCAGCCTGGATTATGTGCTCAAGTGCTGGAGTGGGGCTAGAAACCATAATCGTCCGACTCAGAGGCAAGAGTGCTACCACTGAACCACAGCAGTTTTATTCTATTTTTGAAATGTTGCTGTTTTATTTTTTTAACCACCCTAGAAATATTAAAAGAACATTAGCATGGAATGAATTGCCTTGATTTCGTTAGCTGCTTTGGCTAAGACCTAAGTTAACTCCTGCATGAAGGAGGAGGTAGAGTTTGATCCGGGAAATCGGGAAACAATGAAAATACAGAGCAGGTCTGTCAGGATCTGTAAAGATAAAACACTTGTCTTGCCAAACAAGGAACACCTGAAAGATTAACCTATCTTCCCTCTTTAGATGCTGATGGACTATCTGTGCATTTTCAGCATGTTTTCTTTTTATTTCAATTAGCTATGGATAATTTGCATTCTCTATAATTATTATCAACAATCATATTGTGCTGAATTGGCACGGCAATTGACCTCAGGGCCTCTAGGGATAGGGAGGTGAAAAAGTAGTCAGAGTTCCTGCTCCTGGTTGCTATCTGGTAACTCCAGCTGGAAAGTGAGAATGCATGGACCTTGGGTTGGGCTTGGCGGTGATGTCCCTCATGGTGGTTTAGACTACCAACATTCCCTGTATGGTTTCACAATGAATGGTTATTTGGATCATGTATTGGAGGGTGTCTGATACCCGTTCCTCAGTATCAGTCAGAACCTTTAGCTGAGGAAGGGAGAAAATTTGAATAAAATGGAGATACAACTTTATCCTCCGCCAGATTGCACTGCATTGTCATGAGACAGTCTATCTTATGAAATGTAAAGTTTCAATTTGACATTGCTTATTCCTCTGGAAGTATCCTGTCCTGTAACAAAGAACCAGACCCAAAATAGAGGATTATCCTCTTTACAGCTTCTCACTCCTTTTTTAAAACATTTTACTTTGCTTAAAATATCCTTATATTGCATGAATGTTGTTGAGATGAAGGGAAA
The DNA here is from genome assembly GCF_035084215.1 of Heptranchias perlo. Classification (NCBI taxonomy): domain Eukaryota; kingdom Metazoa; phylum Chordata; class Chondrichthyes; order Hexanchiformes; family Hexanchidae; genus Heptranchias; species Heptranchias perlo. The sequence continues at coordinate 69,072,338 of NC_090335.1, forward strand.
AAGAACTTGCATTTAAATAGCATCTTTCATAGCCTCATAACGTCCCAATCTTTACTTTTAAAGTATAATAATTATGGTTTATTAAGGTCAGCAAAGGTGAGAGCCAATTCATGCACAGAAAAGTCCCACAAACCGCAAGGCCACTGTCTCAGGCTGAACCAAACTGTTTGCACCCTTGGCATCCTTTTTAATCCTGAGCTGAGCTTCTGACCACATAATGTCTCCATCACAAAAACCGCCTGCTTCAACCTCCATAACATCCCGTCTCTGCTCCTGCCTCAGCCCATCTTCTGCTGAAACCCTCATCCATGCTTTTGTTATCCCCAGACGCGACAATCCCAAAGCTCTCCTAGCCATCCTCCCATCTTCCACCCTCCATACACTTAAGCTCATCCAAAACTCTGATATTAACTTGCACCAAGTCCCATTCATGTACCACCCCTGTGCTAGCTGACCTTCATTGGCTCCCGGTCTAGCAACACCTCGATTTTGAAATTCTCATCCTCATGTTCAAATCCTTCGATGGCCTCACCCCTCCTTATTTCTGTAACATCCTTCAGCCCTACAATATTCCGAGGTCTTTGCGTTCCTACAACTTTGTCCTCTTGTGCATCTGTCACTTCCTTCACCCCACCATAGGCAGCAGTTGGCACCTTCAGCTGCCTAGACCCTAATCTGGAATTCCCTCCCTAAAAATCTCAGCCTCCCTTCTTTAAGAGGTTCCTTAAAACCTACCTCTTTGACTAAGCATTTGGTCACCTGTCCTCATGTCTCCTTCTTCGGCTTCATGTGCCTTGAATGTAATGAACATACCAAGGTGTTTCACAAATGGCAGGAGATAGGAGGCAATAGTTTTTACAGGAGAAGAGAGAAGTGGAGAGGCAAAAGGGTTTGTGGAGAGAGTTCTAAAGAGTGGGGCTGAGGCAACTGAAGGCTTTGTCACAACTGGTAGGTGTACACGGGAGGAGATTGAAGAAATATGGTGTGGCAAGACCATGAATGGGGTTTTGAAGTTGAGGATGAGGAGTTTTAGGCTGATGGCCTAGAAACTCGGGTGTGCCCAGTTTTGCATAGTACCCTGCACCTGAATGGCGAAGGCCGAGTCGCCCCTGATATCAGGCCTCGGGCTTCATTTCTATGTAGCCGGCTAGCTGTGATGGCAAAGCGCCATGGAAGATTGAACCGCTGCTGGCGTTGCAGACACCCTTACGTGAGGGAGGAAATGGGGGTAACTGGGATGGGGGGGCGGGGTGGGGAGCGGTATGGTCATGTGTTGGTGGTGGGGGGAGGAAGCGGCGATCGAGGCCCTTATTTGCATATCGAAAGGGCCTAACACCTGTTTCAGCCATGGGCACTGCACGGCACTTTTTCGGCGTTTAACAATGTGGTGAGCGGCGAACTTCCCGCTCAGTATTAGCGTGCGCTTCCTGTCCGCCATATTGGAGGCTGACGAGGCCATTTAGCAAAAGAAGAGAGGGCGCTACAAGGTCAAATTTATAGGCTAATTTGTTATTTCAACTGACCTAGCATCCATAACTAGAACATTAAAAATACCAATTTCTTGGCCGAAGTCTTGCCAAAAATAACCACAACTACCACCACTTTTACCGCAACACCCATCAACACGATTACTTCAATCACCTACCACCACAGCTCTTACCAGTTACTGCCCCAGAGTGGCAATTTTTCTATTTCACACACTGACCGTCATGTGGTCTCTCTAAAATTTGAGTATCGTTTGGTTAGCAGCTTCATGGACTGAAAAGTAACAGTGCTGGATATGGAGCTCTATGTGCTCTCATACCAGGATCAGTTAGTTTTGCCAACACTGCGGCCAAGAAATTGGTTGATCTCTGCGCTGGAATGGGTAGGCCCGAGGCTCACTCAATATTGAGCCTTGCGCCTCATTTGCATCAGACCAGCGAGCAGCGGACGCCTGCTGGGCATCCCCAGGCAGCTTGCTGGCAAAGATCATTTGAATTGAGGGCCGCTGTTGACGATGCAGGTAGGTCTTGCAAGAGAGGGTTGATCGGGAGGGAGGGGAGCGTCCAGTTGAGGAGGTCAAAGCAAGGATCAGGAGGGGGCTCAAGGCAGCAATCGGGAAGGAAGGTGAGCGGTGGCTGCCAGTTGCCCTTGGTTTTGATGTGGAGACGGGAGCAGCATTCACGGCTCCATATTCAGGTAAATATTTTTAAAAAACCGACCTTTCTGGTGACGGCCTGCTGCAGATCCTTTAAAGACTGCTGGTTAGGCTGCACCTAGACCTGGATTACCTGAATGTAGCCAGCCCAGCGCTGGCTGCGCTCAAGTCAAATCAATTTGGTAAAGGAGACATCAAACAGATGTTAGGCCCCTTACTTGAACAGGCAAAGGACCTAATTCCCATTTCAGGGGTGGGTCTTGGCCATCTCATTTGATGTCTAAACCATCATGGTGGGCATTGCATTTCTGGCTCAGAATGAGCCTGCATGTGCCGCCCATCATATTGGACGCCTTGGCGCACGTTTTACTGGCATCATCGAATTTCTAGGCCATTTCTGGTTTGCTGATCCATTTCTCTGAATTTTGCAATTTTCATACAAAAATAGAATGAATGGGTGCCATAGTTTATTTTTATCACTTCATTTAATTGTCTGGTGCTAACTATGCCTTTCGTTATTTTGCCACTATGTTCCTCAAGTTGCACTGTATCAGTTGGTGGTGGCCAGGGTTTACTGTCATGTGATTTTCCTGTCCATCAGAAGAATTGGGGGGAATCACAGACAGAGAACCCATGGAAAACCCCATAATGTGGGATTTAATTCAATCAGAAAAGTAATGGACAAGATCATTCATTCATTACTATTTCTTATTCTGCCAACTTACATCTGGTGCTCACTCATTTGTTGTCCACATGCCATAATCTATTTTCTTGGAAGCATCTAATGTCTGCACTCTTGCCTCATGACTTAAATAGACTAACATCGTTTGCGCTCCTTTTCTCCAAACTGACCTTTTGTTTATTCGAATGGCAAGTGGTAACCTGCAATACTGCCACTGTTTGATGCAGTAAGTGGGCACACATAGTGACTGGGTTATGAGTAGACTTTGAAATAAAAACTTCTGAGCAATTACACAAATTTGCTTGTTTGAAATTGTTGTCTTATTTTCATTGCAGGTTCCACCACTTCCACTGCGACTCCTACCACCATTTCCTCAACCAGTGCGACTCCTACCACCATTTCCTCAACCAGTACGACTCCTACCACCATTTCCTCAACCAGTACGATTCCTACCACCATTTCCTCAACCAGTACGACTCCAACCACCATTTCCTCAACCAGTACGACTCCTACCACCATTTCCTCAACCAGTACGACTCCTACCAGCATTCCCACATCCAGTACACCAAGCACCACAAATGCTTCTGCCACGACCACCACCACAACTATCAAGACTCCTACCACACTTAACACCACAACCCAAACCACACTGCCGCTAACCACTACACCAACTACCAGCATCCCTACCATCATCACGACTACCACCACCACTCCTGGCACGACTGTGCCTAGAACCACCAGTCCCAGCACCACTGCTCCAAGCTGCAATGTTCCTGGCACCACCGCTCCAAGCTCCACCACCCCTGGCACCACCGCTCCAAGCTCCACCACCCCTGGCACCACCGCTCCAAGCTCCACCACTCCTGGCACCACCGCTCCAAGCTCCACCACCCCTGGCACCACCGCTCCAAGCTCCACCACTCCTGGCACCACCGCACCTGGCACCACGACTGGTGGTGCATCCTGTGGTAAGTGGAATATTATGTGCTATAACAAAGCCAATATATAATCACTCTCCATGAATCACAGAGGAGACTTTATGTTGAAGAAGTTTATTCATTTGCTAACATTCTTGTTAATATAGATCATAAGACACCTGTAACTCAATGGTAGGTCAATATTACAGGGGAGGAGATCAGGTGAATCCATGAGGATGAAGTGTGATTTTATTTTCCATCCATTCCCCGAGACTGAATTAGTGCCTTAAATTCACTTATAGCTAACTATTATCATTTGTCCCTTAGACCAGACAAGGATTTTTTCTTTATGCTTAGTTTTGATACAGTTGTGATTGTGATCTGGAAATATGGATCTAAGAAAAAGGTTCTGCTGAGAGAGTTTGAGCAGCTAAGGAGTAAATTAAAAAGCAGAGCCACAAAAGTCATAATCTCTGGATTACTACCTGAGCCACGAGCAAATTGGCACAGGGTCAATTGGATCAGGGAGATGAATGTGTGGGAGAAGTGGGTTTTGATTCGTTTGCCACTGGCACCAGTACTGGGGAAAGAGAGGTGTTCCATTGGGATGGAGAACACCGGAACCATGCTGGGACTAGAGTTCTAGTGAATCGAATAACTAGGGAGGTAGATAGGGCTTTAAACTAAATAAGGGGGGAAGGTCCCGGTGGAGAGAAATCTAGAATGCTAAAGAGAAAAGACAAGGAATCAGTGCAGGGAAGTGATTGGGGTAAGGATAACCAGATTGTGTCAGGAAGGGACAGAGCGTACAAACAAAAGACAACAAATACGGTCCGAGTAAGAAAAAATGGTAATGAAACAAATAGGGCCATAGGACAAAAAAATGTTAAGATGTCTAAAAATGTGAAAAAGACAAATCTAAAGGCACTGTATCTGAATGCATGAAGCATTCATAATAAGGTAGATGAATTAACAGTGCAAATAGATGTAAACAGATATGATATAATAGCAATTACAGAGACATGGCTGCAGGATGACCAAGGCTGGGAGCTGAATATCCAAGGATATTCGATATTTAGGAAGGACAGGCAAAAAGGAAAAGGAGGTGGGGTGGTGTTGTTAGTAAAGGATGAAATCAGAGCAATAGTGAGAAAGGATATTGGCTCAGAAAATCAAGATGTAGGATCAGTCAGGGTGGAGTTAAGAAGCACCAAGGGGTAGAAAGCACTGGCAGGAGTTGTCTATAGGCCTCCAAACAGTAGTGGTAATGTAGGGGATGGGATCAAACAGGAAATTAGAGATGCATATGACAAGGGTACTACAGTAATCATGGGTGACTTTAATCTGCGCATAGACTGGCCAAGCCAAATTAGCAACAATACTGTGGAGGATGAATTCATGGAGTTTGTACGAGATGGTTTTTTAGATCAGTATGTTGAGGAGCCAACCAGGAAACAGGCTATCCTAGATTGTGATTGTCCGATGAGAAGGGGTTAATTAATAATCTTCTTGTGCGGGGTCCTTTAGGGAAGAGTGACCATAACATGATAGAATTCTTCATTAAGATGGAAAGTGAAGTAGTCCAATCCAAAACTAGTATCCTAAATCTAAACAAAGGAAACTACGAAGGTATGAGGAGTGAGTTGGCGATGATAGATTGGGAAGCTTCATTAAAGACATGACGGTGGATAGACAATGGCTAACATTTAAGGAACGAATGCATGAATTGCAACAATTATACATTCCTTTCTGGCGCAAAAACACAAAAGGAAATGTAGCCCAACCAAGGCTAACAAAAGAAATTAAGGATAGTATTAGATCCAAAGAGGAGTCATATAAAGTTGCCAGAAAAAGTAGCAAGCCTGAGGATTGGGAGCAGTTTAGGATTCAGCAAAAAAGGACCAAGAGATTAATTAAGAAGGGAAAAATAGAGTATGAGAGTAAACTTGCAAGGAACATAAAAGTGGACTGCAAAAGCTTCTACAAGTATGTAAAAAGGAAAAGATTAGTGAAGACAAATGTAGGTCCCATACAGTCAGAAGCGGGAGAATTTATAATGGGGAACAGGGAAATGGCAGAGCAATTAAAAAAATACTTTGGTTCTGTCTTCATGGAAGAGGACACAAGTAACTTCCCAGAAATGCTAGGGAACCAAGGGACAAGTGAGAAGAAGGAATGAAAGGAAATTAGTATTAGTAAAAAAAATAGTGCTGGAGAAATTAATGGGACTGAAAGCCAATAAATCCCCAGGGCCTGATAATCTGAGTACTAAAAGAGGTAGCCATGGAAATAGTGGATGAATTAGTTGCCATCTTCCAAAATTCTATAGATTATGGAACAGTTCTTGCAGATTGGAGGGTGGAAAATGTAACCCCACTATTTAAAAAAGGAGGGAGAGAGAAAACAGGGAACTACAGACTGGTTAGTCTAACATCAGTAGATTTCTAGACACAAAAGGCATCAAGGGGTATGGGGAGAAAGCGGGAATATGGTATTGAGATAGAGGATCAGCCATGATCATAGTGAATGGCGGTGCAGGCTCGAAGGGCAGAATGGCCTACTCCTGCTCCTTGTTTCTATGTTTCCATATCCTTTGAGGGTGAATCCAATGCTATTGGATTTACGGTCAATGAGATTTCCCAATTTAATGGGATCTATCTGTAAGAAAGTAAGACTCACATTCCTGTAGCACCTTATCACATCTCTCATATGTGTCTTGAAGTTTTTTACATATGATGAATTACTTTGAAGTGCAGTAAACATTGTTTTGTATACAAACAGCAGTTATTCTGTGCACTGTAAGACTCCACAAGCAGCAATGAGACGAATGATACTTTACATTTTTTCAGTGATGTTGGTTGAGGGTGGAATGTTGATCAGGCCATCAGACAATCATAGAATCATAGAAAATTTACGGCACGGAGGAAGGCCATTCAGCCCATCGTATCCGTGCCGGACGAAAGTGAACCACCCAGCCTAATCCCACTTTCCAGCACTTGGTCCGTAGCCTTGTAGGCTATGGCACTTCAGGTGCACATCCAGGTACTTTCTAAATGAGTTGAGTGTTTCTGCATCTACCACCCTTTCAGGCAGTGAGTTCCAGACCCCTACCACCCTCAGGTTGAAAAATAATTTCCTCAGCTCCACTCTAATCTTTCTACCAATCACTTTAAATCTATGCCCCCTGGTTATTGACCTCCCTGCTAAGGGAAATAGGTTCTTCCCATCCACTGTATCTAGGCCCCTCATAATTTTGTACACTTCAATTAAATCACTCCTCAGCCTCCTCTGTTCCAAAGAGAACAACCCCAGCCTATCCAATCTTTCCTCAGAGCTAAAATTATCCAGTCCTGGCAATATCCTCGTAAATCTCCTCTGTACCCTCTCTAGTGCAAATGCATCCTTCCGGTAATATGGTGACCAGAACTGTGCACAGTACTCAAGCTGTGGCCGAACCAGTGTTTTATACAGTTCCAGCATAACTTCCCTGCTTTTATATTCTATGCCTTGGCTAATAAAGGAAAGTATTCCATATGCCTTCTTAAACTTGACCTCCTCTTGGGAAATAAGGAAGGGCAGGTGACAGAAGTGTTAGTGAGGGATCACTTTGGGACAAGTGATCATAATTCCATTAGTTTTAAGATAGCTATGGAGAAGGATAGGTCTGGCCCAAAAGTTAAAATTCTAAATTGGGGAAAGGCCAATTTTGATGGTATTAGACAGGAACTTTCAGAAGTTGATTGGGAGAGTCTGTTGGCAGGCAAAGGGACGTCTGGTAAGTGGGAGGCTTTCAAAAGTGTGTTAACCAGGGTTCAGGGTAAGCACATTCCTTATAAAGTGAAGGGCAAGGCTGGTAGAAGTAGGGAACCTTGGATGACTCGGGAGATTGAGGCCCTAGTCAAAAAGAAGAAGGAGGCATATGACATGCATAGGCAGCTGGGATCAAGTGGATCCCTTGAAGAGTATAGAGATTGCCGGAGTAGAGTTAAGAGAGAAATCAGGAGGGCAAAAAGGGGACATGAGATTGCTTTGGCAGATAAGGCAAAGGAGAATCCAAAGAGCTTCTACAAATACATAAAGGGCAAAAGAGTAACTAGGGAGAGAGTAGGGCCTCTTAAGGATCAACAAGGTCATCTATGTGCGGAACCACACGAGATGGGTGAGATCCTGAATGAATATTTCACATCGATATTTACGGTTGAGAAAGGCATGGATGTTAGGGAACTTGGGGAAATAAATAGTGATGTCTTGAGGAGTGTACATATTACAGAGAGGGAGGTGCTGGAAGTCTTAACGCGCATCAAGGTAGATAAATCTCCGGGACCTGAAGAAATGTATCCCAGGACGTTATGGGAGGTTAGGGAGGAAATTGCGGGTCCCCTAGCAGAGATATTTGAATCGTCGACAGCTACAGGTGAGGTGCCTGAAGATTGGAGGGTAGCAAATGTTGTGCCTTTGTTTAAGAAGGGCGGCAGGGAAAAGCCTGGAAACTACAGACCGGTGAGCCTGACATCTGTAGTGGGTAAGTTGTTAGAGGGTATTCTGAGAGACAGGATCTACAGGCATTTGGAGAGGCAGGGACTGATTAGGAACAGTCAGCATGGTTTTGTGAGAGGAAAATCATGTCTCACGAATTTGATTGAGTTTTTTGAAGGGGTAACCAAGAAGATAGATGAGGGCTGTGCAGTAGACGTGGTCTACATGGACTTTAGCAAAGCCTTTGACAAGGTACCGCATGGTAGGTTGTTACATAAGGTTAAATCTCACGGAATCCAAGGTGAGGTAGCCAATTGGATACAAAATTGGATTGACGACAGAAGACAGAGGGTGGTTGTAGAGGGTTGTTTTTCAGACTGGAGGCCTGTGACCAGCGGTGTGCCTCAGGGATCGGTGCTGGGTCCGCTGTTGTTTGTTATTTATATTAATGATTTGGATGAGAATTTAGGAGGCATGGTTAGTAAGTTTGCAGATGACACCAAGATTGGTGGCATTGTGGACAGTGAAGAAGGTTATCTAGGATTGCAACGGGATCTTGATAAATTGGGCCAGTGGGCCGATGAATGGCAGATGGAGTTTAATTTAGATAAATGTGAGGTGATGCATTTTAGTAGATCGAATCGGACCAGGACCTATTCCGTTAATGGTAGGGCGTTGGGGAGAGTTATAGAACAAAGAGATCTCGGAGTACAGGTTCATAGCTCCTTGAAAGTGGAGTCACAGGTGGATAGGGTGGTGAAGAAGGCATTCGGCATGCTTGGTTTCATTGGTCAGAACATTGAATACAGGAGTTGGGATGTCTTGTTGAAGTTGTACAAGACATTAGTAAGGCCACACTTGGAATACTGTGTACAGTTCTGGTCACCCTATTATAGAAAGGATATTATTAAACTAGAAAGAGTGCAGAAAAGATTTACTAGGATGCTACCGGGACTTGATGGTTTGATTTATAGGGAGAGGTTAGATAGACTGGGACTTTTTTCCCTGGAGAGTAGGAGGTTAAGGGGTGATCTTATAGAAGTCTATAAAATAATAAGGGGCAGAGATAAGGTAGATAGTCAAAATCTTTTCCCAAAGGTAGGGGAGTCTATAACGAGGGGACATAGATTTAAGGTGAGAGGGGAGAGATACAAAAGGGTCCAGAGGGGCAATTTTTTCACTCAAAGGGTGGTGAGCGTCTGGAACGAGCTGCCAGAGGCAGTAGTAGAGGCGGGTACAATTTTGTCTTTTTAAAAGCATTTGGACAGTTACATGGGTAAGATGGGTATAGAGGGATATGGGCCAAGTGCAGGCAATTGGGACTAGCTTAGTGGTATAAACTGGGCGACATGGACATGTTGGGCCGAAGGGCCTGTTTCCATGTTGTAAACTTCTGTGATTCTATGATTCTATAACCACCTTATCTCGGTGTCCTACCTTCAGGGATCTGTGGACATGCACTCCAAGGTCTCTCACTTCCTCTACACCTTTCAGTATCCTCCCATTTATTGTGTACTCCCTTGCCTTGTTTGCCCTCCCCAAATGCGTTACCTCACACTTCTCTGGATTGAATTCCATTTGCCAATTTTCTTCCCACCTGACCTGTCCATTGTATCTTCCTGCAGTCCACAGCTTTCCTCCTCACTCTCAAGCACACGGCCAATTTTTGTATCTTCGGCAAACTTCTTAATCATGCCCCCTACATTTAAGTCCAAATCATTAATGCATACCACAAAAAGCAAGGGACCTAATACTGAGCCCTGCGGAACCCCACTGCAAACAGCATTCCAGTCACAAAAACATTCGTCGACCTTTGCTTCCTGCCAGTGAGCCAATTTTGGATCCAACTTGCCACTCTCCCTTGGATCCCATGGGCTTGTACTTTTTTGACCAGTCTGCCATGTGGGACCTTGTCAAAAGCCTTGCTAAAATCTATCTATGCACTTTTCATACTCCTTTAGGCTCTGTGTAGCATTGTGTTCTCGGTGTCTGACATAAGCTTTCCTTTTCTGTCTTATCTTACCCTGTATGCTACTTGACATCCAGGGGGCTCTAGATTTGGCAGCCCCACCCTTTTTCTTTGTGGGAACATGTTTAATCTGCACCCCTTGAATCTTCCCCTTGAATGCCTCCCACTGCTCTGACATTGATTTACCTTCAAGTAGCTGTTTCCAGTCCACTTTTGCTCAATCACTTCTTAGCTTAGTAAAATTGGCCTTTTCTCTGTTGAGAATTTTAACAACTTCCTGTTCTTCTTCAAATAGTGTTGTGGGATTTTTATCGTCCACCAGAACCACTGGACCAGGCAGTTAAATGTATGGTCTGAAGGATGGCACCTCCAACAATACAGGCTTCCCTCAGTATTTCACTCGAGTGTGAGCCCAGATTATGTGCTCAATTTCTGGAGCGAGAAGTGAGGGCTCTATTAATGGTAGAGCGTGAATGGCTTGACTTACCTTTGCCAACATTGTGAGGTCATTAAAACTTATTCAGCACTGTGTGGCAGCTCTTAGATAGTGAAGGTTGCCCTGACTGCCTCTGCCACGTCACTGCTGACCATCTTACCACCCTCTTATGGGGCTTCATGCCCTCAATTTCTGGAGCAGTGCTCAAATCCACCTGCTTTTGACTCCAAGACTATCAAGTGAACCAAGCTGCGACTTATAGGGGTGCTACAAATGAAATCAACATCCTTGGGTTAGGAAACGGAAAATCAGTCAGTACTGATCTCTCTCCAGTGACCCCTGGTTGAATGTGTGCACACTGGGTGAGGACAGGATTGGGCTGTGTGATGATTTCCCCTTCTGTTGAATAGCCCAAAGCATGAAGAATGGTTGCACCACAGAGTGACACCCATTGACCACAGGTGGGTGGGATTGTCACCCCTATTCCAGAATGGGTCAGCGTTTTCAGGAGAGAAGGGAGAACGTTGGAATAAACAAAACAGGAATTAGAGGCCTGGATTCTCCTCCCATTGGTGGATTAGTGGTGGGGTGGTCCTAACACCTGCTGCTCACCCGCTGCTACTTCCTCCCAGAACCCTCATTAGCCATGTAGGGTGGTTTGTAGGATGGAAAATGCCTTTCATTGGCTTACCACCTCAGGAGAGAGGGAAATACAGTTCTTGTGCAGCCTTCTAGTTACAGAGGGACCCGGCATTTACAGCTCCAGGAGTTTTGGGCATGGCAGCAGCAACAAGGACACCAAGGTTTTCAGATGTATTTGTAGAGGTGCTGCAGGCAGGGCAAGGAGGAACTGTCTCATGGGCACTGAGGGCATGAAGCCCCATAAGAGGGTGGTACAGATGGTCAGCAGTGATGTGGCAGAGGCAGTCAGGGCAACCTCCACTACCCCAAGAGCTGCCACACAGTGCTGAAAAAGGTTTAATGACCTCACAATGTTGGCAAAGGTAAGTCAAGGCATTCATGCTCTCCCATTAATAGAGCCCTCACTTACCCCATGACCTCTTATACCAGTTCTCTCAGCAACTGGATGTCAGGGGTACTCTCCAGTGCAAATGGTAATCTGGTGTCCTGGCCAATACTTAGACTGCAATTAACAGCATTAAAAACGATTATCTGGTTCGTATCTCATTGCTGTTTGAGGGATCATGCTGTGCACAAATTGGTTACCACATTTCAAACATTGCAATAGTCACTTAGCTTCAAACATACGTCAATCACTGTAAAGCGCTTTTAATATGTGAAAAACAATAAATAGGTGCAACTTCTTTCTTCCTTCCTTCCTACCTTCCTTCCTACCATTCTTTTGTTTTTTCTTGTTTTCTTTGTCTCTTTCTTTCTTTCATTAGGCTCTCCCTTGCTGGAGATGGTCATTGCCTGCCACTTGTGTGCTGTGAATGTTACTTTCCACTTATCAGTCCAGGTCTTGCTGCATGTGGGCATGGAATGCTTCACCATTTTTCACCATTATGACAGGAAAATTCACCACAGTGTATATTCTGAAACCCAACCCATTCATTGCTAAAGACACCATACAGTTATTCCTCTCCGATCCTTTCTCCCTGCAAACATCATGTAAAGGATGTCAATATTTTTAAAAGTGATCTGTTTAGGACGGCAATGATTAAGATTCTGATGCTTGATGATAAACAACATCATTTTCTTTTGCAGAACCACTGAAGTTCCTTCGTATTAATTTGATAAAGGTGGAAAGTGAAACAATTTCCATTACCTGGGACACTAACGATGCATTCAAACAGCCTCGTTTCAATGTCACTATCTTCGCAGAGAGTGTTGCAGTGAATAAAACTCAAACTGAGCAAAAAGCAGCAGAATTTAGGAATCTCCAGCCTGACATTGTATTTCAGATTTTAATATCCACAACGACTTGTGGTCAGCAGCAGACAATTACAAGGAAGGTCAGAACAGGTATGTTTGATGAATAAAACTTTACTTGCTCTTTACATAGAATGTACAGCACAAAACAGGCCATTCAGTCTAACTGGTCTGTGCCAGTGTTCATGCTCCATATGAGCCTCCTCCCACCCCTCTTCATCTAACTCTATCAACATAAGCTTCTATTCCTTTCTCCCACTTGTAGTTTTCAAGCTTCCCCTGAAATGCATCTATGCTATTTGCCTCAACTACTCCTTGTGGTAGCAACTTCCACATTCTAACCACTCTCTGGGCAAAGAAGCTTCTCCTGAATTCCCTGTTAGATTTACCAGTGACTGTCTTATATTTATGACCCTTAATTTTGGTCTCCCCAACAAATGAGTATATCTCTATGTCGACCCTATCAAACGCTTTCACAATCATAAAGACCTCTGTCACATTGCCTCTCAGCATTCTCTTTTCCAGAGAAAAGAATCCCAGCCTGTTCACTCTTTCCTGACAGGTATAAGCTCCCAGTTCTGATATCATCCTTGTAAATCTTTTTGCACCTTCTCCAGTGCCTCTATATCCTCATCACAGCACATCCTCCCTAAACATGAGCTGTGAAAATGGAGGAGTCAACAGGTAGCAAGCTTTAGGAACAACACCTCATCATTTCTCTGAAGCACTCTGGTCGCTCTCTGGTCTGATCATTGACTTTAGACACCAGACTTGAGCAAAATCCTCCACTTCCTTCACAGCAAGTGTGGTGGGAACTTGAGATTGGATCTGTCGGTGTTCAAGGAGGGTAAAAGACGGGCTGGCATTTTAGATAGGAGGGGTCAATGTTTTGAATGGGAGGAGAACCTCTGTCAGAACACAGGGCTGGGAGGGGGAAGGTTGAGCCCTCCCTGTTGACCTGTTCTTACCCTCTTCGGAGCTGGTGGACCCGCTGTACTTCATGATCACACCTGTTTTAATTTCATACCTGCCCTCAGGTTTTCCATCTCTCTCAATTTTTTCCCATTTAACGCAGGCCTCTCACTTCCTTATTTATTTTCATGTCCTTTATCTGTTATTTCTTTACTGATTCTATTACTTGATTGAGATGATACGTCATTCCATTGGCACTTCCACCCTGGGGTCGATTTTAACCTACACGACTGGCGGAAACGGGGAGGGTGGGCAGTTAAAAACCAGCAGGTTATTTACCCGCCTGGAACTCGAACCTTTCCCACCGTCTCTGATACTAATCTGCAGGGTTCTAACAGGCAGTGCTGACATCCAGCCTTCAAATGGTGGCGTCTGTATTTCCCTCATATCAATATGTTTTTCATGCACGTTATGGACAAACACATGTCACATTGCTGGGCCTTCCCTCTGGGAAAGGGAGGGAGGACAGGAGCACATCGGAGCACTTTTCCAACCCATCCGTTCAGATACGCCGGTAAACTGGTGAGAAGGTGCCAGAAAGTCCGAGCCTCAGTAACCCCGATATGAACTCAGGGCATGATTGCGGCGTCTGGGAGGGGGATAGCTGCACGCTCGCATGACAGTCCCAGCTTGATTCCCGAGCCGTTTAACCTCCCGGGCCTCATCTGTGAGTTAAACATGGGACTCCGACCCCAACCCGGTGAAAATTATTAGGTGGCTCGTGGGTGGGACCAGGATCTCAGAGGGCAGGAGACTCACAACCGAGGGAGGGAGGGTGGTAGGGGAAGCTATGTGTCTTCTTGTGGGGCCCCTGCTCCACAGAGCGGTGGGAGGGGGCACGGTGAGAACAGAGCGGTTGTTTTAAATCCCTACCCACCGCCTACTCCTTGGGAGCGGGAGGTTAACACCGGGAGTAAAGTCTCTCCATCCATTTCAAACTGGAACCTCATCAAATTTACGATTCAGGTTTTACTCAAGAAGTAACATTTTTTTCACTTTCCAAAGTTGCCGCGGTGGTGGAAGTGTCGACAAGAATTACAAATGTGGAATTCACATCGGATTTTGAAGATAAAAACAGCCAGAAATACAAAGATTTTGTAAAGAATTTCACAGCTGAAGTAAGTCATTCTTGCCTGTGGAGGGAAAAGAGTCAGGGGACAGATTGGATAGAAAAAAATAGACCGTACCATGAGTATGTTTTTGCAAATAAGTTTACATGAAAAGCTACTTTTTCTCCTTGTGAGATTTCAAAGTACCGCGTACTCACTGTAGATGGCGAGTGTTTGAATACTGACCAACTGTGCTCACAGACCATCGTTCTCCTCTACCTGATGCCTTTTTAAATTTCTGTTTGGAAAACAATCAATATACAGTGATAGCAATGGTTAAATCATGGGCATTCTGGAAGATCTTAACTTTCCCACCATAACCTACCCACAGAGCACATTTTGTTCAGTTAAAACGAGAAAATGAAAGAAAGGAAAATAGACACGACTAGACATAATTATGTAAGGAAAATGAATGATTAGATATTACAGTACTTGGCTGGTAAATATCTATTCAAAAACCAATTCATCTTGATTTATACTTTTCTTAAAAAAAGAGATTCCCTCTCAGTTGCTGACTATTGTACAGTATCAACAATGCATTCGTTAACATGTATGCCATTCCTCTGTTCATTTGAAATGAACCATGGAAGTGCTGACTCATTTACTCAAGCTTTCTGCTGTAATCTCATTTCCTTGCCCTTCCCTCTAATGTATTAATACCTTTGTTATAATAGAAGAATTTCATTTGAAAGTATTTTGTATGTTACCAGTATCGAGCAGCATGATTTCAGCTGATGGGATTCATTCAACCCCCAACTACTAAAAGTTCTTACATGAATAATCACCTTGAGCATCGACATCTCAAATGGGGTCCAGCCGTCAAATGAGTACCATCATTGTTGGGGAGACCACTGGCGTCCTGTGTGATTAACTGACTCCTGTGCGCTGAAATCCTGAGCCTGGAGAAGAAAAATATTTCCGTTTATATTGCACGTTATCACAACTTTCAAATACTTCACACACAATAAATTACGGTAACTCTTATTTTATGGCCAAACGCACTTTGCACAGAGTGAGATCAAGCAACAGACTTAATCCAGAGAAGCAGCATTGAGACGAATAACTATTAATCTGATTTTATTTGTTTGGCTACGAGAGGCAAGATTAGTGCCATTTGATCCCAGCTGGCTATTAAGAGAGCTGGCCCCCTCCTCACCCCCCCACCCCCGATATCCACAGATGGCCTTTGATTAAGGTTAGATGCGGGTAACCTTGCCTTATTGAAATGTGTAATATGAAGAGCATTTTAGCAGTGCTCATGTCCTGTGGGGAAAAAAATTAAACAAATCTCAGAAGAGGATTTCTGTTTCTTTCGTTTAAGCTGGAAAAAGGACTTACAGCAGATGTCCGGGATTTAATCAGGCGTGGGAAAGTGAGAATCATTGTCACATCTATTGAACAAGGTAGCCTGATTGTAAAGTTTGGTGTGGCGACATCAACAAACGTGAATGTCACTGTATCTGATATCAAAGAATCGCTTACGGAATCTTTAAACAACACGCAACAGTTCGCTGTAGACCTTCAAAACACAACCATTTCAGGTAAGGAATTCCACAACAAGCATTTCAACCACTGGCCTCAGAGGACTTGGTGAAATTCTAGAAGAATTGAGAAAGGCCAAAGATTATCCTGCAGGTGCCACTAAAGATTAAAAAGAACAGAAGGGAGACAAGGCTGAATCATGAAGTGGATAAGTGATTCCAAACTTGGGTTTTAAAAGCCTGAAGAGTTTAGGAAGAAAGGAAGACAGGGGAATGGAAGGAGTTCCACAGTTTTGGGAGCCTGGCAAAGAATGATCCAGAGTAGGTGATGATGGGATGAGGCTTGATTCCAATGGTTGGATTCACAGGGAGGCGGAAGAGCATGCAGGGCCTGACTAATGCTAGTTTGGTGGCTAACGTTGACAAGGTTAAGTTGAAAAAAAATGTTGATTCTGTGAGGCCTGGATTGATATTATCAGCAAGCAAAACATTTTGACTAGATCATACTGAGCGGTTACAGGATAACTTCAGAAACATAGAAAGTACGAGCAGGTGTAGACCATTCGGCCCATCGAGCCTGCTCTGCCATTCAATATGATCATTGCTGATGCTCTATCTCAATACCATATTCCCGCTCTCTCCCCATACCCCTTGATTCCTTTTGTGTCGAGAAATCTATCTCCTTTTTAAATACATTCAGTGACTTGGCCTCCATAGCCTTCTGTGGTAGAGAATTCCACATGTTCACCACCCTGAGTGAAGAAATTTCTCCTCATCTCAGTCCTAAATGTCCTGCCCCGTATCCTGATACTGTGAACCTCCATTCATGACCCCCCCCCCATCCTCCCTGCATCCAGTCTTTCTAGCCCTGGTTGAACTTTATATGTTTCAATG
This sequence comes from Heptranchias perlo, assembly GCF_035084215.1. Classification (NCBI taxonomy): domain Eukaryota; kingdom Metazoa; phylum Chordata; class Chondrichthyes; order Hexanchiformes; family Hexanchidae; genus Heptranchias; species Heptranchias perlo. The sequence continues at coordinate 69,089,307 of NC_090335.1, forward strand.
AGATCCCCTCTCATTCTTCTAAACTCGAGTGAAGACAGGCTGAGTCGACCCAATCTCTCCTCATATGACAGTCCTGCCATCCCAGGAGTCAGTCTGGTGAACCTTCGCTGCACTCCCTCTATGCTAAATATATCCTTTCTTAGGTAAGAATGAGCCTTAGATTGTGGTCTAGGCTCAGGAGCCCAGTGAAAAACATTAAAAAGTGTAAAATCTTAATTACTTTGTGCTTTAATTTTTGTGAGCAGACAGTGTTGTGCATGAGAAACTGATTAATTTGCAGTGTCTATAGATGCCACCTGCAGGAAAAATAACCTGATGGAATTAAATCACCTCGTAAAGTGACCTCATAAACAGAGCAGGAGGGTTTTTTCCGTTTTGCTGTGTTCTAAATCCCAACACTTATTTCCTTTTGGATTCTTGCAACTGGAAGAGAGTGCGGGCCATTTTTCTTTATGGCTGGTTCAAAACCCAAACCCAGAGGTAACAGAATAGTGTTCTGACTCACTGCACTATCCAACTCCTGTCACATGGGCCATCTGTCCATGCTGTTCACGGATCATTCTGTATTAATAATTTCCAACCATTGGGAGATGACATTTCCCTTGGAGTAATGTAAGAAAAGAGGAGTCTTCAAATACTTCTAAACTGGTAAAATTCAAATGAATCAATTTTCTAACCCCGATCTGCGCTCATCATTACAGACAGAGACAGCTGCCAACCAGGGCTGAATGACTGTTCAGGTAATGGAACGTGTATAAGATTAAATGCAACTTACACCTGTCAGTGTAATGCTGGGTTCACAGACACAAGCCCCAACACACCTGGAAGAACATGTGAAGGTAGGACATTGTCTGAGGTTAACACGGCTTTAGGCCATTGGGTTAAAGTAACTTTTGCTCCAACTGATTGTTTTTATCTAATTCTTGTTTCAGACGTTGACGAGTGTCAGACTGGGAACAACACATGCTCTGATTTTGCTGCCTGCACAAACACCCCAGGGAATTACTCATGTGGATGTTTCCAAGGAATTTTAGATACCAATCCGGCAAACCCAGGAACACAGTGCAGAGGTAAAGATCTGAAGTGTTGAAATGAGGAGTGTTGGGACAGTAAGGAAGATTAAAAGTGTACAGGTTTGAAATGATTCTTGGTGATATTAATACTAAAGTGCTTAATGTGTTTGTCTGACATTCCTCTCCCCAATATTTTAACAGAGGCATTGCCCATTTGATATAAATGGATTAACGACTTGGTTAAACTAACAGAGGAATGTCACAGAATCATTGGCCCCAATATTTACCGGGATGTGGGGAGGGAGTGGGGGCGTGTGTCAGCGGCCAGGAAACCCGGAAATACCGGGAAGGTGGAGGTTCTGTAGAATTTAATGGCGCAGAATTAAACGGCAGAACCTCATTAGTATTTTTTTGCTCAATTTTCCACCTGGCAGTCAGCCAAATTGATGGGCAGGCCGGCTACCGGGCGGGATAACCTCCTGTAGAAGGGAGAAGCTGTGGAGCAATGGCGACGGTCCCCGGCAATCGACTTGGGGGTCAAGTTTGAGCAGACTCAGTGTGCTAGCGAGGGGGAAAGATAGAGATCTTGGGGGAGAGATGGAGTTCACGGTGGAGAGATCACAGGGGAGAGATGGATATCGCGCGGGGGGGGGGGGGGGGCGGAATGAGAGAGATCGCGGTGGGGAGAGATACAGATCGCAGGGGGTAGAGATAGAAATCACGGAGGAGAGATCACAGAGGGAGTGAATACCCAGGGGAGGGTCGGCAGATTGCGGGGTGGGACTGAAGTTCGCGGGATGAGAGATTGCGATAGAAGATGTGCTTGGACAGCTCGGGGTAAGCACTCCTGCTCCTCCTGGCCCTCAAAATCTGAGGAATGGAGTCTCGTTTAAATATGATAATTACAGACCCGCCTCTCCAGAGTCCGCACACGGACCTGCCTCAGTAAAACTGGTAAGAGGTGTGTTCTCGACGGTTTGGAGTCGGGTATCACATTTTTAACAATATAAACTCCCCACCGGACCTCACCCACCCATTAGATTGGGGGGGTTGAAGGTTTTCGTAGGGTTCGGGGTCATTGGGGGGGTGTGGTGTCATCGGGGGGGGGGGGTGCCATCGAGGTGGGGAGTCTCAGTCTTCGGGGGTTCGGTGGTCAACGTGGACCTCGGTCATCGGGGGGTCACGGAGTGGGCTCAATAATCAGGGGTCATCGGGGAGGCACAGTCATCAGAGCTCAACGGGGGTGCTCATATTTGGGGGTCTTCAAGGGTTGGGTTTTTTTTATTCGTTCATGTGATGTCGGCAAGGCCAGCATTTATTACCCATCACTAATTGCCCCTGAGAAGGTGGTGGTGAGCCGCCTCCTTGAACCGCTGCAGTCCGTGTGGTGAAGGTTCTCCCACAGTGCTGTTAGGTAGGGAGTTCCAGGATTTTGACCCAGCGACGATGAAAGAACGGAGATATATTTCCAAGTCGTGATGGTGTGTGACTTGGAGGGGAACGTGCAAGTGGTGTTGTTCCCATGTGCCTGCTGCCCTTGTCCTTCTTGATGGTAGAGGTCGCAGGTTTGGGAGGTGCTGTCGTAGAAGCCTTGGCGAGTTGCTGCAGTGCATCCTGTGGATGGTACACACTGCAGCCACTGTGAGCCGGTGGTGAAGGGAGTGAATGTTTCGGGTGGTGGATGGGGTGCCAATCAAGCGGGCTGCTTTGTCCTGGATGGTGTCGAGCTTCTTGAGTGTTGTTGGAGCTGCACTTGACGATCTGGATTCTTTCCCCTCAGTCTGGTTCAGTAAAAACTGAAGTCGAATACATTTTAAAGTTCATCACAACTTTAATAGCAGGTCTTAGTCTGTAGCTTCAATTCAGATTCCTGAGAGAATCCGAACGATTCTAACAGAATAAGGAGACAAAGACAAAGACAAAAACTCATACCTTTATACAGATCGATAGGGGTTGGAACATCATTAACACAAGAGTCAACACCAATCATAAGCCGGGCACAGGTTGCCATGCGAGGTTACATTATTGCCGGCCAATCATAGATCGTCCATGTGCTGACCATGTTGCTGTTAGACATCAAAGGGGATACTTCCTCACCTTCCAACTTGGAATGTTCTTCCCTGTTCCTTCTGTTCCTTATCTCCCAACCTGGAATGTCTTTCAACTTTGGCTAAGCTCGTTACCTATATTGATCTGCCATAAACATGGAGACATTCAGACCAGTCCTTGAATCACATCAAAGACTCTACATTGATAAGACAATGCAAACCTGCTGACTACGCAAACATATGGCCCAGCAGGAGGCCAGGCCACCTGTACCAATCTCAGTCACTAACTAATTAACCCTTTCTAACCATTTTTCATTCTGCTTCTTTGCCACGTAGGCATTTTAATATTTTACCAAAAACTGACCACGTAGGGATTCTCACACTCATCCAGGCAAGTGGAGAGTATTCCATCACACTCCTGACTTGTGCCTTGCAGATGGTGGAAAGGCTTTGGTGAATCAGGAAGTGAGTCACTCGCCGCAGAATACCAACCTCTGACCTGCTCTTGCAGCCACAGTATTTATGTGGCTGGTCCAGTTAAGTTTCTGGTCAATGGTGACCCCCAGGATGTTGATGGTTGGGGGATTCGGCAATGGTAATGCCGTTGAGTGTCAAGGGGAGGTGGTTAGACTCTCTCTTGTTGGAGATGGTCATTGCCTGGCAATTGTCTGGCGCGAATGTTACTTGCCACTTATGAGCCCAAGCCTGGATGTTGTCCAGGTCTTACTGCATGCGGGCTCGGACTGCTTCATTATTTGAGGGGTTGCGAATGGAACTGAACACTGTGCAGTCATCAGCGAACATCCCCATTTCTGACCTTATGATGGAGGGAAGGTCATTGATGAAGCAGCTGAAGATGGTTGGGCCTAGGACACTGCCTTGAGGAACTCCTGCAGCAATGTCCTGGGGCTGAGATGATTGGCCTCAAACAACCACTACCATCTTCCTTTGTGCTGGGTATGACTCCAGCCATTGGAAAGTTTTCCCCCTGGTTCCCATTGACTTCAATTTTACGAGGGCTCCTCGGTGCCACACTCGGTCAAATGCTGCCTTGATGTTAAGGGCAGTCACTCTCACCTCACCTCTGGAATTCAGCTCTTTTGTCCATGTTTGGACCAAGGCTGTAATGAGGTTTGGAGCCGAGGGTCCTGGCAGAACCCAAACTGAGCATCGGTGAGCAGGTTATTGGTGAGTAAGTGCCGCTTGATAGCACTGTCGACGACACCTTCCATCACTTTGCTGATGATTGAGAGTAGACTGATGGCTGGATTGGATTTGTCCTGCTTTTTGTGGACAGGACATACCTGGGCAATTTTCCACATTGTTGGGTGGATGCCAGTGTTGTTGCTGCACTGGAACAGTTTGGCTAGAGTCGCAGCTAGTTCTGGAGCACAAGTCTTCAGCACTACAGCTGGGATGTTGTCGGGGCCCATAGCCTTTGTTGTATCCAGTGTACTCGGCTCTTTCTTGACATCACGTGGAGATAATCGAATTGGCTGAAGACTGGCTTCTGTGATGATGGGGATATCTGGAGGAGACCGAGATGGATCATCTACCCGGCACTTCTGGCTGAAGATGTTTGCAAACGCTTCAGCCTTGTCTTTTGCACTCACGTGCTGGACTCTGCCATCATTGGGGATGGAGATGTTTACAAAGCTTCCTCCTCCCGTTGGTGGTTTAACTGTCCACCACCATTCACGACCGGATGTGGCAGGACTGCAGAGCTTTGATCTGATCCGTGGTTATGGAATCGCTTAGCTCTGTCTATAGCATGTTGCTTCCGCTGTTTAGCATGCATGTCGTCCTGTGTTGTAGCTTCACCAGGTTGGCACCTCATTTTTAGATATGCCTGGTGCTGCTCCTGGCATGCTTTGCTACACTCCCCATTGAATCAGGGTTGATCCCCTGGCTTGTTGGTAATGGTAGAGTGAGGAATATGCCGGGCCATGAGGTTACAGATTGTGCTGGAATACAATTCTGCTGCTGCTGATGGCCACAGCGCCTCATGGATGCCCAGTTTTGAGCTGCTAGATCTGTTCTGAATCTATCCCATTTAGCACGGTGGCAGTGCCACACAAGACGTTGGATGGTGTCCTCTGTGCGAAGACGTGACTTCACCTCCACGAGGACTGTGCGGTGGTCACTCCTACCAATACTGTCATGGACAGATGCATCTGCGACAGGTAGATTGGTGAGGACGAGGTCAAGTAGGTTTTTCCCTCATGTTGGTTTGCTCACCACCTGCCGCAGGCCCAGTCTGGCAGCTATGTTCTTCAGGACTCGGCCAGCTCGGTCAGTAGTGGTGCTACCGAGCCACTCTTGGTGATGGACATTGAAGTCCCCCACCCAGAGTACATTCTGTGCCCTTGCTACCCTCAGTGCTTCCTCCAAGTGGTGCTCAACATGGAGGAGGACTGATTCATCAGCTGAGGGAGGGCAGTGGATGGTAATCAGCAGGAGGTTTCCTTGCCCATGTCTGACCTGATGCCATTAGATTTCATGGGGTCCAGAGTCAATGTTGAGGACTCCCAGGGCCACTCCCTCCTGACTGTATATCACTGTGCCATCACCTCTGGTGGTTCTGTCCTGCCGGTGGGACAGGACATACCCAGGGATGGTGATGGAAGAGTCTGGGACGTTGGCTGAAAGGTATGATTCTGTGAGTATGGCTATGTCAGGTTGTTGCTTGACTAGTCTGTGGGACGGCTCTCCCAATTTTGGCACAAGTCCCCAGATGTTAGTGAGGAGGACTTTGCAGCGTCGACTGGGCTTGGTTTGCCTTTGTCGTATCCAGTGCGTAGTGGTCCGATGCCGGGCGGTCCGTCCGGTTTTATTCTATTGTGACTTTTCATAGCGAGATTTTGAAACTGAGTGGCTTGCTAGGCCATTAGAGAGGGCAGTTTAGAATCAACTACATTGCTATGGGTCTGGAGTCACATATAGGCCAGACCGGGTGAGGACGGCAGGTTTCCTTCCCTAACTGGGGGTTATCAGGGGTGGATGGGTGTCAAGCATCGGGGGGGGGGGGGTTTCAGTCATTGGCGGGGGGGGCGTCAGTCATTGGGCGTCATCCGGGGGAGATGGACGCAGTCATCCGGTGATGGGGGGGGCTCAGTCATCGGGGGGGTGGGGGCTGGAAGTCATCTGGGGGGTGGGGGGGTCAGTCATCCGGAGGTCGGGGTTGGCGATTAACCTGAGAGTCGGAGATTGTCAGGGCGGTTCGGAGATCGTGGCAGGGTCGGAGATCGTGAGTTGGGTCAATCGCGTTTGTAGCGTTGCTGCAGGTAAGCTTGTTGTGCCTGGGGGAAGCACTCCTGCCCCTCAGGGCCCACAAGCTATACTGTCAAGGCACTTACCTGCAGTTTCGGGTCTTCTTGCCTCGTCTCACATGTAGTGAAGTAGAAGGTCTGGAAATCACGGCACCCACGGATTAAAAACAAAAAATCTGTTCAAATGGAGGCCTGCAGCCTCCTTGAAAGCTTTTACTGAGCGACCCACCTCCTAAGAGCGGGTTGGTCGCCCACACATCGTCCGCCTCCGTTAAAACCATAAGTGGGCGGATTGGAAGTGGGTTGGGGGTGGGTTTTAGACTTTTAACATTTTTACTACCCCCCTGCCCACAACCCACCTGTTTTTCCAAGTTAAAATCACGCCCGTGCACTTTCCAAAGGAGTCACAATATAGTGATCTGGAGCGAGAACCCTGGCTGATTTTTCTCTCTCTTGTTCAGGGGTGCTCTCCCAACTGAGATCAGATAACAACACGGACCAAGGATAGAAGACTGGGATCTTTAGCCCAAAATGCTTAGTAATGTACCAGGCGGTGCTTTTATCCATTGGGCCATAAGAAAGATTCAAGGGTCTCATTTGAATGACTTGTTTGTATTCCATTGACTCATCAAAGGAATTCAGGTTCAATATTGACTGAAATGTTCCATTTTTAACTTACAGACCCTAATACGTGTTTCGTAAATCTGACAAATATCTGTGCTTTGTCCGACTGCTTGACGATGACAGTCAGTGAATGCAACAGTAAGTACTTTACCTTCACTGATCTTTATCTGTGATGCAATCCAGGCTCTTTCCTACATCCATTCTAGTTGTCTCTGGCAAGTTTCCTGTGGCTACTTTAAATGCTTTAATTATTTTTATACTTTTACAAAATCATTATCACAATAACACTGGTGTAACACTTTGAATGTAACTTATTTCCCCTTCATTAACTCGAGCTCTTTATAAAGCCCAACTTGTCCATGACTTGAATATTCTTCTCATATCTGGAGAAGTTCTCCGAGCAACTCCTTGGATTCTGGGAACAAGGACTAGCTTGTAATCTGATCGGCCGTCCTTCTCTCACCACTAGCCTTTCTCTACATGACAGACTTTTCCTTTCTTTGTATCGTTGTTCCTCTGAACTTCCCACTCCTGTACCTCCCAATTTCCAAATATATTTCCTTCAGGCTGTTTCCTGTTTCCTTCCATTGACCTCAAACGTGCAGAACTCCTTCCCTTAAATTTCCCTTGTCGTCCGACCCGGCCACTCCAACTCGGGGACCCCAAGGCACTTTTAGAGCTGAAGAAATGCTGTTGGTTAGTTTGCTATTTTCTCCTAATGGAGCAATATGTAGACATTTCAAAGGTAATTGCTTCATTGTGGGCCTGATTACCTTTCTTTTTGGAGTCTAGGGGGTCTTTCCTGAGACCTCACCAGTACTATGCCAGCTCTCAACAGACATGAATATCACTGCGGCCTTTTAGGATGCAGTGAATGGAATTTCCTTGAGAAGCCCAGAAACTCCCCCAGATATGCCTCCATGATGAGGGGCGATGGGTGGAAGATCTAGTCCACAATCCCATCATTACTGGGTTCTGTCCCAAGTTAATGGCCCTCCGTAGGTGGTAATCATCCTGCCCACCCTCCCAGAATGCAGGCATCTCAGGGCTTTTAACTTTAGTGAGAACGATATTGTAAAGTGACATTGTATCTAATTATATATCACAGTATATAAATGCGATATATAATTAGACACAACATCACTTTCCAATAGAGGATGGGGTTCTGTCCGAGATCTGCCACCCGACTCCCCTCGTCAACTTTCTCCATCATAAATTCCTCTGCCCACATTTATTATGGGTATTGCCTATGTAAACTCTTCGCTCTGATTGCACAATCGGTCACATGTCCCTCAAAATGCCTTCTGAACTTTTATTTTCAGTATCCAGTTTCTTTCCTCCATAACTAACATTTCTTATGTTTTAAAAATAAGCCTTTTTACAAAGCAAAAATAAATCAAATATTATATATTTCACAGTAATATGATTGAATGCATCCATTGAATTATCTTTTGTGTCTTTTAATGCCTGCATTAAGGTTTTCACTTGAAGGCCTCAGGCTTTCCCGCAAAGACTGGGCTTGCAGTTGATATTTTTGGCCAGGCCTGTGACTCAGTTGGCTGAATGTGGAATATGCAGTCTGAGCATGTGCAGTGTAACTAATTACCCAGGATGTATCAGTACCATTCAGTCAGCTGTACTGATAAAATATTTTTCTTAAGATTCTTCAACTTTCTACTCAGTAGCTTTTCTTTGCAGAATTTTGGAAACCAAGCGCACAAATTTCAAAAGCTTAACTGAGATAAAATTTATATCGATTGTTATTTTTAAAAGAGATTGTGTCAATGTTTCACCCTGTCCCCATTCCAAAACACTGATGATAAATTACCAGTGCACTAATTACACACCTGTTGCAGCTTTTGTTTTGTGTCCTAAGAAATTGAGAAAAAGACAGTTAGATTCTTTCCTCATTCTAATTTGAATTCTTCGAAAGCGGTTGAACTTTGAAAGGAAACAAAGCCTCTATAAAGGAAATAGATAGGAAGGGAGGGTAGAAGGTGGAAGGAAACAGGGGCAAAGAGAGGGTTGAGAGAGGATTGTGTGAGGTCTGTGGGATTTGAGAGGTTGAGAGAGAAAGATGCAAATGTGCAAGCAGGTTGAGAGAAGGGGAGTTGTGAGTCATAACAAGGGTGAGTAGAGAGGAAGGGAAATTTTTGAGAGTGATAGATTATGAAACGTAGGCGTTGAGTGTGAGATGGGATTGAAAGAGAGAGGAGAGTGAGAGAAGGGGTATGTAAAGAGAAGGGTGATGTGATGACATGTTTACATAAACAATTTTCATTATAAACATGGAATCAGGAGTTTATAATGGAGATAAACAAGCCAGAATTTATGACTTTAAAATGGCAAGTGAATTAAAGAGAAGTACAAGGAGAGGGAAAAGAAGAGATTTTGTGACTTAAAAATGGGGACTGACTTACGTCTGCACGCCATGGTCTAATTATTCCCCCTGCCGTCTAATTCAGTTTCAGCTGAAGACTGCTCTTGGTGTTGACTCTCCTTGTGCAATGTCACAGGAGATCGACTCGTAATGGTGAGTAATGATTAGTTGATTATTGTTTCCACAGGCAAAAAAGCATTCAGAATGAAGGCAAGATTGAGATCCAGAGAATTCAGCAATGAGTTAAAAAATCCCAGCAGTGAAGCCTACAGGAACTTATCAGTCGAAATTACAAATGCAGTAAGTGAAATAACTTTTGAGTTTGTTCATGTTCTTAAAAGAAAAATCCCCATCACAATTGAAGTCGTAGATTCAGTGGGGGGTAATTTTGACTTTGGGGGGTAATGTAAAATGGGCAATAGTGGACTAGCCGCCCGTTATACATCTCTCCCCATTTTCTTTCCCAAGATACAAAATTGTAGCTTTTAAGAAAGACTTGCATTTATTATGTAGCGCCTTTCACAACCTCAGGATGTATCAAAGTACTTTACAGCCCATGAAATACTTTTGAAGCATAGTCACTGTCGTAATGTAGGAAATGCAGCAGCCAATTTGCGCACAACAAAGTCTCACAAAGAGCAATGTTGTAATCACCAGATAATTTCTGCTAAAATTATGTTTAACAGGTGTTGCAAAACTCAGAATCATAAAGAGGAAAGCACGGGGTTTCGGGCATGAGAACTAAAAAATGAGCTTCCTTAAAGATAGTTTATTGGTGACCCTCTGTCAGAACCGGAAATCAAAAGGGAGTGTGCTCCTTTGTAGGATTGATCCAAATAGGAGGAAAGGGGAGAACAGGAGGTTGGGGTCACAAGACAATAATGTTACCGACTTGTACAAAGTGCCAGCTCAAGGGTTTAAAAGCCGATGGACAGATTAAGGAAGAAGAAAAAGTAACAGCAAACTGGAGAATTGTAATTTATTTCATGGGTGTTGCTGGTGAGCTGATTCGTCCTGAGAAACTAGTGACAGTAGATTATGAACTGGCGGATGTGTTCTGAAGCTTTTATATTAATATTGTAATAGATACACAGTTATTAACTGCAGAGAAACAAAAGTATTGGAATAGTCAGCTGGTGTTCAATTTTCACCCTGTGTTGTGTTGCACAACAGATTTAAAATGGAACTCACTAATAAATACTTAATTTAAGAATTTATTTTTCAGCCATGTGAATGGATTGTGCAAAGGTTAACAATCACAAACAGTTCCTCGTCAAGGATCAAATGGGCCCCAAGCTCAAATTCTTGGTCTGAACCTGATTGGAGTAGAAACTAGGTGGAGTGGAGGAGGTTGTTCTCGTGGGGGGAAGGGTGGAGAAGGGAGGGGGAGGGGTGGATTTCACTTTTGAACAACGTTGATGTGACAAAATTGCGATTTGTGCCTTTATTCCATTTAATTTATGTAATAATGCTGAAGATGATGACTGCTCCTTCATTTAAATGGAAGACAGGAAACACTCTGGGTGTGATTTTGATGTGTGTGTGGTGGACCCGGGTGTGTGCTGCGCCTGCCTGAAGGGGTCGGCTTGAGGCCTGTGCCATTTACATTGATTTGGCAAGTTGCTGGCATAAAATGCGCTTCCCATAGGCTGCTCGCTGATCTGGGGACGGGAAATCTGGTGGGGCAGCTGATTTTGTAGGGCCGGCAGCCGAACCTTAAAGGGGAAGGGTGGAAGTGTCAGGCGTGAAAGATAGCACCAGTTTTGAGCAGCAGGAAAATGTTTGCAGCATCGACAACAGCGAAGGTGTTAATTGTGGAAGCCCTAAATCAACAAAACCCACAAGGGAGTGGCATAAAAACGTCAGCCAAACTTCTGTCCATCTTTCCATGACTGCAGCTGAGGATCCCTTTTAATATATGCTCAGAATGGCTGCCTTCCTACTTCTACTGCCCTTGCTTGTTGAGCAGAAGCAGGAACTGGCAGTAATCTGGTGGGCAGGGACAAAAATGGCTTTGGGGATCATAACTACATCATCTGACCGTGATTAACGTACATTCATGAGGCTCCCTCCTGCTTCTAGTCGGACTTCCAGCCGCCTAGTTTGGGGTTTGACAGAAAATTGGAATGGGCGGGAACCAAGCAGTGAGTTAATGCTTCAACCACTCGTGCTACTTTGGTCCCGTCATTGCCCCATTTTGAAGCGCAAATGGGAGGGTAAAGACATGAAAATCACCACCACTGTTCTGTAAACCAAGCAAGCTTGATTGATCAGGAAATCTGTTATGTTAAAGGAGCTTTGTTTTTGGTATAAATTGTGTTGTAGATTGTAAGAACTTCAGAAGGTGCTGGTGACACAGATGAAATGTGATTAATTACTTATTGGCATTCCATTTCATCATCTAACAAACTGTACCTTTGATCACAAGTGATTGACAGCATTGTCTTCAAAGGTCACAAGACGACAAATGTCAGGGTTCTTCTTCAGTAGTCTTTAGTTCCGGTGTAAAGCAATAAACTTCTATGGGTCTTCGTAACTCACACCATCCACGTGTAACATCTCATCCCAAGATCTACAAAAGAGAAACCTGTCTGTTTCTTGCTAGAAGTCTGGAAGAAGCCACTAACTGAAAAAGGGTGTATTAATCCCTTCATGGACTGGTTCTAATTCTCTCACTAATATTGGCTCAAATGGTATCTCTTGAACTTACTGCTTCTGTATATTATTTTAAATCACAACAAGTGATTTTATACTATATCCTGTGGTCTGGTAGCAGGATATGTAAATGGCTTCTAAGATGGTGTTCTCCAGTAAGCAACTTACTGTGATTGAGTCAATTGTTAAATCTGGGCTATGCCAATCTAATCACAACAGAGAACTATGATGGAGGTTTCAGTTCTTGAGATACTTGTACGCTTTGTGAACATGAGAATGGTGCTCGAATTGTAACAGTTGGGTGGGCCCAGCATTGCCAGTCTGAACATACTCAACATCACTAATGAGATGGGTGAGTGGATGAGTGGAGGTAGAAGACATTCTTAATGATGGTGACTGATGCCTTCATTATTATTGGAATAAAAATAATTGTGTTTATTCTTTTCAGGTTGTACAAACTGTACAAAGTAAACTGAACGATAACAGTTTTAATATCACCATCATTGGTTTTCAAAATGGAAGTGTGGTGGTAAATTTCCTGGCTTTCCTGAGCAACGACTCAAATGTCACCACTGCCACCCTGCAAAGTGCTATTGGTGATGCAATCGAAGCAGTTGATAAGGAAAGCTCTGTCACCGCAACAGGTAGGCATTCTTCGAAGCAAAGAACTTGCATTTATATGGTGTCTTTCACAACCTTAGGATATCCCAAGGCGCTGGACAGCCAATGAAATAATTTTGGTGTAGTCACTATTGTAATGTAGGGAATCGCGGCAGCGATTTTGCGCACATTTTATTTAAAGATCTCACAAACAGCATTGGGTTAATAACCAGATCATCTGTTTTAGTGATGTTGATTGAGGAATAAATATTGGCCAGGACGCTGGGGAGAACTCCCCTGCTCTTCTTCAAAATACATAGAAATACATAGAATTTACAGCACAGTAAGAGGCCACTCGGCCCACCGGGTCCAAGCCTCCTCCCACCCTTCTTCATCTAACCCCATCAACGTAGCCTTCTATTCCTTTCTCCCTCATGAACTTATCTAGCTTCCCCTTAAATGCATCTATGCTAGTTGCTCCTGATTGTCCTATTGGATTTATTAGTTACTGTCTTATATTTATTTCCCCAGTTCTGGTCTCCCCCGCAAGTGGAAACATCTTCTCTCCGTCCACCTTATCAAATTTGTGCCGTTTAATGTTGTTTGGTTCCCAGCTTCAGGGACTGAAAAGTAACAGTGCTGGATATGGAGCTCCATGTGCTCTCATTCCAGGATCAGTTTTTTTTTTGACGACATTCCGTCCAAAGAATTGCTTGATCTCTGCGCTAGAATGGGTAGGCCCGAGTCTCACTCAATATTGGGCCTCGCGTCTCATTTGCATCAGACCAGCGAGCTGCAGACGCCTGCTGGGCATCCCCAGGCAGCTCGCCGGCAAAAATCATTTGAATTTAGGGCCGCTGTCGACAATGCAGGTAGGTTTTGCAAGAGAGGGCTGATCGAGAGGGAGGATAGCGTCCGGGAGAGTGGGTCTAAGCAAAGATCAGGAGGGGGCTCAAAGCAGCAATCGGGAAGGGAGGCGAGTGGTGGCTGGCAGTTGCCCGTGGTATTAATGTGGAGCCTGGAGCAGCACTCACGGCTCCTTATTCAGGTAAGTATTTTTGAAAAACATACCTTTCTGGTGGCGGCCTGCAGCGGTTCCTTTAAGGACAGCTGGTTAGGCTGCACCTGGGCCTGGATTACCTGAACGAGCCAGCCTGGCACTGGCTGTGTTAAAGGCAAATCAATTTGATAAAGGAGGCATCAAACAGATGTTAGGCCCCTTATTGCTTATACAAAGAACCTAACCCGTTTCAGGGGTGGGCCTTGGATGCCTCATTTGATGCCTATACCAATATGGTGGGCAGTGCACTGCTGGCTAAAAATGAGTGTGGGTATACTGCCCACCATGTTGGACACTTTGGCACACATTTTACTGGCATCATCGAATTTCTAGGCCAACTGAGGGTTGCTGATCCATTTCTCTGAATTTTGGCATTTTCATACAGTAATAGAATGAATGGGCGCCATAGTTTATTTTTATCACTTCATTTAACTGTCTGGTGCTAACTGTGCCTTTCGTTATTTTGCCATTATGTACCTCAAGGTAGCAATGCATCAGTGGGTTGTGGCCAGGGTTTACTGGCGTGTGATTATCAGCCCGGTGATTTTCCTGTCCATTAAAATAACTGGGGGGGCATCACAGGCAGATGAGTGAACCCACAGAAAACACAATAATGTGGGAATTAATTCAATTGGAAAAGTAATGGACATTGGCATTCATTCATTACTATTCTGCCAACTTTCGTCTGGTACTCACTCATTCCCAAAGCATTTGTTGCCCTCGTGCCATACTCTATTTTCCTGAAACCATCTAATGTCTGCCCTCTTGCCTCATGACTTTAATACACTAATATCCTTTGCACTCGTTTTCACCACAGCTGAACTTTTCTTTAGTCGAATGGCAAGTGATAACCTGCAGTGCTGCCACTATTTGATGTAAGGAATCTTACAACACCAGGTTATAGTCCAACTATTTTATTTTAAAATCACAAGCTTTCGGAGATTATCTCTAATCTCCGAAAGCTTGTGATTTTAAAATAAAATTGTTGGACTATAACCTGGTGTTGTAAGATTCCTTACATTTGTCCACCCCAGTCCATCATCGGCATCTCCACATCATGGCTACTATTTGATGCAGTAAGTGGACACACATAGTGACTGGGTTATGGGTAGACTTTGAAATAAAAACTTCTGAGCAATTACACAAATGTGCTTGTTAAAATTTTACGTCTTTCATTTTCACTGCAGGTTCCACCACTTCCACTGTGACTCCTACCACCATTTCCTCAACCAGTGCGATTCCTACCACCATTTCCTCAACCAGTGCGATTCCTACCACCATTTCCTCAACCAGTGCGATTCCTACCACCATTTCCTCAACCAGTGCGATTCCTACCACCATTTCCTCAACCAGTGCGATTCCTACCACCATTTCCTCAACCAGTGCGATTCCTACCACCATTTCCTCAACCAGTGCGATTCCTACCACCATTTCCTCAACCAGTGTGACTCCTACCACCATTTCCTCAACCAGTGCGATTCCTACCACCATTTCCTCAACCAGTGCGATTCCTACCACCATTTCCTCAACCAGTGCGTTTCCTACCAACATTTCCTCAACCAGTGCGATTCCTACCACCATTTCCTCAACCAGTGCGATTCCTACCACCATTTCCTCAACCAGTGCGATTCCTACCACCATTTCCTCAACCAGTGCGATTCCTACCACCATTTCCTCAACCAGTGCGATTCCTACCACCATTTCCTCAACCAGTGCGATTCCTACCACCATTTCCTCAACCAGTGCGTTTCCTACCAACATTTCCTCAACCAGTGCGATTCCTACCACCATTTCCTCAACCAGTACGACTCCTACCACCATTTCCTCAACCTGTCCGACTCCTACCACCATTTCCTCAACCAGTACGATTCCTACCACCATTTCCTCAACCAGTGCGATTCCTACCAACATTTCCCCAACCAGTGCGATTCCTACCACCATTTCGTCAACCAGTGCGTTTCCTACCACCATTTCCTCAACCAGTGCGACTCCTACCACCATTTCCTCAACCAGTGCGATTCCTACCACCATTTCCTCAACCAGTACGACTCCTACCAACATTTCCTCAACCAGTACGACTCCTACCAACATTTCCTCAACCAGTGTGACTCCTACCACCATTTCCTCAACCAGTGCGACTCCTACCACCATTTCCTCAACCAGTGCGATTCCTACCACCATTTCCTCAACCAGTACGACTCCTACCAACATTTCCTCAACCAGTACGACTCCTACCACCATTTCCTCAACCAGTGCGATTCCTACCACCATTTCCTCAACCAGTACGACTCCTACCAACATTTCCTCAACCAGTGCGACTCCTACCACCATTTCCTCAACCAGTACGACTCCTACCACCATTTCCTCAACCAGTGCGACTCCTACCGCCATTTCCTCAACCAGTACACTAAGCACCACGAATGCTTCTGCCACAATCACCACCACAACTATTACAACAACAATCACTACACCTAGCAAAACTCCTATCACACTTACCACCACTACCCCAACCACACTGCCTCCCTCCACTACACCTAATACAACAACACCTACCAGCATCCCAACCACGATACCTACCAACACCAATCCTACCACCGCTACAACTCGTGGTGCATCCTGTGGTAAGTTGAATATTACGTGCTATAACAAAGCCAGTATATAATCACTCTCCATGAATTACAGAAGAGACTTTCTATGTTAAAGAAGTTTATTCATTTGCTAACATTCTTGTTACTATGGATCATAGGACACCTGTAACTCAATTGTAGGTCATTGTTATATGGGAGGAGTTCAGATGAATCTATGAAAATAAAATGTGATTTTATTTTCCATCTTCCTACATTTCTTTATTTCTTTTGTTTTTTCTTTCTTTTTCTCTTTTTTACAATCACTTGGCGCTCTCTTGCTGGAGATGGTCATCAATGACTATGTACCGACATAGGTAGGACTAAGAAAAAGGTTCTACTGAGAGAGTATTGAGCAGCTAGGGACTAAATTAAAAAGCAGAACCACAAAGGTGGTAATCCCTGGATTATTACCTGAGCCACGAGCAAATTGGCACAGGGTCAATAGGATCAGGGAGATGAATGCGTGGCTCAAAGATTGGTGTGGGAGAAGTGGGTTTTGATTCGTGGGGCACCGGCACCAGTACTGGGGAAAGAGAGAGCTGTTCCATTGGGACGGAGAACACCTGAACCATGCTGGGACTAGAGTTCTAGTGAATCGAATAACTAGGGAGGTAGATAGGGCTTTAAACTAAATAAGGGGGGAAGGTCCCGCTGGAGAGAAATCCAGAATGCTGAAGAGAAAAGACAAGGAATCAGTGCAAGGAAGTGATTGGGGTAAGGATAACCAGATTGTGTCAGGAAGGGACAGAGCGTACAAATAAAAGAGTGCACAAACAAATAGGGTCCAGGTAAGAAAAAAAATGGTAATAAGACAAACAGGGCCATAGTACAAAAAAATGTTAAGATGTCTAAAAATGTTAACAAGACCAATCTAAAGGCTCTGTATCTGAATGCATGAAGCATTCGGAATAAGGTAGATGAATTAACAGTGCAAATAGATGTAAACGGATATGATATAATAGCAATTACAGAGACATGGCTGCAGGGTGACCAAGGTTGGGAGCTGAATATCCAAGGGTATTCGATATTTAGGAAGGACAGGCAAAAAGGAAAAGGAGGTGGGGTGGTGTTGTTAGTAAAGGATGAAATCAGAGCAATAGTGAGAAAGGATATTGGCTCAGAAAATCAAGATATGGAATCAGTCTGTGTTGAGTTAAGAATCACCAAGGGGCAGAAAACACTGGTGGGAGCTGTCTATAGGCCTCCAAACAGTAGTGGTAATGTAGGGGATGGGATCAAACCGGAAATTAGAAATGCATGTAACAAGGGTACTACAGTAATCATGGGTGACTTTAATCTGCATATAGACTGGCCAAACCAAATTAGCAATAATACTATGGAGGATGAATTCCTGGAAATGTGTACGAGATGGTTTTTTAGACCAGTACGTTGAGCCAACTAGGAAACAGGCTATCCTGGATTGGGTATTGAACAACGAGTAGGGGTTAATTAATAATCTTGTTGTGCGGGGTCCTTTAGGGAAGAGTGACCATAACATGATAGAATTCTTCATTAAGATGGAAAGCGAAGTAATCCAATCCGAAACTAGGGTCCTAAATCTAAACAAAGGAAACTACGAAGGTATGAGGAGTGAGTTGGCGATGATAGATTGGGAAGCTTCATTAAATGGCATGACAGTGGATAGACAATGGCTAACATTTAAGGAACGAATGCATGAATTTCAACAATTATACATTCCTTTCTGGCGCAAAAACACAAAAGGAAATGTGGCCCAACCATGGCTAACAAAAGAAATTAAGGATAGTATTAGATCCAAAGAGGAGTAGTATAAAGTTGCCAGAAAAAGTAGCAAGCCTGAGGATTGGGAGCAGTTTAGAATTCAGCAAAAAAAGGACCAAGAGATTGATTAAGAGGGGAAAAATAGAGTATGAGAGTAAACTTGCAAGGAACATAAAAGTGGATTGGAAAAGTTTTTACAAGTATGTAAAAAGAAAAAGATTAGTGAAGACAAATGTCGGTCCCTTAGTCAGAAACGGCAGAATTTATAATGGGGAACAGGGAAATGGCAGAGCAATTAAAAAAATACTTTGGTTCTGTCTTCACAGAAGAGGACACAAATAACTTCCCAGAAATGCTAGGGAATCAAGGGACGAGTGAGAAGGAGGAATTAAAGGAAGTTAGTATTAGTAAAAAAAAATAGTGCGGGAGAAATTAATGGGACTGAAAGCCGATAAATCCCCAGGACCTGATAATCTGCATCCCAGAGGACTAAAAGAGGTAGCCATGGAAATAATGGATGCATTAGTTGCTATCTTCCAAAATTCTATAGATTATGGAACAGTTCCTGCAGATTGGAGGGTGGCAAATGTAACCCCACTATTTAAAAAAGGAGGGAGAGAGAAAACAGGGAACTACAGACCGGTTAGCCTAACATCAGTCGTAGGGAAAATGCTAAAGTCTATTATAAAGGATTTGATAACAGGACAATTAGAAAATATCAACGGGATTAGACAAAGTCAACATGGATTTATGAAAGGGAAATTAAGTTTGACAAATGTACTGGAGTTTTTTGAGGATGTAACTGCTAGAATAGATAAGGGAGAACCAGTAGATGTGGTTTATTTGGATTTTCAGAAGGCCTTTGATAAAGTCCCACATAAGGGGTTAGTGTGTAAAATTAAAGAACATGGGATTGGTGGTAAGATACTGGCATGGATTGAAAATTGGTTAACAGACAGGAAACAGAGAGTAGGAATAAATGGATCTTTTTCGGGGTGGCAGGCAGTGACTAGTGGGGTACTGCAGGGATCAGTGCTTGGGCCCCAGCTATTCACAATATATATCAATGATTTGGATGAGGGAATCAAATGTAATATTTCCAAATTTGCTGACCTCACAATCCCACCTAGTTTTGTGTTTTGTGAGGAGGATGTAAAGAGGCTTCAAGGCAACTTAAACAAGTTGAGTGAGTGGGCAAATACATGGCAGATGCAGTATAATGTGGATAAATGTGAAGTTATCCACTTCGGAAAGAAAAACAGAAGGGCAGAGTATTATTTAAATGGTGATAGATTGGGAAATGTTGATGCACAAAGGGACCTGGGTGTCCTTGTACACCAGTCACTGAAAGCAAACATGCAGGTGCAGCAAGCAGTTAGGAAGGCAAATGGTATGTTGGCCTTCATTGCAAGAGGATTTGAGTATAAGAGCAAGGATGTCTTACTGCAGTTGTACAGGGCCTTGGTGAGACCACACCTGTAGTAGTGTGTGCAATTTTGGTCTCCTTACCAAAGAAAGGATATACTTGCCATAGAGCGAGCGCAGCGAAGGTCACCAGACTGATCCCTGGGATGGCAGGACTGTCGTATGAGGAGAGATTGGGTCGACTTGGCTTGTATGCACTCGAGTTTAGAAGAATGAGAGGGGATCTCATTGAAACATATAAAATTCTGACAGGGCTAGACAGACTGGATGCAGGGAGGATGTTTCCCCTGGCTGGGGAGTCCGGAACGAGGGGTCACAGTCTCAGGATACGGGGTAGGACATTTAGGACTGACATGAGGAGAAATTTCTTCACTCAGAGGGTAGTGAACCTGTGGAATTATCTACCTCAGAAGACTGTGGAGGTTAAGTCACTGAAGATATTTAAGAAGGAGCGAGATAGATTTCTAGACACAAAAGGCATCAAGGGGTATGGGAAGAGAGCGGGAATATGGTTTTGAGATAGAGGATCAGCCATTATCATATTGAATAGCGGAGCAGGCTCAAAGGGCCGAATGGCCTACTCCTGCTCCTAGTTTCTATGTTTCCATATCCTTTGAGGGTGAATCCAATGCTATTGGATTTACGGTCAATGAGATGTCCCAATTTAATGGGACCTATCAGTAAGAAAGTAAGACTCACATTCCTGTAGCACCTTATCACATCTCTCGTATGTGTCTTGAAGTTCTTTACATATGATGAATTACTTTGAAGTGCAGTAAACATTGTTTTGTAGACAAACAGCAGTTATTCTGTGCAGTGAGACGAATGATACTTTACATTTTTTCAATGATGTTGGTTGAGGGTGGAATGTTGATCAGACCATCAGACAATCATAGAATCATAGAAAATTTACAGCACAGGAGGAGGTCATTCAGCCCATCGTATCCACGCCGGAATGCTTCAACATTTTTCACCATTATGACAGGAAAATTCACCACAGTGTATATTCTGAAACCCAACCTATTTATTGCTAAAGACACCATACAGTTATTCCTCTCCAATCCTTTCTCCCAGCAAATATCATGTAAAAGATGTCAATATTTTTAAGAGATCTGTTTAGGACGGCAATGATTAAGATTCTGATGCTTGATAATAAACAACATCATTTTCTTTTGCAGAACCACTGAAGTTCCTTCGTATTAATTTGATAAAGGTGGAAAGTGAAGCAATTTCCATTACCTGGGATACTAACGATGCATTCAATCAGCCTAGTTTCAATGTCACAATCGTCGCAGAGAGTGTTGCAGTGAATAAAACTCAAACTGAGCAAAAAGCAGCAGAATTTAGGAATCTCCAGCCTGACGTTGTATTTCAGATTTTAATATCCACAACTACTTGTGGTCAGCAGCAGACAATTACAAGGAAGGTCAGAACAGGTATGTTTGATGAATAAAACTTTGCTTGCTCTTTACATAGAATGAACAGCACAAAACAGGCCATTCAGTCTAACTGGTCTGTGTCGGTGTTTATGCTCCACACGAGCCTCCTCCCACCCCTCTTCATCTAACTTTATGAACAATTCCTTCGATTTCTTTCTCCCTCATGTACTTTTCTAGCTTCCCCTTAAATGCATCTATGCTATTCGCCTCAACTACTCCTTGTGGTAGCGAGTTCCACAATATACCCACTCTCTGGGGAAAGAAGTTTCTCCTGAATTCCCTATTAGATTTATTGGTGACTATCTTAAATTTATGGTCCCTCGTTTTGGTCTGCCCCACAAGTGAAAACACCGTGGGCGCTAAATTGGGCCATGTAACGCCCACTGTTTCGGCGCTACGCGGTCTCTCGAACATCCAAGATGGCGACTTGGCTGCGCACGCATGTTTCCAGCGCGAGCTGCGCCGGATGCCATCTTGGTATAGGAGTTCATGCATGTGCAAATACCGAACACTGGAATCATGAAAAGTAGGGAGAAAATGCGTGCAATCAGTGTGCAATGCTGATTTAAAGTGAGTGACACTATTTTGGACCTTAATGCTCAACTCAACGCACAGTCTTAATCACTCAAACCTGAACGTATCTTAGAGTGCCTGGAGGACCCCCCCACAGCTCCCTATACTTACTGAGAGCTCCTAGATTACATTTGAGAGTGGTTCGGCAGGTACTGCCTTATGGTTCAGAAAGTTGCAAGCATGGTTGAATAACATTCCTGGCAACCATGGGTAGTCTGCTAGGGCTCCCGCTGGGCATCGAGCACGACTGGGAGCATGCAGAAAGGCCACGCACAGCAGGTTAAGCTGTGAGGAGAGGGAGGATGAGGAGGCGCAGGCACTGAGCAGGAGGCCGTATCCAATGAGGGCCTTCAGGGACCAATTCTCTTACCTCAACATGACAGAGGAGGATTGCATCCGATGCCCGAGGTTCAGCGAGGAAGCCATGACTGAGATCTGTCAACTGGTCGGCCACAACTGCAGGGCAAAGACAGCATTGCCTGTGGCTGTGAAGGTCACCGTACGAGATGAGGAATAGTTTTATCACCTTCCCTCTTGACAGAAAAGCAGAACGAGTGAGCATGGGGTTTCGCTCAAATTGCTGGCTTCCCCATGATGCAGGATGCCATTGGCTGCACGCACATTGTTCTGCGTGCCCCGCATATCAACTTGGCCGTCTTCCTCTCCCTGAACATGCAGCTGGTGTGCGACCCCATGCATCGAATCATGGAGGTCGATGCCTGCTACGCTGGGAGCAGTCACGACGCCTTTGTCATGCGGCAGTCCAGTGTGCCAGCTATCTTTCACCCGCCTTGGCAAGTCAAAGGCTGAGCAACAAGGGCTATCGCCACACGCCGTGGCTCTTGACTCCGGTCAGGACCCCAGGCACACGTGCACAACAGGCCTATAATGAGAGCCATGCTGCCACACGCAACATGGTGGAGCACACCATAGGCTTTCTCAAACAACGCTTCGAGTGCCTGGACCAGTCTGGAGGAGCCCTGCAGTGCTCTGCTGAGCGTGTGGACAGATTGTGCATGCTGCACAACCTCGCCATCATGAGGGACCAGCCTTTGCCGCCAATGATCGGAGAAGATCCTGAGCCGGAGGAGGAGGAGTAGCAAAAGGCTGAAGAGGAAGAGGGGGAGGAGTGGAAGAAGAAGTGGAGGAAGATGCAAGGGTGCAACAGGGACCACACGCTTTGTCTGCAAGGGCTCTGTGTGCTCGCCTGATCTGTGCCGCTATCAATAATGTCAGCTACAACCCCCAACTCCCCAACAGTCCTACATTCCTCACTTTCTGCTCCGAAAAGACAATCAAATCACCCTCCACCTGATTGCACATTGGTTTCCCCCTCCGCTCATCGCACAAATAAAAAGCACCACCAAATGCAAATTCCAAGTCACATTTATCAATGAGTAAATGAAATTACGAAAACAGAACAGAACTATTCACCCTTGTGCATTCCCTTAGTGCCTGTTGTTCGTGTGCCTTTACCTATCCTAGTGGTCCTACAAGGTGCTTCCTCAGTGGCTGGAGCATGGGTGGTGGGAGGCTGCTGGCCTTCAATGGAGGAGTGTGCAGACAGTCTTGGACGACGACCTCGAGCAGCTCTGGGCCAGGAGGGCCCGGCTTCATACTGCACCATCTCAGCATGGGCTACAGCAGTCTGGCCTGGCTGGTCGATAGGCAACAACAAGGGCACGAGTATCAGAGTTTGGAGCATGAATGCTGTTGTCCTGAGAGAGGACAGCAGGTCCGACTGCCATGGCGCCACTGCCACTCTCCTGGGGCGGCGTCTCAGCAATCCTGGTGGTCAGCTGGAGAACAGATTACTGGAGTGCCGTGGCGCCCTGGAAGCCCCGTTCCACAGTGGTCCCCAGAGACATGATTGCAGCAGTCTGAGCTTCCATTGCAGCAGTCTGAGCAGCAACCGTAGCTTGCAGACCTTTGATGACATCGGTTTGTGCTGCAATGGAAGGTGTGATATCGGTCATTAGATGCTGCATCATAGTGGTTTCCACAGGTGGGCTGATGAAGGTGACCACCTATTCCATGTTGGAAAGGATGGGCTCCAAGCTCCGCGCAAAGCCCTTGCTAAGTTGGAGCTGGACTCCTCCTTGCCCCTTCTCGTTGTGCGCAGGCTTACTGGCAGGCTTTCCAGTGCCCCAAGCATTTGGTTGTGTACGCCCATCGCCGTCTTCTGTCGCCTGGCCCATCGAAGTCCTCATCTGACTCCTCTGCAGCAGAACCAGTGAGCGACCTGGCCCTCCGGCAAGCTGGCACCTGCAGTAGCCAGTCCCCCCGCCCCGGCTCCTGTGCACTAGTGCCCAGTGTCTCACCACGTGCAGATCCCTCCTGTAACCTAGCCTCTAAACGACACGCAGTGTCAGTCTCTGAGCTGGTGGAAGCGAGTGTCAGATCGAGTGACGTTGTGGCTTCAGTGTCTCCCTCCTCCTCCTCCTCAGACGGTACCGCCATGTGTTCTTGGGTATCTGCAATGACATAGGGAAACAGGTTGAGTTGTGGCAGAGGACAGTGTGTCGGTGAGTATCCTGCAAGTTGGGCTCAATTTTCAAAGTAAAAAACGGGTGGGTTGGGGGCGGGGGAGCATTAAAAATTGCCACAATTTCAGACCTGCTTCCAACCCGCCAATTTCACGGGAGTGGGATGAGGGGTGGGAGGCCAGGAGGCGGGACGGGCCTTAAAACCTTTCATTTTTAGCTAATTCCCCATTTCAACTCCGGGGGCCCGGGATTCCCGGGCCTTCTGTTTTATGCCTCGTGAAAGGAGGCGAGAAGGCCCGAGACTGCAGGTAAGTGCCTAGAAAGGCACAGCTTGTGGGCCCGAAGGAGCAGGAGTGCTTCCCCCAGGCCCAACAAGCTGACCTGCACCGACTACCCCCGCACCCCAATCGCGGAGCACCGATCCCAATCATCCCATTCCGATCCCGATCCTCCGACCCCGGCCCCCAACTCCGATCGCAATTCTCCGACGTCCCACTCTCCCCCACCCCCACCCCCCCCTGTTAAAAATAGCGGCCCCCTGTGATTACCCCGCCCCGTGACTGATCCCCGATCCCATCCCCCATGACTCGTGACCCCTGTGCCCACCTATGCCACCCATGCCCACCTATGCTGACAAGCGATCCTTGCCCACCCATGCCTCTTGCCCACCCATTGCCATGTGCCAACCTGTGCCCACCCATGTGCCCCCCCCCCCCCCACCCCATCCATGCAAACAAAGACTTACCTGAAGACGTCCTCTCCCTGGCTGGTCTTTTGTCCGACTGAGACTAGCCTGTCAATGAGCCAGTCAGTCGGATGGAAAACCAAAAAAAAAATAAGAGGTCCTTACGTCAAAAGCGTAAGGACGTCTGGGAAACCCATATTGACCCGCCCGCCCCCTTCGCGGCTCCATTTCAAAGTTGAGCCTGATGTGTGACTCGTGCCTGTCGGGATCGAATAGCTGCCAGTGTTTGTGACCTGTGAGTGGTTGGGTTTGTGTGGCCAGTAAGTGTGGTACTATGTATGGGTGAGATGCAGCATGCCAAGTGCGGCATTGCGTTTGGATGGGCAGTGTTTGTTGGTGGGAGGGTGATGGTGGGTATAATGCAGTTGGTAGGATGTGCCACTTAGCATTCACTCACCTTGTCCACTCGTGTCAAATCATTGAACTTCTTTCGGCACTCAAGAGTAAAGAGTCCCAGCCTGTTCATTCTTTCCTGACAGGGAAAAGCTCTCAGTTCTGGTATCATCCTTGCAAATCTTTTTTCACCTTCTCCAGTACCTCTATATCCTCATCACAGCACATCCTCCCTCAACATGAGCTGTGAAAATGGAGGAGTCAACAGGTAGCAAGCTTTAGGAACAACACCTCATCATTTCTCTGAAGCACTCTGGTCGCTCTCTGGTCTGATCATTGACTTTAGACACCAGACTTTAGCAAAATCTGTCACTTCTTTCACAGCGAGGATGGTGGGAACTTGAGAGTGGATCTGTTGGTGCTCAAGGATTGGACAAGATGGGCTGGCATTTTAGAGAGGAGGGGTCAGTGTTTTGAATGGGAGGAGAACCTCTGTCAGAACACAGGGCTGGGAGGGGGAAGGTTGAGCCCTCCCTGTTGACCTGTTCTTACCCTCTTCGGAGCTGGTGGACCCGCTGTACTTCATGATCACACCTGTTTTAATTTCAAACCTGGTCCTCAGGTTTTCCATCTCTCTCAATTTTTTTCCCATTAACGCAGGCCTCTCACTTCCTTATTTATTTGCACGTCATTTATCTGTTACTTCTTTAATGATTCCATTACTTGGCACTTCCTCCCTGGGGTCGATTTTAACCTGCATGACTGGCGGAAACAGGGAGGGTGGGCAATTAAAAACCAGCAGGTTAATTACCCGCCCGGAATTCGAACCTTTCCCACCGTCTCTGATATATTAACCTGCAGGGTTCTAACGGGCAGTGCTGACATCCAGCCTTCTAATGCAAGAGGCTGTATTTCCCTCATATCAATATGTTTTGCATGCACGTTATGGGCAAACACATGTCACATTGCTGGGCCTGCCCTCGGGAAAGGGAGGGAGGACAGGAGCACATCGGAGCACTTTTCCAACCCATCGGCTCAGATACGCCGGTAAACTGAAGCAGTCCGAGCCCGCATGCAGCAAGACCTGGACAACATCCAGGCTTGGGTTCATAAGAACATAAGAACATAAGAAATAGGAGCAGCAGTAGGCCAATCGGCCCATCGAACCTGCGCCGCCATTCAATAAGATCATGGCTGATCTGATCCCAACCACAAATCTAAAGAACACAAGAAGTAGGAGCAGGACCCGGCCACTCAGCCCCTGGGCCCTCTCCGCCACCCACAGGGCATTGACCGATCCGAGCTCAGCTTCATGTCCAATTTCCTGCCCGCTCCCCATAACCCCTAATTCCCTTTCCTTTTAGGAAACTGTCTATTTCTGTTTTAAATTTATCTAATGATGTAGCTTCCACAGCTTCCTGGGGCAGCAAATTCCACAGATCTACCACCCTCTGAGTGAAGAAGTTTCTCCTCATCTCAGTTTTGAAGGAGCAGCCCCTTATTCTAAGGTTATGCCCCCTAGTTCTAGTTTCACCCGTCTTTGGGAACATCCTTACTGCATCCACCCGATCAAGCCCCTTCACAATCTTATATGTTTCAATAAGATCGCCTCTCATTCTTCTGAACTCCAATGAGTAGAGTCCCAATCTACTCAACCTCTCCTCATATGTCCACCCCGTCATCCCCGGGATTAACCGAGTGAACCTTCTTTGTACTGCCTCGAGAGCAAGTATGTCTTTTCTTAAGTGTGGACACCAAAACTGTATGCAGTATTCCAGGTGCAGTCTCACCAATACCTTATATAACTGCAGCAATACCTCCCTGTTTTTATATTCTATCCCCCTAGCAATAAAAGCCAACATTCCGTTGGCTTTCTTGATCACCTGCTGCACCTGCATACTAACTTTTTGATTTTCTTGCACTGGGACCCCCAGATCCCTTTGTACTGCAGTACTTTCCAGTTTCTCGCCATTAAGATAATAACTTGCGCTCTGATTTTTCCTGCCAAAGTGCATAACCTCACATTTTCCAATATTATATTGCATCTGCCAAATCTCTGCCCACTCACCCAGCCTGTCTATATCCCCTTGCAGGTTTTTTATGCCCTCCTCACTCTCTACTTTCCCTCCCATCTTTGTATCATCTGCAAATTTTGATATGTTGCACTTGGTCCCCTCCTCCAAATCGTTAATATAGATTGTAAAGAGTTGGGGACCCAGCACCGACCCCTGTGGAACACCACTGGTTACTGGTTGCCAGTCCGAGAATGAACCATTTATCCCAACTCTCTGCCTCCTGTTCGATAACCAATCCTCCACCCATGCCAGAATATTACCCCCAATCCCGTGATTTTTTATCTTAAGCAATAATCTTTTATGTGGCACCTTGTCGAATGCCTTCTGGAAGTCTAAATACACTATGTCCACTGGTTCCCCTTTATCCACCCTGTACGTTATATCCTCAAAGAACTCAAGCAAATTTGTCAGACATGACTTCCCCTTCATAAAGCAATGCTGACTTTGTCCTATTAAATTATGCTTATCTAAATGTTCCGTTACTGTCTCCTTAATAATAGACTCCAAAATTTTACCCACCACTGATGTTAGGCTAACTGGCCTATAATTTCCAGCCTTCTGCCTACTACCCTTTTTAAACAACGGTGTTACATTAGCAGTTTTCCAATCTGCCGGGACCTCTCCTGAGTCCAGGGAATTTTGGAAAACTGTCACCAAAGCATCCACAATCCCTACTGCCACTTCCCTCAAGACCCTAGGATGGAAGCCATCAGGTCCAGGGGATTTATCCGCTTTGAGTCCCATTATTTTACTGAGTACCATCTCCTGAGTGATTTTAATCGTATTTAGCTCCTCCCCCCGTAGAGCGCCCTGTTTGTCCAGTGTTGGGATATTCTTAGTGTCCTCTACCGTAAAGACTGAAACAAAATATTTGTTCAGCATTTTTGCCATCTCCATGTTTCCCACCATTAATTTCCCGGTCTCATCCTCTAAGGGACCTACGTTTGCCTTAGCCACCCTTTTTCTTTTTATATAACTATAGAAACTCTTGCTATCTGATTTTATATTTTTTGCTAATTTCTTTTCATAATCTAACTTCCCTTTCTTAATCAATCCTTTAGTTACTTTTTGCTGTCTTTTGAAGAATTCCCAATCTTCTATCCTCCCACTAAGTTTGGCTACCTTATATGTCCTTGTTTTTAGTCGGATACTATCCTTGATTTCTTTACTTAGCCATGGATGGCTGTCATTTCTTTTACACCCTTTTTTCCTCAGTGGAATATATTTATTTTGAAAGTTGTAAAATAAATCCTTAAATGAACACCACTGCTGATGTACCGTCTTACCCTTTAATCTATTTTCCCAGTCCACTTTAATCAATTCCGCTCTCATACCATCATAGTCTCCTTTATTCAAGCTCAGTACGCTTGTTTGAGAACCAACCTTCTCACCCTCTAATTGGATATGGAATTCAACCATGTTGTGGTCACTCATTCCAAGGGGATCCTTAACTAGGACATTATTAATTAATCCTGACTCATCACACAGGACCAGGTCCAAGGTTGCCTGTCCCCTTGTAGGATCAGTTACATACTGCTCAAGAAATCCATCCCTGATGCACTCAATGAACTCTTCCTCAAGGCTGCTCTGCCCAATTTGATTTGTCCAGTTAATATGATAGTTAAAATCCCCCATAATTATAGCTGCTCCCTTATGACATGCCCCGACTATTTCCTGATTAATACTTCTTCCAGCAGAGTTGCAACTATTAGGAGGCCTATATACTACGCCCACTAATGTTTTTTTCCCCTTATTATTCTTTATCTCTACCCAAACTGTTTCATTATCTTGATGCTCTGTCCCAATATCATTTATCTGTATTACAGTGATTCCTTCCCTTATTAACATAGCCACCCCACCTCCCCTTCCTTCCTGCCTGTCCTTCCTGATTGTTAAATACCCTGGCATATTTAATTCCCAGTCATTGTCACCCTGCAGCCATGTTTCTGTAATGGCCACAAGATCATACCCATACGTAGTTATTTGTGCCGTTAACTCGTCCATTTTGTTACGAATGCTACGTGCATTCAGATAAAGAACTTTCAAATACAATTTGTGACACTTAGTTCCTGCTTTTTCCTTTTTTAACACTTTACCTATTACTCCATACCTTCTGTCCCTTCCTGATACGCTTTCCTCTGTCTCCCTGCTCAGGTTCCCAACCCCCTGCCACTTTAGTTTAAACCCTCCCCAACAGCACTAGCAAACACTCCTCCTAGGACAGCGGTCCCGGCCCTGCCCAGGTGCAGACCGTCCGGTTTGTACTGGTCCCACCTCCCCCAGAACCGTTTCCAGTGTCCCAGGAATTTGAATCCCTCCCCCTTGCACCATTCCTCTAGCCACGTATTCATTTGAAATATCCTCCTATTTCTACTCTGACTAGCACGTGGCACTGGCAGCAATCCTGAGATTACTACCTTTGAGGTCCTATTTTTTAATTTACCTCCTAACTCCCGATATTCTGCTTTTAGGACCTCATCCCCTTTTTTACCTATATCGTTGGTGCCTATGTGCACCACGACAGCTGGCTGTTCGCCCTCCCCCTCCAAAATGTTCTGTAGCCTCTCCGAGACGTCCTTGATCCTTGCACCAGGGAGGCAACACACCATCCTGGAGTCTCGGTTGCGGCCGCAGAAACGCCTGTCTATTCCCCTAACAATTGAGTCCCCTATCACTATAGCTCTTCCACTCTTTTTCCTCCCAGCCTGTGCAGCAGAGCCACCCGTGGTGCCAGGAAGTTGGCTGCTGCTGCCTTCCCCTGATAAGTCATCCCCCCCAACAGCATCCAAAGTGGCATATCTGTTTGAGAGGGGGATGGCCACAGGGGACCCCTGCACTACCTGCCTGCACCTCTTACTCTTCCTGGTGGTCACCCATTCACTTCCTGCCTGTATACCCTTTACCTGCGGTGTGACCAACTCGCTAAACGTGCTATCCACGAGTTTCTCTGCATCGCGGATGCTCCACAGTGAATCCACCCGCAGCTCCAGCTCCGAGATACGATCGGTCAGTAGCTGCAGGTGGACACACTTCCTGCACATATGGACGGCAGGGACACTGGTAGTGTCCATGACTTCCCACATCTTGCAGGAGGGGCATATCACGGGTGCGAGGTCTGCTGCCATGACTTGCCTTAGCTTAGTTACCCCTTTTAAATTACGTTGAAATTAGAAAATGTTAACTATTACAAAATGTTAACTATACTAGGGACCTAGGTTCACTAAAAAAAAACACGACCTGCTATGAAACCTGCAGATCTTCCCTTTCTTATTACTTTACTTACAGTAAAACGGTAGAAGTACTCACCTGAAGCTACTCACCAATCAGCTGCCTCCCCTGTGCCGCGTCACTTTCTGACTGGTGACGTCACCTTGAACTGCCGCTGGTCTCAGAGTCTCGCTCTCAGAGTAAGCTCTGGTCTCGCTCTTTGCCGCCGCTCACCGACTGAACTCTCGCTCTCTCCGCGCTGTTTATATCCCCGCTCTGGTCTCGCTCTCTCCCGCCGCTCACCGACTGAACTCCCGCTCTCTCCGCTCTGTTTATGTCCCCGCTCTGGTCTCGCTCTTTGCCGCCGCTCACCGACTGAACTCTCGCTCTCTCCGCGCTGTTTATATCCCCGCTCTGGTCTCACTCTCTCCCGCCGCTCACTGACTGTATGTGGCAAGTAACATTCGTGCCAGACAAGTGCCAGGCAATGACCATCTCCAACAAGAGAGAGTCTAACCACCTCCCCTTGACATTCAACGGCATTACCATCGCCGAATCCCCCACCATCAACATCCTGGGGGTCACCATTGACCAGAAACTTAACTGGACCAGCCATATAAATACTGTGGCTACAAGAGCAGGTCAGAGGCTGGGTATTCTGTGGCGAGTGACTCACCTCCTGACTCCCCAAAGCCTTTCCACCATCTACAAGGCACAATTCAGGAGTGTGATGGAATACTCTCCACTTGCCTGGATGAGTGCAGCTCCAACAACACTCAAGAAGCTCGACACCATCCAGGACAAAGCAGCCCGCTTGATTGGCATCCCATCCAGCACCCTAAACATTCACTCCCTTCACCACCGGTGCACAGTGGCTGCAGTGTGTACCATCCACAGGATGCACTGCAGCAACTCGCTAAGGCTTCTTCGACAGCACCTCCCAAACCCGCGACCTCTACCACCTAGAAGGACAAGAGCAGCAGGTACATGGGAACAACACCACCTGCACGTTCCCCTCCAAGTCACACACCATCCCGACTTGGAAATATATCGCCGTTCCTTCATCGTCGCTGGGTCAAAATCCTGGAACTCCCTTCCTAACAGAATTGTTGGAGAACCTTCACCACACCGGACTGCAGCGGTTCAAGAAAGTGGCTCACCACCACCTTCTCAAGGGCAATGAGGGATAGGCAATAAATGCCGGCCTCGCCAGCGACGCCCACATCCCATGAACGAATAAAAAAAAAGCGCCAGAAAGTCCGAGCCGTAGGAACCCCAATAAGAACTCGGGAGAGGGTTAGCGGCATCTGGAAGGGGGAGGGGGATCGCTGCACGCTCGCATGACAGTCCCAGAGTGAGTCCCGGCCGTTTAACCTCCCGGGCCTCATCTGCATGTTAAACATGGGACTCCCGTCCCAACCCAGTGGAAATCACAAGGTGGCTGGCGGGTGGGATCGGGATCTCAGGTGACAGGTGGCCACCGCCCAGGACCCGAGTTCACGGTCCCCTGCGTTAAGGTAGGTGGGAGGGCATCATGGTCAGGGGAGAATGGTGGAGCAGGGGAAGCCCTAGGTTTTCTTGTGGGGCTCCTGCTCCACATGACCCACAAAGAAAACCAAAAAATTAAAAGTGCTCACCTTTTCACTTCCCCACTTTTCCACCGCTTCCCAAAACCTGGCAGTTAAAATGGCGGTGGGAGGGGGCACGGTGAGAACAGAGCGGTAAGTACTTCACCGTTGTTTTAACTCCCCACACGCATTCTTCTCATTGGGAGCGGGAGGTTAATATCGGGACTAATGTCTCTATTTCCATTTCAAACTAGAACTGCGTCAAATTTACGATTCAGGTTTTACTCAAGAAGTAACATTTTTTTCTACTTTCCAAAGTTGCCGCGGTGGTGGAAGTGTCGACAAGAATTACAAATGTGGAATTTACATCGGATTTTGAAGATAAAAACAGCCAGAAATACAAAGACTTTGTAAAGAATTTCACAGCCGAAGTAAGTCACTCTTGCCTGTGGAGGGAAAAGAGTCAGGGGACAGATTGGATAGAAAAAAATAGACCATAGCATGTGTATATTTTTGCAAATAAGTTTACATGAAAAGCTACTTTTTCTACTTGTGAGATTTCAAAGTACCTTGTACTCACTGTAGATGGCGAGTGTTTGAATACTGACCAACTGTCCTCACAGACCATCGTTCTCCTCTACCTGATGCCTTTTTAAATTTCTGTTTGGTAAACAATCAATATACAGTGATAGCAATGGTTAAATCATGGGCATTCTGGAAGATCTTAACTTTCCCATCATAACCTACCCACAGAGCACATTTTGTTCAGTTACAATGAGAAATTGAAAGAAAGGAAAATAGACACAACTCGGCATAATTATACAAGGAAAATTAATAATTAGATATTACAGTACTTGGCTATGAATTACAGTAACTCTTATAGGCAAACACAGCAACAGCCACTTTGCGCATAGCAAGATTAAGCAACAGACTTAATCCAGGGAAGCAGCATTGAGACAGATAATGATTAATCTGATTTTATTTGTTTGGCTACGAGAGGCAAGACCAGTGCCATTTAATCCCAGCTGGCTATTAAGAGAGCTAACCCCCTCCTCACACCCCCCACCCCCGATATCCACAGATGGCCTTTGATCAAGGTTAGATGCGGGTAACCTTGCCTTATAGAAATGTGTAATATGAAGAGCATTTTAGCGATGCTCATGTTCTGTGGGGAAAAAAATTAAACAAATCTCAGAAGTGGATTTCTGTTTCTTTCCGTTTCAGTTGGAAAAAGGACTTACAGCAGATATTCGGGATTTAATCAGGCGTGGGAAAGTGAGAATCATTGTCACATCTATTGAACAAGGTAGCTTGATTGTAAAGTTTGCTGTGACGACATCAACAAACGTGAATGTCACTGTATCTGATATCAAAGAATCGCTTACGGAATCTTTAAACAACACGCAACAGTTTGCTGTAGACCTTCAAAACACAACCATTTCAGGTAAGGAATTCCACAACAAGCATTTCAACCACTGGCCTCAGAGGACTTGGTAAAATTCTAGAAGAATTGAGAAAGGCCAAAGATTATCCTGCAGGTGCCACTAAAGATTAAAAAGAACAGAAGGGAGACAAGGCTGAATCATGAAGTGGATAAGTGATTCCAAACTTGGGTTTTAAAAGCCTGAAGAGTTTAGGAAGAAAGGAAGACTGGGGAATGGAAGGAGTTCCACAGTTTTGGGAGCCTGGCAAAGAATGATCCAGAGTAGGTGATGATGGGATGAGGCTTGATTCGAACAGTTGAATTCACAGGGAGGAGGAAGAGCATGCAGGGCCTGACTAATGTTAGTTTGGTGGCTAACGTTGACAAGGTTAAGTTGAAAAAAAATGTTGATTCTGTGAGGCCTGGATTGATATTATCAGCAAGCAAAATGCTTTCAGCATTTACAGGCTTGTAGCTGGCTACTTCTGAATGAGCCTTAGATTGTGGTCTAGGCTCAGGAGCCCAGTGAAAAACATTAAAAAGTGTAAAATCTTAATTACTTTTTGCTTTAATTTTTGTGAGCAGACAGTGTTGTGTCCAAGAAACTGATTAATTTGCAGTGTCTCGATGCCACCTGCAGGATAAATAACCTGATGGAATTAAATCACCTCGTAAAGTGGCCTCATAAACAGAGCAGGAGGGTTTTTTCCGTTTTGCTGTGTTCTAAATCCCAACACTTATTTCCTTTTGGATTCTTGCAACTGGAAGAGAGTGCAGACCATTATTCTTTATGGCTGGTTCAAAACCCAAGCCCAGAGGTAACAGAATAGTGTTCTGACTCACTGCACTATCCAACTCCTGTCACATGGGCCATCTGCCCATACTGTTCACGGACCATTCTGTATTAATAATTTCCAACTTTTAGGTGATAACATTTACATTGGAATAAAGTAAGGAAAGAGGAGTCTTCAAATACTTCTAATCTAGTTAAATTCAAATTGAATCAATTTTCTAACTCCGATCTGCGCTTATCATTACAGACAGAGACAGCTGCCAACCAGGGCTGAATGACTGTTCAGGTAATGGAACGTGTATAAGATTGAATGCAACTTACACCTGTCAGTGTAACGCTGGGTTCACAGACACAAGCCCCAGTACACCTGGAAGAACATGTGAAGGTAGGACATTATCTAATTCTTGTTTCAGATGTTGACGAGTGTCAGACTGGGAACAACACATGCTCTGATTTTGCTGCCTGCACAAACACCCCAGGGAATTACTCATGTGGATGTTTTCAAGGAATTTTAGATACCAATCCGGCAAACCCAGGAACACAGTGCAGAGGTAAAGATCTGAAGTGTTTAAATGAGGAGTGTTGGTAAACTAAGGAATATTAAAAGTAAGGAGGTTCTGCAGAATTTAACGGCACAAGATTAAACGGCAGGACCTCATTAGAATTTCTTTACTCAATTTCCCATCTGTCAGTTGGCCAGATTGAGAGGCAGGCCGGCCACTGGGCGGGATAGCCTGCTGTAGATGGCAGCTGCCAGGGAGCAATGGCAATGGTCCCCGACAATCAAGAAGATCGGGGGTTGTGGGTGGTGTTGGGGGGACGACTCTTAGCGAGGGCAGAGAGATAGAGATCGCCGCGGGGGGGGGGAGAGATAGAGATCGCCACGGTGGGGGCGGAGAGATAGAGATCGTGGTGGGGGGAGAGATAGAGATCGTGGTGGGGGGAGAGATAGAGATCGTGGTGGGGGGAGAGATAGAGATCGTGGTGGGGGGAGAGATAGAGATCGTGGTGGGGGGAGAGATAGAGATCGTGGTGGGGGGAGAGATAGAGATCGTGGTGGGGGGAGAGATAGAGATCGTGGTGGGGGGAGAGATAGAGATCGTGGTGGGGGGAGAGATAGAGATCGTGGTGGGGGGAGAGATAGAGATCGTGGTGGGGGGAGAGATAGAGATCGTGGTGGGGGGAGAGATAGAGATCGTGGTGGGGGGAGAGATAGAGATCGTGGTGGGGGGAGAGATAGAGATCGTGGTGGGGGGAGAGATAGAGATCGTGGTGGGGGGAGAGATAGAGATCGTGGTGGGGGGAGAGATAGAGATCGTGGTGGGGGGAGAGATAGAGATCGTGGTGGGGGGAGAGATCGAGATCGCCGGGGCGGGGGAGAGATAGAGATCGCCGGGGGTGGGGGGAGAGAGGGGGATCGCCGTGGGTGGGGGGGAGAGAGGTGGATCGCCAGGGTGGGGAGGAGAGAGGTGGATCGCCGGGGTGGGTGGTGGTTGGGGGGAGAGATAGAGACCGCCACGGGAGGGAGAGATAGAGATCGTGGTGGGGGGAGAGAGGGGGATCGCCGGGGCGGGGGAGAGATAGAGATCGCCAGGGGCGGGGGGGGAGAGAGGGGGATTTCTGGTGGTGGGGGGGGGGGGGAGAGATAGAGATCGCCGGGGGGGGGGGGAAGAGAGGGGGATCGCTGGGGGGGAGGGGGATCTCTGGGGGGGGGTGGAGAGGGAGGGGGATCTCTGGGGGGGGGGGGGGGAGAGAGAGAGGGGGATCTCTGGGGGGGGGGGGGAGAGAGAGGGGGATCTCTGGGGGGGGGGGGAGAGAGAGGGGGATCTCCGGGGGGTGGGGGGAGAGAGAGGGGGATCTCCGGGGTGGGGGGGGGGGAGAGAGAGGGGGATCTCTGGGGGGGGGGGGAGAGAGAGGGGGATCTCCGGGGGGTGGGGGGAGAGAGAGGGGGATCTCCGGGGTGGGGGGGGGAGAGAGAGGGATCGCTGGGGGAGATCGCGCGGGTAGATGTAGATCGTAGTGGGGAGAGAGAAATCGCGGAGGAGAGATCACGGAGGGCCTGAATGTGATGGGGGGGGTCGTCAGATCACGGTCTCAAGGTCGTGGGAGGAGAGATTGCCGCAGAAGATGTGTTTGAGGGGCCTGGAGGAAGCATTCCTGACCCTCAGGGCCCACAAGCTATCCTATAAAGACACTTACCTGCAGTTTCAGGCCTTCTCGCCTCCTCTCATGTGGCGTGAAGTAGAAGTTCTGGGAATCCCAGCCCCCAGGGGTTAAAAGCAAAAAATCTGTTAAAATGGAGGCCCACAGCCTTCTTGAAAGCTTTTAGTGACCGAACCGCCTCTTGAGAGCGGATTGGTCGGCCACACATCGTCCTGCCTCCATTAAAACCATAAGTGGGCGGATTGGGGGCGGGTTTTAGATTTTTAAAACTTTTACTGCCTCCCCCCCCCACCCCGCCAACAACCCGCCCTTTTTTCCAAGTTAAAATCATGCCCGTGCACTTTCCGAAGAAGTCACTGTATATCCCAAGGCGCTGGACAGCCAATTAAATAAATCTGGTGCAATCACTATTGTAATGTAGGGAATCGCGGCAGCGACTTTGCGCACATTTTATTTAAAGGTCCCACAAACAGCATTGGGTTAATAACCAGATCATCTGTTTTAGTGATGTTGATTGAGGGATAAATATTGGCTAGGACACAGGGGAGAACTCCCCTGCTCTTCTTCGAAATACATAGAAAAACATAGAATTTACAGCACAGAAAGGTCACTCGGCCCACCAGGTCCAAGCCTTCTCTCGCCCTTCTTCATCTAACCCCATGAACATATCCTTCTATTCCTTTCTCCCTCATGTACCTATCTAGCTTCCCCTTAAATGCATCTGTGCTAGTTGCCTCAACTACTCCTTGTGGTACTAAGTTTCACATTCTAACCACTTTCTGGATAAAGGAGCCTCTCCTGAATTCCCTATTGGATTTATTAATGACCATCTTACATTTATGTCCCCAGCTCTGATCTCCCCCGCAAGTGGAAACACCTACTCTACATCTACCCTATCAAAAACTTTCATAATCTTAATGACCTCTATCAGGTCACCCCTCAGTCTTCTCTTTTCTAGAGAAAAGAGCCCCAGCCTGTTCAATCTTTCCAGATGGGTATAACCTCTCAGTTTTGGTGTCATCCCAGTAAATCTTTTTTGCACCTTCTCCAATGCCTCTATATCCTTTTTATAATATGGAGACTAGAACTGTTCTCAATAATCCAAGTACGGTCTAACCAAGGTTCTGCACAAGTTTAACATAATTCCCTGCTTTTCAATTCTATCCCTCTCGAAATGAACCCCAGTGTTTTGTTTGCTTTTTTTATGGCCTTATTAACCTGCGTCATTACTTTTAGTGATTTGTGTATCTGTACCCCCAGATCCCTCTGCTCCTCTACCCCATTTAAACTCTGATTTTCCAAGGAGTATGTGGCCTCTTTAAATTTCCTACCAAAATGTACTGCCTCACACTTATCAAAATGAAATTCATTTGCCAATTACATGTCCCTTCTGCAAGTTTATTAATCGCTTTCTGTATTTTGTCACAGTCCTCCACAGTATTAACTATATCCCCCAATTTGGTCCAGAAATTTTGAAATTGGACTTCCAATTCCTGAGTCTGAATCGTTAATGCAAATGGTGAACAACAGTGGTCCCAGCACCAATCCTTGTGGAACACCACTTCTCACCTTTTGTTAGTCTTTAACCCTTTCTCTCTGTTTTCTGTTTTGTAGCCAGCTTGCTATCCATTGTGCTACTTGACCCCTGACTCCAAATGCCCTGACATTAGTCATGAGTCTAATATGGTACTTTATCGAAGGCCTTTTGAAATATTTACTACATTTACTACATTACCCTTGTCTACACTTTCTGTTACATCTTCCAGGAATTCAGTGAGGTTGGTCAAACATGACCTTCCCTCTCGAAATTTGTGCTGACTATTCTTTATCAGATTTATGGTTTCTAGATATTTTCTATTACATCTCTGAGTAAGGATTCTAATATCTTTCTTACACCCAAGGGATTCCAATATCTTTCCTGCCAAGTGACCTTTTAGTCCACTAAAAGGGCAGACTGGGCCTCGGTTTAATGTCTCATGCGAAAGATGGCAGCTCCGACAGTGCAGCGCTCCCTCAGTACTGTACTGAAGTGTCAGCCTGGATTATGTGCTCAAGTGCTGGAATGGGGCTAGAACCCATAACCGTCTGACTCAGAGGCAAGAGTGCTACCACTGAACCACAGCAGTTTTATTCTATTTTTGCAATGTTGCTGTTTTATTTTTTTAACCACCCTAGAAATATTAAAAGAACATTAGCATGGAATGAATTGCCTTGATTTCATGAGTGGCTTTGGCTAAGACCTAAGTTAACTCCTGCATGAAGGAGGAGGTAGAGTTTGATCCGGCGAACTTCCTGCTCATTATTAGCGTGCGCTTTCTGTTTGCCATATTGGAGGCTTAGGAGGCCATTTAGCGACCGAGAAAAGGGCGCCAAACAGCCGAATTTCTAAGCTAATTTGTTATGGGACAGAGTCAATGTAGGCCAAAGGGGATGAGGGTGAGGGATGAGTTGGCCTTGGTGTAGGATTGGATATAGGCAGTTGTGTTTTAGGCAATTTAGAGTTTGTAGAGGTTGTAGGACAAGAAGTCAATAAGGAGGACAGACAAGTAATCTAGGAACAGAGGAACAGGAGTAGGCCATTCAGTCCCTCGAGCCTGTTTGGCCATTCAATCAGATCATGGCTGACCTGTACCTCAACTCCATTTACCTACTTTTGATCCATAATCCCGTGATACCATTACCCAACAAAAGTCTGTTGATCTCAGCCTTGAAAATTTCAACTGACCTAGCATCCATAACTAGAACATTGAAATATACCAATTTCTTGGTGGAAGTCTTGCCAAAAATAACCACACCTACCACCACAGCTCTTACCAGTTACTACCCCAGTGTGGCCATTTTTATATTTCACACACTGACTATCATGTGGTCTCTCTAAATTTGAGCCATTTGGTGTTATTTAGTTACCAGCTTCAGGGACTGAAAAGTAACAGTGCTGGATATGGAGCTCGATGTGCTCTCACACCAGGATCAGTTATTTTTGGCAACACTACGACCAAGAAATTCGTCGATTTCTGCGCTGGAATGGGTAGGCCCGAGGCTCACTCAATATTGGGCCTCGCGTCTCATTTGCATCAGACCAGCGAGCAGCAGACGCCTGCTGGACATCCTCAGGCAGCTCGCCGGCAAAGATCATTTGAATTGAGGGCCGCGGTTGACGATGCAGGTAGGTCTTGCAAGAGAAGGGTGATCAGGAGGGAGGGGAGCGTCCAGGTGAGGGGGTCAAAGCAAGGATCAGGAGGGGGCTCAAGGCAGCAATCGGGAAGGAAGGTGAGCGGTGCTGCCAGTTGCCCTTGGTTTTGATGTGGAGACGGGAGCAGCATTCACGGCTCCATATTCAGGTAAATATTTTTTTTAAACCGACCTTTCTGGTGACGGCCTGCTGCAGATCCTTTAAAGACTGCTGGTTAGGCCGCACCTAGACCTGGATTACCTGAATGTAGCCAGCCCGGCGCTGGCTGCGCACAAGTCAAATCAATTTGTTAATGGAGACATCAAACAGATGTTAGGCCCCTGACTTGCACAGGCAAAGGACCTAATACCCGTTTCAGGGGTGGGTCTCGGCCATCTCATTTGATGCCTAAACCATCATGGTGGGCATTGCATTTCTGGCTCAGAATGAGCCTGTGTGTGCCGCCCACCATATTGGACGCCTTGGCGCA
Source organism: Heptranchias perlo (assembly GCF_035084215.1). Taxonomy (NCBI): domain Eukaryota; kingdom Metazoa; phylum Chordata; class Chondrichthyes; order Hexanchiformes; family Hexanchidae; genus Heptranchias; species Heptranchias perlo. Next base: position 69,129,215 of record NC_090335.1, read on the forward strand.
CGTTTTACTGGCATCATCGAATTTCTAGGCCATTTCTGGGTTGCTGATCCATTTCTCTGAATTTTGCAATTTTCTTACAATAATAGAATGAATGGGCGCCATAGTTTATTTTTATCACTTTATTTAATTGTCTGGTGCTAACTGTGCCTTTTGTTATTTTGCGACTATGTACCTCAAGTTGCACTGTATCAGTTGGTAGTGGCCAGGGTTTACTGTCGTGTGATTTTCCTGTCCATTAAAATAATTGGGAGGGATCACGGACAGAGAACCCATAGAAAACCCCATAATGTGGGATTTAATTCAATCGGAAAAGTAATGGACTTTGGCATTCATTCATTACTATTTCCTATTCTGCCAACTTACATCTGGTACTCATTCATTCCCAATGCATTTGATGCCCTGATAGGATACTATTTGATGCAGTAAGTGGGCACACGTAGTGACAGGGTTATGGGTAGACTTTGAAATAAAAACTTCTGAGCAATTTCAAAAATGTGCTTGTTTAAAATTGTTGTCTTTTATTTTCACTGCAGGTTCCACCACTTCCACTGTGACTCCTACCACCATTTCCTCAACCAGTACGATTCCTACCACCATTTCCTCAACCAGTACGACTCCTACCACCATTTCCTCAACCAGCACACCAACCATTCGTCCTGGCAGCACCACTCCCAGCACCACAACTCGTGGTGCATCCTGTGGTAAGTGGAATATTATGTGCTATAACAAAGCCAGTATATAATCACTCGACATGAATCACAGAGGAGACTTTATGTTGAAGAAGTTTATTCATTTGCTAACGTTCTTGTTAATATAGATCATAGGATACCTGTAACTCAATGGTACGTCAGTATTATAGGGGAGGAGTTCACGTGAATCCATGAGGATGAAGTGTGATTTTATTTTCCATCCGTTCCCTGAGACTTAATTAGTGCCTTAAATTCACTTATAGATAACTATTATCATTTGTCCCTTGGACCAGACAAGGATTTTTTCTTTAGCCTTAGTTTTGATACAGTTGTGATTGTGATTTGGAAATATCCTTCGAGGGTGAATCCAATGATATTGGATTTACGATCAATGAGATTTCCCAATTTAATGGGACCTATCAGTAAGAAAGTAAGACTCACATTCCTGTAGCACCTTATCACATCTCTCATATATGTCTTGAAGTTCTTTACGTGATGAATTACCTGTGAAGTGCAGTAAATGTTGTTTTGTAGACAAACAGTAATTATTCTGTGCACAGGAAGTCTCCACAAACAGCAATGAGACAAATGATAGTTTACATTTTTTTTGGTGATATTGATCAGGCCATCAGACAACTTCGTGTTCTTCTTAAAATAGTTTGGTGGGATCTTTAACGTCCACCAGAACCACTGGTCCAGGCAGTTTAATGTAGGGTCTGAAGGATGGCACCTCCAACAATACAGGCCTCCCTCAGTATTTCACTCGAGTGTGAGCCAACATTATGGGCTCAATTTCTGGAGTGGTGCTCGAATCCACCTGCTTTTGACTCCAAGACTATCAAGTGAACCAAGCTGCGACTTATAGGGGTGCTACAAATGAAATCAACATCCTTGGGTTAGGAAACGGAAAATCAGTCAGTACTGATCTCTCTCCAGTGACCCCTGGTTGAATGTGTGCACACTGGGTGAGGACAGGATTGGGCTGTGTGATGATTTCCCCTTCTGTTGAATAGCCCAAAGCATGATGAATGGCTGCACCACAGAGTGACACCCATTGACGACAGGTGGGTGGGATTGTAATCCCTATTCCAGAATGGATCAGCGTTTTCAGGAGAGAAGGGAGAACGTTGGAATAAACAAAACAGGAAGTACAGGCCTGGATTCTCCTCCCATTGGTGGATTAGTGGTGGGGTGGTCCTAACACCTGCTGCTGACCCGCTGCTACTTCCTCCCAGAACCCTCATTAGCCATGTAGGGTGGTTTGTAGGACAGAAAAATGCCTTTCATTGGCTTACCACCTCAGGGAGGGAAGGAAATACAGTTCTTGTGCAGCCTTCTAGTTACAGAGGGACCCGGCATTTACAGCCCCAGCAGTTTTGGGCATGGCAGCAGCAACAAGGACACCAAGGTTTTCAGATGTATTTGTGGAGGTGCTGCAGGCAGGGCAAGGAGGGACCGTCTCATGGGCACTGAGGGCATGAAGCCCCATAAGAGGGTGGTACAGATGGTCAGCAGTGACGTGGCAGAGGCAGTCAGGGCAGCCTCCACTACCCCAAGAGATGCCACACAGTGCTGAAAAAGGTTTAATGACCTCACAAAGTTGGCAAAGGTAAATGTAAGGAGTCTTACAACACCAGGTTATAGTCCAAGCGCTTTATTTGAAATCACAAGCTTTCGGAGCTTTCCTCCTTCATCAGGTGAGTGTAGGATTCCATAACGGTACAGCATATATAGTCAGAGAACAACGGCTGGTGATTACAGATAATCTTTCCAACTGCCCGTTATCACACCTCGGCAGAGATATAATCAAAGCAATCAAAGGAGTGGAATGGTGTTCAGACAGAGAAACGTTACATACAAGATTACTGAATACACAAACGGTCAGAACACAAAGACAGACAGAGAGAGAGAGAGAGACACACCCGAAAGGCAGAGAAAGAGAGAGAATGACCAGTTGTATTAAAAACAGATAACTTTTTTTCGCGGGTGGGGTTACATGTAGTGTGACACGAACCCAAGATCCCGGTTGAGGCCGTCCTCATGGATGCGGAACTTGGCTATCAATTTCTGCTCGACGATTTTGCGTTGTCGTGTGTCTCGAAGGCCGCCTTGGAGAACGCTTACCCGAAGATCGGAGGCTGAAGTCCTTGACTGCTGAAGTGTTCCCCGACTGGGAGGGAACCCTCCTGTCTGGCGATTGTTGCGCGGTGTCCGTTCATCCGTTGTCGCAGTGTCTGCATGGTCTCGCCAATGTACCATGCTCCGGGGCATCCTTTCCTGCAACGTATGAGGTAGACAACGTTGGCCGAGTCGCAGGAGTATGAACCATGTACCTGGTGGGTGGTGTCCTCTCGTGTGATGGTGGTATCTGTGTCGATGATCTTGCATGTCTTGCAGAGGTTGCTGTGGCAGGGTTGTGTGGTGTCGTGGACGCTGTTCTCCTGAAAGCTGGGTAATTTGCTGCGAACGATGGTCTGTTTGAGGTTGGGTGGCTGTTTGAAGGCGAGTACCGGAGGCGTCGGGACCAGTTGAACCAGGAACACTTCTCACCACAATGGATGTCTCGGCATTCTACACCAGTATCCCCCACGATGACGGCATCGCTGCAACAGCAACAACAGCCAATCTCCAGACGCCATCTTACAACTCATCCGCTTCATCCTGGATCACAATGTCTTCACCTTCGATAACCAGTTCTTTACCCAAACACATGGAACAGCCATGGGGACCAAATTTGCACCCCAATACGCCAACATTTTCATGCACAAGTTCGAGCAGGACTTCTTCACTGCACAGGACCTCTAACCAACGCTATACACCAGATACATCGACGACATTTTCTTCCTATGGACCCACGGCGAAGAATCACTGAAGAGACTACACGATAACATCAACAAGTTCCATCTCACCATCAAACTCAACATGGACTACTCCTCAGAATCGGTTTCATTCTTGGACACACGAATCTCCATCAAAGATGGGCACCTCAGCACCTCACTCTACCGCAAGCCCACGGACAACCTCACGATGCTCCACTTTTCCAGCTTCCACCCTAACCACGTCAAACAGGCCATCCCCTATGGACAGGCTCTGCGAATACACAGGATCTGCTCAGACGAGGAGGAACGTGATGGACACCTACAGACGCTGAAAAACGCCCTCGTAAGAACGGGATATGACGCTCAACTCATCGATCGACAGTTCCGACGGGCCACAGCGAAAAATCGCATAGACCTCCTCAGAAGACAAACACGGGACGCAACCAACAGAGTACCCTTCGTCGTCCAGTACTTCCCCGGAGCGGAGAAACTACGCCATGTTCTTCGCAGCCTTCAACATGTCATCGATGACAAAGAACACCTCGCTAAGGCCATCCCCACACCTCCACTACTCGCCTTCAAACAGCCACCTAACCTCAAACAGACCATCGTTTGCAGCAAATTACCCAGCTTTCAGGAGAACAGCGTCCACGACACCACACAACCCTGCCACAGCAACCTCTGCAAGACATGCCAGATCATCGACACAGATACCACCATCACACGAGAGGACACCACCCACCAGGTACATGGTTCATACTCCTGTGACTCGGCCAACGTTATCTACCTCATACGTTGCAGGAAAGGATCCCCCGGAGCATGGTACATTGGCGAGACCATGCAGGCACTGCGACAACGGATGAACGGACACTGCGCAACAATCGCCAGACAGAAGGGTTCCCTCCCAGTCGGGGAGCACTTCAGCAGTCAAGGACTTCAGCCTCTGATCTTCGGGTAAGCGTTCTCCAAGGCGGCCTTCGAGACACACGACAACGCAAAATCGTCGAGCAGAAATTGATAGCCAAGTTCCGCACCCATGAGGACGGCCTCAACCGGGATCGTGGGTTCATGTCACGCTACACGTAACCCCACCCGCGAAAAAAAGTTATCTGTTTTTAATACAACTGGTCATTCTCTCTCTTTCTCTGCCTTTCGGGTGTCTCTCTCTCTCTCTCTCGCTCTCTGTCTTTGTGTTCTGACCGTTTGTGTATTCAGTAATCTTGTATGTAATGTTTCTCTGTCTGAACACCATTCCACTCCTTTGATTGCTTTGATTATATCTCTGCCGAGGTGTGATAACGGGCAGTTGGAAAGATTATCTGTAATCACCAGGCATTGTTCTCTGACTATATATGGTGTAACTTTATGGAATCCTACACTCACCTGACGAAGGAGGAAAGCTCCGAAAGCTTGTGATTTCAAATAAAGCTGTTGGACTATAATCTGTGTTGTAAGACTCCTTACATTTGTCCACCCCAGTCCATCACCAGCATCTCCACATCTTGGCAAAGGTAAGTCAAGGCATTCATGCTCTCCCATTAATAGAGCCCTCACTTAACCCATGACCTCTCATACTAGTTCTCTCTCAGCACCTGGATGTCAGGGGTACTCTCTGGTTCAAAAGGCAATCTGGTGTCCTGGCCAATACTTATGCCGCAACTAACAGCATTAAAAAACAATTATCTGGTTGGTATCTCATTGCTGTTTGAGGGATCATGCTGTGCACAAATTGGTTACCACGTTTCAAACATTGCAATCGTCACTTGGCTTCAAACGTACTTCATTCACTGCAAAGTGCTTTTAACACGTGAAAAGCAATAAATAGATGCAATTTCTTTTCTTTCTTTCATTTTTTCTTACTTTCTTTGTCTCTTTGTCTCTTTCTTTCTTTCATTAGGCTCTCTCTTGCTCGAGATGGTCATTGCCTGCCACTTGTGTGCTGTGAATGTTACTTGCCACTTATTAGTCCAGGTCTTGCTGCATGTGGGCATGGAATGCTTCACCATTTTTCACCATTATGACAGGAAAATTCACCACAGTGAATATTCTGAAACCCAACCCATTCATTGCTAAAGACACCATACAGTTATTCCTCTCCAATCCTTTCTCCCTGCAAATGTCATGTAAAGGATGTGATTATTTTTAAGAGATCTGTTTAGGACGGCAATGATTAAGATTCTGATGTTTGATGATGAACAGCATCATTTTCTTTTGCAGAACCACTGAAGTTCCTTCGTATTAATTTGATAAAGGTGGAAAGTGAAACAATTTCCATTACCTGGGATACTAACGATGCATTCAAACAGCCTCGTTTCAATGTCACTATCTTCGCAGAGAGTGTTGCAGTGAATAAAACTCAAACTGAGCAAGAAGCAGCAGAATTTAGGAATCTCCAGCCTGACATTGTATTTCAGATTTTAATATCCACAACTACTTGTGGTCAGCAGCAGACAATTACAAGGAAGGTCAGAACAGGTATGTTTGATGGATAAAATTTTACTTGCTCTTTACATAGAATGTACAGCACAAAACAGGCCATTCAGTCTAACTGGTCTGTACCAGTGTTTATCCTCCACACGAGCCTCCTCCCACCCCTCTTCATCTAAGTCTATCAACATAAGCTTCTATTCCTTTCTCTCACTTGTACTTCTAACTTCCCATTAAATACATCTATGCTATTCGCCTCAACTACTCCTTGTGGTAGCGAATTCCACATTCTAACCACTCTCTGGGTAAAGAAGTTTCTCCTGAATTCCCCATTCGATTTACTAGTGACTGTCTAATATTTATGGCCCCTAGTTTTAGTCTCCCCAACAAGTGAGTACATCTCTATGTCGACCCTATCAAACTCTTTCATAATCATAAAGACCTCTATTACATTACGTCTCAGCATTCTCTTTTCTAGAGAAAAGAGCCCCAGCCTGTTCACTTTCCTGATAGGTATTAGCTCTCAGTTCTGGTATCATCCTTGTAAAACTTTGTTGCACCTTCTCCAGTACCTCTATATCCTCATCACAGCACATCCTCCCTAAACATGAGCTGTGAAAATGGAGGAGTCAACAGGTAGCAAGCTTTAGGAACAACACCTCATCATTTCTCTGAAGCACTCTGGTCGCTCTCTGGTCTGATCATTGACTTTAGACACCAGACTTTAGCAAAATCCTCCACTTCCTTCACAGCAAGGATGGAGGTAATTTGAGAGTGGATCTGTCGGTGCTCAAGGAGAGGAATAGACGGGCTGGCATTTCAGATAGGAGGGGTCAATGTTTTAAATGAGAGGAGATTTTCATCAGAACACAGGGCTGGGAGGGGGAAGGTTGAGCCCTCCCTGTTGACCTGTTCTTACCCTCTTCGGAGCTGGTGGACCCGCTGTACTTCATGATCACACCTGTTTTAATTTCATACCTGGTCCTCAGGTTTTCCATCTCTCTCAATTTTTTCCCATTTAACGCAGGCCTCTCACTTTCTTATTTATTTTCATGTCATTTATCTGTTATTTCTTTACTGATTCTATTACTCGACTGAGATGATACGTCATTCCATTGGCACTTCCACCCTGGGGTCGATTTTAACCTACACGGAAACGGGTAGGGTGGGCAGTTAAAAACCAGCAGCTTATTTACCCGCCTGGAACTCGAACCTTTCCCACCGTCTCTGATATTAACCTGCAGGGTTCTAACAGGCAGTGCTGACATCCAGCCTTCAAATCGTGGAGTCTGTATTTCCCTCATATCAATATGTTTTTCATGCACGTTATGGACAAACACATGTCACATTGCTGGGCCTGCCCTCTGGGAAAGGGAGGGAGGACAGGAGCACATCGGAGCACTTTTCCAACCCATCGGCTCAGATACGTCGGTAAACTGGTGGGAAGGTTCCAGAAAGTCCAAGCTGCAGTAACCCCGATATGAACTTGGCGAATGATTGCAGCGTCTGCGAGGGGGGTAGCGGCAGCTCGTGTTACAGTCCCAGCGTGAGTCCCGGGCCATTTAAACTCCCGGGCCTCATCTGTGTGTTAAACGTGGGACCCCCACCCCAAACCAGTGGAAATTACTTGGTGGCTGGTGGGTGGGACCGGGATCTCAGGGTGCAGGAGGCCACAGCCGAGGACCCGAGTTAACGGTGGGAGGGTTTAAGGGAGGGAGGGGGGTAGGGCAATCTATATGTCTTCTTGTGGGGCTCCTGCTCCACAGAGCGGTGGGAGGGGGCACGGTGAGAACAGAGCGGTAAGTACTTCACCGTTGTTTTAACTCCCCACACGCATTCTTCTCATTGGGAGCGGGAGGTTAATATCGGGACTAATGTCTCTATTTCCCTTTCAAACTGGAACTGCGTCAAATTTACGATTCAGGTTTTACTCAAGAAGTAACATTTTTTTCTACTTTCCAAAGTTGCCGCGGTGGTGGAAGTGTCGACAAGAATTACAAATGTGGAATTCACATCGGATTTTGAAGATAAAAACAGCCAGAAATACAAAGATTTTGTAAAGAATTTCACAGCCGAAGTAAGTCATTCTCGCGTGTGGAGGGAAAAGAGTCAGGGGACAGATTGGATAGAAAAAAATAGACCGTAGCATGTGTATGTTTTTGCAAATAAGGTTGCATGAAAAGCTACTTTTTCTCCTTGTGAGATTTCAAAGTACCTTGTACTCACTGTAGATGGCGAGTGTTTGAATACTGACCAACTGTCCTCACAGACCATCGTTCTCCTCTACCTGATGCCTTTTTAAATTTCTGTTTGGAAAACAATCAATATACAGTGATAGCAATGGTTAAATCATGGACATTCTGGAAGATCTTAACTTTCCCACCATAACCTACCCACAGAGCACATTTTGTTGAGTTAAAATGAGAAAATGAAAGGAAAGAAAATAGACACGACTGGACATAATTGTATAAGGAATGAGAATGATTAGATATTACAGTACTTGGCGAGTAAATATCTATTCAAAAAACAATGCATCTTTATACTTAAAAAAAAGTGATTCCCTCTCAGTTGCTGACTATTGTACAGTATCAACAATGCATTCGTTAACATGTATGCCATTCCTCTGTTCATTTAAAATGAACCATGGAAGTGCTGACTCATTTACTCAAGCTATCTGCTCTAATCTCATTTCCTTGCTCTTCCCTCCAATTAATTAATATCTTTGTTATAATAGAAGCATTTCATATGAAAGTATTTTGTATGTAAACAATTTGTACAGCATGATTTCAGCTGAGGGGATTCTTTCAACCCCTAACCACTAAAAGTTCTTACATGAATAATCACCTTGAGCACTGACATGTCAAATGGGGCTAGCTGTTAAATGGAATCCAGCTGACAAATGAGTATCATCATTGTTGGGTAGACCACTGGAGTCCTGTGTGATTAACTGACTCCTGTGTGCTGAAATCCTGAGCCTACGGAAGAAAAGTATTTCTGTTTATATTGCACATTATCACAACTCTCAAATACTTCACACACAATAAATTACAGTAACTCTTATTTTATAGGCAAACACAGCATCAGCCACTTTGCACAGAGTGAGATCCAGCAACAGACTTATAGAATCAAAGAATCATAGAAGTTACAACATGGAAACAGGCCCTTCGGCCCAACATGTCCATGTCGCCCAGTTTATACCACTAACCATTCCCAATTTCCTGCACTTGGCCCATATCCCTCTATACCCATCTTACCCATGTAACTGTCCAAATGCTTTTTAAAAGACAAAATTGTACCCGCCTCTACTACTGCCTCTGGCAGCTCGTTCCAGACACTCACCACCCTTTGAGTGAAAAAATTGCCCCTCTGGACCCTTTTGTATCTCTCCCCTCTCACCTTAAATCTATGCCCCCTCGTTATAGACTCCCCTACCTTTGGGAAAAGATTTTGACTATCTACCTTATCTATGCTGCTCATTATTTTATAGACTTTTATAAGATCACCCCTTAACCTCCTACTCTCCAGGGAAAAAAGTCCCAGACTTAATCCAGGGAAGCAACATTGAGCCGAATAACGATTAATCTGATTTTATTTGTTTGGCTAAGCGAGGCAAGACCAGTGCCATTTAATCCCAGCTGGCTATTAAGAGAGCTAGCCCCCTCCTCATCCCCCCCACCCCTGATATCCACAGATGGCCTTTGATTAAGGTTAGATGTGGGTAACCTTGCCTTATTGAAATGTGTAATATGAAGAGCATTTTAGCGATGCTCATGTTCTGTGGGGAAAAAAATTAAACAAATCTCAGAAGAGGATTTCTGTTTCTTTCGTTTAAGCTGGAAAAAGGACTTACAGCAGATGTCCGGGATTTAATCAGGCGTGGGAAAGTGAGAATCATTGTCACATCTATTGAACAAGGTAGCCTGATTGTAAACTTTGGTGTGGCGACATCAACAAACGTGAATGTCACTGTATCTGATATCAAAGAAACGCTTACGGAATCTTTAAAGAACACGCAACAGTTTGCTGTAGACCTTCAAAACACAACCATTTCAGGTAAGGAATTCCACAACAAGCATTTCAACCACTGGCCTCAGAGGACTTGGTGAAATTCTAGAAGAACTGGAAAAGGCCAAAGATTATCCTGCAGGTGCCACTAAAGATTAAAAAGAACAGAAGGGAGACAAGGCTGAATCATGAAGTGGATAAGTGATTCCAAACTTGGATTTTAAAAGCCTGAAGAGTTTAGGAAGAAAGGAAGACTGGGGATTGGAAGGAGTTCCACAGTTTTGGGAGCCTGGCAAAGAATGATCCAGAGTAGGTGATGATGGGATGAGGCTTGATTCTAATAGTTGGATTCACAGGGAGGAGGAAGAGCATGCAGGGCCTGACTAATGTTAGTTTGGTGGCTAATGTTGACAAGGTTAAGTTGGAAAAAAATGTTGATTCTCTGAGGTCTGGATTGATATTATCAGCAAGCAAAATTTTTTGACTGGATCATACTGAGCGGTTACAGGCTGGCAGCTGGCTACTTCTGAATGAGCCTTAGGTTGTGGTCTAGGCTCAGGAGCCCAGTGAAAAACATTAAAAAGTGTAAAATCTTAATTAATTTATACTTTAATTTTTGTGAGCAGACAGTGTTGTGTCCAAGAAACTGATTAATTTGCAGTGTCTATAGATGCCACCTGCAGGAAAAATAACCTGATGGAATTTTTTCCATTTTGCTGTGTTCTAAATCCCAACACTTATTTCCTTTTGGATTCTTGCAACTGGAAGAGAGTGCAGACCTTTATTCTTTATGGCTGGTTCAAAACCCAAGCCCAGAGGTAACAGAATAGTGTTCTGCCTCACTGCACTATCCAACTCCTGTCACATGGGCCATCTGCCCATGCTGTTCAGGGACCATTCCGAATTAATAATTTCCAACTATTAGGAGATGACATTTCTGTTGGAGTAAAGTGAGGAAAGAGGAATCTTCAAATACTTCTAAACTAGTTGAGTTCAAATTGAATCAATTTTCTAACCCCGATCTGCGCTCATCATTACAGACAGAGACAGCTGCCAACCAGGGCTGAATGACTGTTCAGGTAATGGAACGTGTATAAGATTAAATGCAACTTACACCTGTCAGTGTAATGCTGGGTTCACAGACACAAGCCCCAACACACCTGGAAGAACATGTGAAGGTAGGACATTGTCTGAGGTTAACACGGCTTTAGGTCATTGGGTTAAAGTAACTTTTGCTCCAACTGATTGTTTTTATCTAATTCTTGTTTCAGATGTTGACGAGTGTCAGACTGGGAACAACACATGCTCTGATTTTGCTGCCTGCACAAACACCCCAGGGAATTACTCATGTGGATGTTTCCAAGGAATTTTAGATACCAATCCGGCAAACCCAGGAACACAGTGCAGAGGTAAAGATCTGAACTGTTTAAACGAGGAGTGTTGGGACAGTAAGGAATATTAAAAGTGTACAGGCTTGAAATGATTCTTGGTGATATTAATACTAAAGTGCTTAATGTGTTTGTCTGACATTCCTCTCCCCACTATTTTAACAGAGGCATTGCCTATTTGAAATAAATGGATTAACGACTTGGTGAAACGAACAGAGGAATGTCACAGAATCATAGGCCCCGATATTTATGGGGAGGCAGGGAGGAAGCGGGGGCGTTTGTCAGCAGCCAGGGAACCCGGAAATACCGGGAAGGTGGTAGTTCTGCAGAATTTAATGGCACAGAATTTAATGGCAGAACCTCATTATAAATTATTTACTCAATTTCCCATCTGGCAGTCGGCCAGATGAAGAGGCAGGCCGGCTACTGGGCGGGATAGCCTGCAGTCGAAGGCAGAAGCTGGGGAGGAATGGCGACGGTCCCCGGCAATCGAGAAGATCGGGGTGGGGGTTAATTTCACAAACTGGATGGGGGGAGATCCAGAGAGAGAGATCTTTCGCGGGAGAGAGAGAGAGATGGCAAGAGGGGGAGAGAGAGATGGCAAGAGGGGGAGAGAGAGATGGCAAGAGGGGGAGAGAGAGATGGCAAGAGGGGGAGAGAGAGATGGCAAGAGGGGGAGAGAGAGATGGCAAGAGGGGGAGAGAGAGATGGCAAGAGGGGGAGAGAGAGATGGCAAGAGGGGGAGAGAGAGATGGCAAGAGGGGGAGAGAGAGATGGCAAGAGGGGGAGAGAGAGATGGCAAGAGGGGGAGAGAGAGATGGCAAGAGGGGGAGAGAGAGAGAGAGATGGCAAGAGGGGGAGAGAGAGAGAGATGGCAAGAGGGGGAGAGAGAGAGAGATGGCAAGAGGGGGAGAGAGAGAGAGATGGCAAGAGGGGGAGAGAGAGAGAGATGGCAAGAGGGGGAGAGAGAGAGAGATGGCAAGAGGGGAGAGAGAGAGAGAGATGGCAAGAGGGGGAGAGAGAGAGAGAGATGGCTAGAGGGGGAGAGAGAGAGAGATGGCAAGAGGGGGGGGAGAGAGAGAGAGATGGCAAGAGGGGGGGGAGAGAGAGAGAGAGATGGCAAGAGGGGGAGAGAGAGAGTGAGAGAGAGAGATGGCAAGAGGGGGGGAGAGAGAGTGAGAGAGAGAGATGGCAAGAGGGGGAGAGAGAGAGAGAGATGGCAAGAGGGGGAGAGAGAGAGATGGCAAGAGGGGGAGAGAGAGAGATGGCAAGAGGGGGAGAGAGAGAGATGGCAAGAGGGGGAGAGAGAGAGATGGCAAGAGGGGGAGAGAGAGAGATGGCAAGAGGGGGAGAGAGAGAGAGAGAAATGGCAAGAGGGGGAGAGAGAGAGAGATGGCAAGAGGGGGAGAGAGAGAGAGATGGCAAGAGGGGGAGAGAGAGAGAGATGGCAAGAGGGGGAGAGAGAGAGAGATGGCAAGAGGGGGAGAGAGAGAGAGATGGCAAGAGGGGAGAGAGAGAGAGAGATGGCAAGAGGGGGAGAGAGAGAGAGAGATGGCTAGAGGGGGAGAGAGAGAGAGAGAGCAAGAGGGGGAGAGAGAGAGAGAGATGGCAAGAGGGGGGGGAGAGAGAGAGAGAGATGGCAAGAGGGGGAGAGAGAGAGTGAGAGAGAGAGATGGCAAGAGGGGGGGAGAGAGTGAGAGAGAGAGATGGCAAGAGGGGGAGAGAGAGAGAGAGATGGCAAGAGGGGGAGAGAGAGAGATGGCAAGAGGGGGAGAGAGAGAGATGGCAAGAGGGGGAGAGAGAGAGATGGCAAGAGGGGGAGAGAGAGAGATGGCAAGAGGGGGAGAGAGAGAGATGGCAAGAGGGGGAGAGAGAGAGAGAGAAATGGCAAGAGGGGGAGAGAGAGAGAGAGAGATGGCAAGAGGGGGAGAGAGAGAGAGAGAGATGGCAAGAGGGGGAGAGAGAGAGAGAGAGATGGCAAGAGGGGGAGAGAGAGAGAGAGAGATGGCAAGAGGGGGAGAGAGAGAGAGAGATGGCAAGAGGGGGAGAGAGAGAGATGGCAAGAGGGGGAGAGAGAGAGAGAGAGATGGCAAGAGGGGGAGAGAGAGAGAGATGGCAAGAGGGGGAGAGAGAGAGAGAGATGGCAAGAGGGGGAGAGAGAGAGAGATGGCAAGAGGGGGAGAGAGAGAGATGGCAAGAGGGGGAGGGAGAGAGATGGCAAGAGGGGGAGAGAGAGAGAGAGATGGCAAGAGGGGGAGAGAGAGAGATGGCAAGAGGGGGAGAGAGAGAGATGGCAAGAGGGGGGGAGAGAGAGCTGGCAAGAGGGGGAGAGAGAGAGAGCTGGCAAGAGGGGGGGAGAGAGAGAGAGAGAGAGAGATGGCAAGAGGGGGAGAGAGAGAGAGAGATGGCAAGAGGGGGAGAGAGAGAGAGATGGCAAGAGGGGGAGTGAGAGAGAGAGATGGCAAGAGGGGGAGAGAGAGAGAGAGATGGCAAGAGGGGGAGAGAGAGAGAGAGATGGCAAGAGGGGGAGAGAGAGATGGCAAGAGGGAGAGAGAGAGAGAGATGGCAAGAGGGGGAGAGAGAGATGGCAAGAGGGGGAGAGAGAGAGATGGCAAGAGGGGGGGAGAGAGAGAGAGAGAGATGGCAAGAGGGAGAGAGAGAGAGAGAGAGATGGCAAGAGGGGGAGAGAGAGAGAGAGTGATGTCAAGAGGGGGAGAGAGAGAGAGAGATGGCAAGAGGGGGAGAGAGAGAGAGATGGCAAGAGGGGGAGAGAGAGAGAGAGAGAGATGGCAAGAGGGGGAGGGGGAGAGAGAGAGAGAGAGATGGCAAGAGGGGGAGAGAGAGAGAGAGAGATGGCAAGAGGGGGAGAGAGAGATGGCAAGAGGGGGAGAGAGAGAGATGGCAAGAGGGGGAGAGAGAGAGATGGCAAGAGGGGGAGAGAGAGAGAGAGAGCTGGCAAGAGTGGGAGAGAGAGAGCTGGCAAGAGGGGGAGAGAGAGAGCTGGCAAGAGGGGGAGAGAGAGAGCTGGCAAGAGGGGGAGAGAGAGAGCTGGCAAGAGGGGGAGAGAGAGAGATGGCAAGAGGGGGAGAGAAGAGATGGCAAGCGGGGGAGAGAGAGAGAGAGAGAGATGGCAAGAGGGGGAGAGAGAGAGAGATGGCAAGAGGGGGAGAGAGAGAGAGATGGCAAGAGGGGGAGAGAGAGAGAGATGGCAAGAGGGGGAGAGAGAGAGAGATGGCAAGAGGGGGAGAGAGAGAGATGGCAAGAGGGGGAGAGAGAGAGAGAGAGAGAGATGGCAAGAGGGGGAGAGAGAGAGAGAGAGATGGTAAGAGGGAGAGAGAGAGAGAGATAGAGATGGCAAGAGGGGGAGAGAGAGAGAGAGAGATGGCAAGAGGAGGAGAGAGAGAGAGATGGCAAGAGGGGGGAGAGAGAGAGAGATAGATGGCAAGAGGGGGAGAGAGAGAGAGAGAGAGAGAGATGGCAAGAGGGGGAGAGAGAGAGAGAGAGAGAGATGGCAAGAGGGGGAGAGAGAGAGAGAGAGAGAGATGGCAAGAGGGGGAGAGAGAGAGAGAGATGGCAAGAGGGGGAGAGAGAGAGATGGCAAGAGGGGGAGAGAGAGAGAGATGGCAAGAGGGGGAGAGAGAGAGAGAGATGGCAAGAGGGGGAGAGAGAGAGAGAGATGGCAAGAGGGGGAGAGAGAGAGAGAGATGGCAAGAGGGGGAGAGAGAGAGAGAGATGGCAAGAGGGAGAGAGAGAGATGGCAAGAGGGGGAGAGAGAGAGATGGCAAGAGGGGGAGAGAGAGAGATGGCAAGAGGGGGAGAGAGAGAGATGGCAAGAGGGGGAGAGAGAGAGATGGCAAGAGGGGGTGAGATAGAGAGAGAGATGGCAAGAGGGGGAGAGAGAGAGAGAGAGATGGCAAGAGGGAGAGAGAGAGAGAGAGAGATGGCAAGAGGGGGAGAGAGAGAGAGAGATGGCAAGAGGGGGAGAGAGAGAGATGGCAAGAGGGGGAGAGAGAGAGATGGCAAGAGGGGGAGAGAGAGAGAGAGAGAGAGATGGCAAGAGGGGGAGAGAGAGAGAGAGATGGCAAGAGGGGGAGAGAGAGAGAGAGATGGCAAGAGGGGGAGAGAGAGAGATGGCAAGAGGGGGAGAGAGAGAGATGGCAAGAGGGGGAGAGAGAGAGATGGCAAGAGGGGGAGAGAGAGAGAGAGATGGCAAGAGGGGGAGAGAGAGAGATGGCAAGAGGGGGAGAGAGAGAGATGGCAAGAGGGGGAGAGAGAGAGCTGGCAAGAGGGGGAGAGAGAGAGAGCTGGCAAGAGGGGGGGAGAGAGAGAGAGAGAGAGAGAGATGGCAAGAGGGGGAGAGAGAGAGAGATGGCAAGAGGGGGAGAGAGAGAGAGATGGCAAGAGGGGGAGAGAGAGAGAGAGATGGCAAGAGGGGGAGAGAGAGAGAGAGATGGCAAGAGGGGGAGAGAGAGAGAGAGATGGCAAGAGGGGGAGAGAGAGATGGCAAGAGGGAGAGAGAGAGAGATGGCAAGAGGGGGAGAGAGAGATGGCAAGAGGGGGAGAGAGAGAGATGGCAAGAGGGGGGGAGAGAGAGAGAGAGATGGCAAGAGGGAGAGAGAGAGAGAGAGAGATGGCAAGAGGGGGAGAGAGAGAGAGAGAGATGGCAAGAGGGGGAGAGAGAGAGAGAGATGGCAAGAGGGGGAGAGAGAGAGAGATGGCAAGAGGGGGAGAGAGAGAGAGAGAGAGAGAGAGATGGCAAGAGGGGGAGGGGGAGAGAGAGAGAGAGAGATGGCAAGAGGGGGAGAGAGAGAGAGAGAGATGGCAAGAGGTGGAGAGAGAGATGGCAAGAGGGGGAGAGAGAGAGATGGCAAGAGGGGGAGAGAGAGAGAGAGAGCTGGCAAGAGTGGGAGAGAGAGAGCTGGCAAGAGGGGGAGAGAGAGAGCTGGCAAGAGGGGGAGAGAGAGAGCTGGCAAGAGGGGGAGAGAGAGAGCTGGCAAGAGGGGGAGAGAGAGAGCTGGCAAGAGGGGGAGAGAGAGAGCTGGCAAGAGGGGGAGAGAGAGAGCTGGCAAGAGGGGGAGAGAGAGAGCTGGCAAGAGGGGGAGAGAGAGAGAGATGGCAAGAGGGGGAGAGAGAGAGAGATGGCAAGAGGGGGAGAGAGAGAGATGGCAAGAGGGGGAGAGAGAGAGAGAGAGAGAGATGGCAAGAGGGGGAGAGAGAGAGAGAGATGGTAAGAGGGAGAGAGAGAGAGAGATAGAGATGGCAAGAGGGGGAGAGAGAGAGAGAGAGATGGCAAGAGGGGGAGAGAGAGAGAGATGGCAAGAGGGGGGAGAGAGAGAGAGATAGATGGCAAGAGGGGGAGAGAGAGAGAGAGAGAGAGAGATGGCAAGAGGGGGAGAGAGAGAGAGAGAGAGAGATGGCAAGAGGGGGAGAGAGAGAGAGAGAGAGAGATGGCAAGAGGGGGAGAGAGAGAGAGAGATGGCAAGAGGGGGAGAGAGAGAGAGATGGCAAGAGGGGGAGAGAGAGAGAGATGGCAACAGGGGGAGAGAGAGAGAGATGGCAAGAGGGGGAGAGAGAGAGATGGCAAGAGGGGGAGAGAGAGAGAGAGAGATGGCAAGAGGGGGAGAGAGAGAGAGATGGCAAGAGGGGGAGAGAGAGAGAGAGAGAGAGAGAGAATGCAAGAGGGGGAGAGAGAGAGAGAGATGGCAAGAGGGGGAGACAGAGAGAGATGGCAAGAGGGGGAGAGAGAGAGAGATGGCAAGAGGGGGAGAGAGAGAGAGAGAGATGGCAAGAGGGGGAGAGAGAGAGAGAGAGAGATGGCAAGAGGGGGAGAGAGAGAGAGATGGCAAGAGGGGGAGAGAGAGAGAGATGGCAAGAGGGGGAGAGAGAGAGAGATGGCAAGAGGGGGAGAGAGAGAGAGATGGCAAGAGGGGGAGAGAGAGAGAGAGAGATGGCAAGAGGGGGAGAGAGAGAGAGAGAGATGGCAAGAGGGGGAGAGAGAGAGAGAGAGAGAGAGATTGCAAGAGGGGGAGAGAGAGAGATGGCAAGAGGGGGAGAGAGAGAGAGAGATGGCAAGAGGGGGAGAGAGAGAGAGAGATGGCAAGAGGGGGAGAGAGAGAGAGATGGCAAGAGGGGGAGTGAGAGAGAGATGGCAAGAGGTGGAGAGAGAGAGAGATGGCAAGAGGGGGAGAGAGAGAGAGATGGCAAGAGGGGCGGAGAGAGAGAGAGATGGCAAGAGGGGGAAAGAGAGAGAGAGATGGCAAGAGGGGGAGAGAGAGAGAGAGAGATGGCAAGAGGGGGAGAGAGAGAGAGAGAGATGGCAAGAGGGGGAGAGAGAGAGAGAGAGATGGCAAGAGGGGGAGAGAGAGAGAGAGAGAGAGAGATTGCAAGAGGGGGAGAGAGAGAGATGGCAAGAGGGGGAGAGAGAGAGAGAGATGGCAAGAGGGGGAGAGAGAGAGAGAGATGGCAAGAGGGGGAGAGAGAGAGAGATGGCAAGAGGGGGAGTGAGAGAGAGATGGCAAGAGGGGGAGAGAGAGAGAGATGGCAAGAGGGGGAGAGAGAGAGAGATGGCAAGAGGGGGAGAGAGAGAGAGATGGCAAGAGGGGGAGAGAGAGAGAGATGGCAAGAGGTGGAGAGAGAGAGAGATGGCAAGAGGGGGAGAGAGAGAGAGATGGCAAGAGGGGCGGAGAGAGAGAGAGATGGCAAGAGGGGGAAAGAGAGAGAGAGATGGCAAGAGGGGGAGAGAGAGAGAGAGAGATGGCAAGAGGGGGAGAGAGAGAGAGAGAGATGGCAAGAGGGGGAGAGAGAGAGAGAGAGATGGCAAGAGGGGGAGAGAGAGAGAGAGGGAGAGAGATGGCAAGAGGGGGAGAGAGAGAGAGAGAGATGGCAAGAGGGGGAGAGAGAGAGAGAGAGAGATGGCAAGAGGGAGAGAGAGAGAGAGATGGCAAGAGGGGGAGAGAGAGAGAGATGGCAAGAGGGGGAGAGAGAGAGAGATGGCAAGAGGGGGATAGAGAGAGAGATGGCAAGAGGGGGAGAGAGGGAGAGATGGCAAGAGGGGGAGAGAGATAGAGAGAGATGGCAAGAGGGGGATAGAGAGAGAGATGGCAAGAGGGGGAGAGAGGGAGAGATGGCAAGAGGGGGAGAGAGAGAGAGAGAGATGGCAAGAGGGAGAGAGAGAGAGAGAGAGAGAGAGAGAGATGGCAAGAGGGGGAGAGAGAGAGAGAGAGAGATGGCAAGAGGTGGAGAGAGAGAGAGATGGCAAGAGGGGGAGAGAGAGAGAGATGGCAAGAGGGGCGGAGAGAGAGAGAGATGGCAAGAGGGGGAGAGAGAGAGAGAGATGGCAAGAGGGGGAGAGAGAGAGAGAGAGATGGCAAGAGGGGGAGAGAGAGAGAGAGAGATGGCAAGAGGGGGAGAGAGAGAGAGAGGGAGAGAGATGGCAAGAGGGGGAGAGAGAGAGAGAGAGAGAGAGATGGCAAGAGGGGGAGAGAGAGAGAGAGAGATGGCAAGAGGGGGAGAGAGAGAGAGAGAGAGATGGCAAGAGGGAGAGAGAGAGAGAGATGGCAAGAGGGGGAGAGAGAGAGAGATGGCAAGAGGGGGAGAGAGAGAGAGATGGCAAGAGGGGGAGAGAGAGAGAGAGAGAGAGAGAATGCAAGAGGGGGAGAGAGAGAGAGAGATGGCAAGAGGGGGAGACAGAGAGAGATGGCAAGAGGGGGAGAGAGAGAGAGATGGCAAGAGGGGGAGAGAGAGAGAGAGAGATGGCAAGAGGGGGAGAGAGAGAGAGAGAGAGATGGCAAGAGGGGGAGAGAGAGAGAGATGGCAAGAGGGGGAGAGAGAGAGAGATGGCAAGAGGGGGAGAGAGAGAGAGATGGCAAGAGGGGGAGAGAGAGAGAGATGGCAAGAGGGGGAGAGAGAGAGAGAGAGATGGCAAGAGGGGGAGAGAGAGAGAGAGAGATGGCAAGAGGGGGAGAGAGAGAGAGAGAGAGAGAGATTGCAAGAGGGGGAGAGAGAGAGATGGCAAGAGGGGGAGAGAGAGAGAGAGATGGCAAGAGGGGGAGAGAGAGAGAGAGATGGCAAGAGGGGGAGAGAGAGAGAGATGGCAAGAGGGGGAGTGAGAGAGAGATGGCAAGAGGTGGAGAGAGAGAGAGATGGCAAGAGGGGGAGAGAGAGAGAGATGGCAAGAGGGGCGGAGAGAGAGAGAGATGGCAAGAGGGGGAAAGAGAGAGAGAGATGGCAAGAGGGGGAGAGAGAGAGAGAGAGATGGCAAGAGGGGGAGAGAGAGAGAGAGAGATGGCAAGAGGGGGAGAGAGAGAGAGAGAGATGGCAAGAGGGGGAGAGAGAGAGAGAGAGAGAGAGATTGCAAGAGGGGGAGAGAGAGAGATGGCAAGAGGGGGAGAGAGAGAGAGAGATGGCAAGAGGGGGAGAGAGAGAGAGAGATGGCAAGAGGGGGAGAGAGAGAGAGATGGCAA
Source organism: Heptranchias perlo (assembly GCF_035084215.1). NCBI lineage: Eukaryota > Metazoa > Chordata > Chondrichthyes > Hexanchiformes > Hexanchidae > Heptranchias > Heptranchias perlo. Next base: position 69,149,005 of record NC_090335.1, read on the forward strand.
GAGGGGGAGTGAGAGAGAGATGGCAAGAGGGGGAGAGAGAGAGAGATGGCAAGAGGGGGGAGAGAGAGAGAGATGGCAAGAGGGGGAGAGAGAGAGAGATGGCAAGAGGGGGAGAGAGAGAGAGATGGCAAGAGGTGGGAGAGAGAGAGAGATGGCAAGAGGGGGAGAGAGAGAGAGATGGCAAGAGGGGCGGAGAGAGAGAGAGATGGCAAGAGGGGGAAAGAGAGAGAGAGATGGCAAGAGGGGGAGAGAGAGAGAGAGAGATGGCAAGAGGGGGAGAGAGAGAGAGAGAGATGGCAAGAGGGGGAGAGAGAGAGAGAGAGATGGCAAGAGGGGGAGAGAGAGAGAGAGGGAGAGAGATGGCAAGAGGGGGAGAGAGAGAGAGAGAGATGGCAAGAGGGGGAGAGAGAGAGAGAGAGAGATGGCAAGAGGGAGAGAGAGAGAGAGATGGCAAGAGGGGGAGAGAGAGAGAGAGATGGCAAGAGGGGGAGAGAGAGAGAGAGATGGCAAGAGGGGGATAGAGAGAGAGATGGCAAGAGGGGGAGAGAGGAGAGAGATGGCAAGAGGGGGAGAGAGAGAGAGAGAGATGGCAAGAGGGGGATAGAGAGAGAGATGGCAAGAGGGGGAGAGAGGGAGAGATGGCAAGAGGGGAGAGAGAGAGAGAGAGATGGCAAGAGGGAGAGAGAGAGAGAGAGAGAGAGAGAGAGATGGCAAGAGGGGGAGAGAGAGAGAGAGAGAGATGGCAAGAGGTGGAGAGAGAGAGAGATGGCAAGAGGGGGAGAGAGAGAGAGATGGCAAGAGGGGCGAGAGAGAGAGAGATGGCAAGAGGGGGAGAGAGAGAGAGAGATGGCAAGAGGGGGAGAGAGAGAGAGAGAGATGGCAAGAGGGGGAGAGAGAGAGAGAGAGATGGCAAGAGGGGGAGAGAGAGAGAGAGGGAGAGAGATGGCAAGAGGGGGAGAGAGAGAGAGAGAGAGAGAGATGGCAAGAGGGGGAGAGAGAGAGAGAGAGATGGCAAGAGGGGGAGAGAGAGAGAGAGAGAGATGGCAAGAGGGAGAGAGAGAGAGAGATGGCAAGAGGGGGAGAGAGAGAGAGATGGCAAGAGGGGGAGAGAGAGAGAGATGGCAAGAGGGGGATAGAGAGAGAGATGGCAAGAGGGGGAGAGAGAGAGAGATGGCAAGAGGGGGAGAGAGAGAGAGAGAGATGGCAAGAGGGAGAGAGAGAGAGAGAGAGATGGCAAGAGGGGAGAGAGAGAGAGAGAGAGATGGCAAGAGGGAGAGAGAGAGAGAGAGATGGCAAGAGGGGGAGAGAGAGAGATGGCAAGATGGCAAGAGGGGGAGAGAGAGCGATGGCAAGAGGGGGAGAGAGAGCGATGGCAAGAGGGGGAGAGAGAGCGATGGCAAGAGGGGGAGAGAGAGCGATGGCAAGAGGGGGAGAGAGAACGATGGCAAGAGGGGGAGAGAGAGCGATGGCAAGAGGGGGAGAGAGAGCGATGGCAAGAGGGGGAGAGAGAGCGATGGCAAGAGGGGGAGAGAGAGCGATGGCAAGAGGGGGAGAGAGAGCGATGGCAAGAGGGGGAGAGAGAGCGATGGCAAGAGGGGGAGAGAGAGAGATGGCAAGAGGGGGAGAGAGAGAGATGGCAAGAGATGGCAAGAGGGGAAGGGAGATCGCGGGAGGGGGAGATCGCGGGATGGGGAGGGAGGGGGAGATGCTGAATATCACGAGGGGAGGGGGGTCGTCAGATTGCGGGGGGCGGGATCTGAAGGTCGCAGGAGGCGAGATCGCAGCAGAAGATGTGCTTGAGTGGCCCGGAGGAAGCACTCCTTCTCCTCCTGGCCCACAAGCAGTGCTGGAAATGCATTTCCTTGATGGATTCGTCAACCCCCCACCTCGCTTCAGCTGTCGGATTTCCCGAGCTGTGGGAAACCCGGCCTGCAACGGTTAACTTTAAATGGCTGCCAAAATCTGAGGAACGGAGTCTCATTTAAATATTATAATTATGGATCCGCCTCTCCAGAGGCCGTCCACTACCCTGCTGCAGAAATCTGGGAAGAGGTGTTGGGTTTCACATTTTTATCAATTTAAATCCCCCCCTCCCCACCCCACCCCCTGAACTTCGGCCACCCGTCGTCCAGGAGTAAAACTCCCCCCATAGAATCGTACAGCACAGAGGGAGGCCATTCGGCCCATTGTGCCTGTGCTGACTCTCTGAAAGAGCTGTCTGATTAGTCCCACTGCCCTGCTCTTTTCCCAGAACCCTGCAAATTTTTCCTTTTCAAGTATATATTCCAATCCATTTTGAAAGTTACCATTGAATTTTCTTCCATCGCTCTCTCAGGCAGAGAATTCCAGATTATAACAATTCGAGCTGAGGCCGAACCGGTGATTTAGAAATGTTTAGCATATCTTCCTTGCTTTTGTACTCTATGCCTCTATTTATAAAGCCAAGGATCGTTTATACTTTTTTAACAGCCTTCTGAACTTCTCCTGCAAGCTTCAAATATTTGTGTATGTGAGCAGCCAGATCTATCAGTTCCTGCCACACCCTTTAAAATTGTACCATCTGTATCCTTTGGTTCCTGACCCACCACTGGAAACAATTTCTCCTTATTTACTCTATCAAAACCCCTCATAATTTTGGACACCTCTATTAAATTTCCCCTTAACCTTCTCTGCTCTAAGGAGAACAATCCCAGCATCTCTAGTCTCTCCACATAACTGAGGTCCTGCATCCCTGGTATCATTCGGGTAAATCTCTCCTGCACCCTCTCCAAGACCTCGTCATCATGGCCTAATATCACCAAATGTTCATTCCCAGCCTTACATCTCTTGGTGATTAATGGATGCCGACATGATAAAAAACTATTTGTTACACAATAGATTTAAAGGGACATCCTCATCCCAGAAATGTCTCGGGCAAGCATTTCTTGCAGCCTTTCACAAAAATGCAAAATGTGATGTGAATGTGGAATGCAATGATGCCACCTAACTTCAGCATCGCTTGTAAATTATATCAAGTGGATAATTGTACCTGTGGATGAAAGGCTTTAATTGTTTATTTTTCAAGTTTTCTCTGTTCTTCTTTCTTGATTTGTTCAGTCCACTTTGTACAGTCCCACAGGTGCTGGTAGCTGTCTGGTATCTCACCTAAGAGGCAATATTTCACATGAGCTTAGACAACAAAGGAGGAAACTTGCATGGCTCTGTAGCAGTGCAAACATGGGCTGCAAAATGAGGGCTACATAGTTGTCGCCGTGTCTCCATTGCCATGCCTGTTGCTCGCAAGCTGGGAGTGGAGCCTCACCAAATTACCCCACAAATGCCAATGGGCCATTTAATAGGAACAATATCACAGTCAAGCCGGCTCCTGTCTCACACATGGGACATGATTTTATTGGGGAGCCGGGAAAAGGGCGGTGGGTGGAGTGGATTTTCTGTCGGGAAGTATGGGTTTCCCGGTCAGCCTTACGATTTTGACGAAAGGAAGTGTTTTTTTTTCTACTTTTCCTGCCCGACAGGCCAGCCTGATTGACGGGCTGGTTCTCAGTTGGACTGGGGAGCAGCCAGGCAGAGGATGTGAACAGGTAAGTGTTCGATTGGGGGCGGGGGGTGGAACGAGGCATCGGGCGGGGGGGCGGAGTCGGGGGGCATCACGGGGGGGGCTCAGTCATCAGGAAGGTCGATGGTCATCCGTGGGGCTCAGTTATCGGGGGTCATAGGGGTGGTCGGGTGTCACCGGGGGGCGGGGGGGGCGCGGGCCACTGTCATTGGGGGAGGCTCAGCCATCGGGGAGAGGCTCAGCCATCGGGAGCTCTGTCACTATAGTGGTGGGGGGGGGGTGAGTCATCGGGGGGCTCATTCACTCGGGGGGGGGGGGTCAGTTATCGAGGGTCATCGGGGGGGGCTCAGTCGTCATGGAGGGGTTGGAGATCGTGTGGGGATTGTGAAAGTTTTTACTGACCAACCCTCCTCCTAAGAGCGGGTTGGTCGCCCGCGCAGCATCCCGCCTCCGTTAAAACCATAAATGGGTGGGTTGGGGGCAGGTTTTAGATTTTTAAAATTTTACTACCACCCTGCCCCCAACCCACCCTTTTTTCCAAGTTAAAATCCCGCCCGTGCACTTTCAGAAGGAGTCACTATATAGTGATCAGGAGCGAGAACCCTGGCTGATTTTCCTCTCTCTAGTTCAGGGGTGCTCTCCCAACTGAGATCAGATAACAACACGGACCAAGGGTAGAAGACTGGGATCTTTACCCCAAAATGCTTAGTAATGTACCAGGCAGTGCTTTTATCCATTGGGCCATAAGAAAGATTCAAGGGTCTCATTTGAATGACGTGTTTGTATTCTATTGACTCATCAAAGGAATTCAGGTTCAATATTGACTGAAATGTTCCATTTTTAACTTACAGACCCTAATACGTGTTTCGTAAATCAGACAAATATCTGTGCTTTGTCTGACTGCTTGACAATGACAGTCAGTGAATGCAACAGTAAGTACTTTACCTTCACTGATCTTTATCTGTGATGCAATCCAGGCTCTTTCCTACATCCATTCCAGTTGTCTTTGGCAAGTTTACTATGGCTACTTTAAATGCTTAAATTATATTTATATTATTACAGAATCATTATCACAACAACACTGGTGTAACACTTTGAATGTAACTTATTTCCCCTTCATTAACTCGAGCTCTTTATAAAGCCCAACTTGTCCATGACTTGAATATTCTTCTCATATCTGGAGAAGTTCTTCCAGCAACTCCTAGGATTCTGGGAACAAGGAATAGCTTGTAATCTGATCGGCCGTCCTTCTCTCACCACTAGCCTTTCTCTACATGACAGACTTTTCCTTTCTTTGTATCGTTGTTCCTCTGAACTTCCCACTCCTGTACCTCCCAATTTCCAAATATATTTCCTTCAGGCTGTTTCCTGTTTCCTTCCATTGACCTCAAACGTGCAGAACTCCTTCCCTTAAACTTCCCTTGTCGTCCTACCCGGCCACTCCAACCCTGGGACCCCAAGACACTTTTAGAGCTGAAGAAATGCGGTTGGTTAGTTTGCGATTTACTCCTAATGGAGCAATATGTAGACATTTCAAAGGTAATTGCTTCATTGTGGGCCTGATTACCTTTCTTTTCGGAGTCTAGGGGGTCTTTCCTGGGACCTCACCAGTACTCATGCCAGCTCTCAACAGACATGAATATCACTGAGGCCTTTTTAGGGTGCAGTCAATGGAATTTCCTGGAGAAGCCCAGAAACTCCCCCAGATATGCCTCCATGATGAGGGGCGATGGGTGGAAGATCTAGTCCACAATCCCATCATTACTGGGTTCTGTCCCAAGTTAATGGCTCTCCGTAGGTGGAAATCATCCTGCCCCCCCCCCCCACCCCCTCCCAGAGTGCAGGCATTTCAGGGCTCTTACCGCAGTGAAAACTATATTGTGAAAGTGACATTGTATCTAATTATATATCACCGTATACAAATGTGATATATAATTAGACACAACATGACTCTACAATAGAGGATGGGGTTCTGTCCTAGATCTGCCCCCCGGACTCCCCTCGTCAACTTTCTTCATCATAAATTCCTCTGCCCACATTTATTATGGGTATTGCCTATGTAAACTCTTCGCTCTGATTGCACAATCTGGTCACATTTCCCTCAAAATGCCTTCTGAACTTTTTTTAGTATACAGTTTCTTTCCTCCATAACCAACATTTCTTATGCAGAAAAATAAGGCTTTATACAAAGCAAAAATAAATCAAATATTATATATTTCACAGTAACATGATTGAATGCATCCATTGAATTATCTTTTGTGTCTTTTAATGCCTTCATTAAGGTTTCCACTTGAAGGCCTCAGGCTTTCCCGAAAGACTGGGCTTACAGTTGATATTTTTGGCCAGGCCTGTGACTCAGTTGGCTGAATGTGGAATATGCAGTCTGAGCATGTGCAGTGTAACTAATTACCCAGGATGTATCAGTACCATTCAGTCAGCTGTACTGATAAAATATTTTTCTTCAGATTCTTCAACTTTCTGCTCAGTAGCTTTTCTTTACAGAATTTTGACGAACAAGGGGACAAATTTCAAAAGCGGAATTGAGATAAAATTTATATTAAGTGTTTTTTTTGAAGAGATTGTGTCACTGGTTCTCCCTGGCTCCATTTCATAACACTGGTGATAAATTAGCAGAACTCAAATGGAATTACAGGGTCGGTGTGTTTGTGTGAGACGGTGAGAAAAATGACAGTGCACTAATTACACACCTGTTGTAGCTTTTGTTTGTGTTCTTTGAACTTCAGAAAAAAAGCAGTTAGATTCTTTCCTCATTCTAATTAGATTTTTTAGAAAGCGGTTAAATTTTGAAAGAAAACAAAGCCTTTTTAAGGAAAATAGACAGGAAGGGAGGGTGGAAGGGGGAAGGAAACGGGCATAGAGAGAAGAGAGAGTGTGTGAGGATGGGGAACTGAGGGAAAGGATTTGAGAGAGCAAGGAGATTAAAATGAACAAGCGAGTTGAGAGAGAAGGTTGAGGGAGGAAGAGAAGGTTGTGAGAGAGTGATACGTTGTGAAAGGTGGGAGTTAAGTGAGAGATGGTGTTGAAACAAAGAGAGGAGAGTGAGAGAAGGGGATTGAGAAGGAGTGTGTAGAGAGAAGGGTGATGTGATTACACTATGGCATGTTTACGTAATTACTTTTCATTATAAAGGTGGAATCAGGGATTTATAGTGAAAATAAAAAAGGTCATAATTTATTACTTTAAAATGGGGCCTGAATTAAAGAGGACAAGAGGAGGGAAAGGAATAGATTTTGCGATTTTAAAATGGGGACTTACTTACGTCTGCACGCCATTGTCAAGTTATCTCCCCACCCTCTAATTCCATTTCAGCTGAAGACTATACTTGGTGTTGACTCCCCATGTGTAATGGCACAGGAGATCGACTAATAACAGTGAATTATTGTTTCCACAGACAAAAAAGCATTCAGAATGAAGGCAAGATTGAGATCCAGAGAATTCAGCAATGAGTTAAAAAATCCCAGCAGTGAAGCCTACAGGAACTTATCAGCCAAAATTACAAATGCAGTAAGTGAAATTACTTTTGAGTTTGTTCCTGTTCTTAAAGAAAAATCCCCGTCACAATTGAAGTCATAGACTCAGTGGAGAGTAATTTTGACTTTGGGCGGTAGTGTAAAATGGGCAATAGTGAATCAGCCGCCCGTTCTCCATCTCTCCCCATTTTCATTCCTGTTGTCTTAAGGGGGTTAGGGATCCAGCCACTGGGGGCGGTTGTTTAAAGATATGTTTATATTTCATACAAATGGCCCCTAACTGGGCGGATAACTGTGCTCTTGACATTCCCACCAATTGGATTACTTTCACTCTGTTTCAAAAACTGAAGCAAACTATCAGTGTGATACTCAAATAGGCAGAAAAATGCTTCATGTAGTTTGTGATGGATAAATCTCACCAGCAGCTGCCTTGGACACTTTCCACCACATGTACACTTAGCCTGTGCTTGCTCCAAAATCACACAGCAAGGTCTCACAAACAGCATTGTGATAATGAACAGATAATTTCAAATAAATTACATTTAACAGATGTTGCAAAACTCAGAAGCATGGGGTTTCGGGCATGAAAAATAAAAAAATGAGTATCCGTGAAGATGCTTTATTGATGACCCTTCGTCAGAGCTGGAAATGAAAGGGGAGTGAACTCCGTTGTAGGATTGATCCAAATAAAGAGGAAAGGGGAGAACATCAGGTTGGGGTCACAAGACAATAATGTTACCTACTTGTACAAAGTGCCAGGTCAAGGGTTTAAAAGCCAATGGACAGATTAAGGAAGAAGAAAAAGTAACAGCAAACTGGAGAATTTTAATTTATTTAATGGGTGTTGCTGGTAAGCTTATTTGCACAGAGAAACTAGTGACAGTAGATTATGAACTGGCGGATGTGTTCTGAGGCTTTTGTAGTAATCTTGTAAAAGATATGCAGTAATTAACTGAAGGGAAACAAAAATAGTCAGCTGGTGGTCAATTTTCACCTTGCGATATGTTGCACGACAGGTGTAAAATGGAACTCACATAATAAATATTTAATCATTTTAAGTTACATAGTTTTTCACCCATGTAAATGGATTGCGTAAAGGATAAGGATCACAAACAGTTCGTAGACTAAGTTCAAATGGGCCGCAAGCTCAGATAATTGCTAATACAGATTGAATTAGAACCAGGTAGAGTGGAGGAGGTTGGCGAAGGGATGGGTGGGCGTCGGGGGGAGGATTTCACCTTTGTACAATGTTGCTGTGACAAAATTGCGATTTGTGCCTTTATTCCATTTTGTTTATGTAATAATGTTCAGGATGATGACTGCTCCTTCATTTAAATGGAAGACAGGAAACACTCTGGGTGTGATTTTGATGTGTGTGTGGTGGACCCGGGTGTGTGCTGCGCCTGCCTGAAGGGGTCGGCTTGAGGCCTGTGCCATTTACATTGATTTGGCAAGTTGCTGGCATAAAATGCGCTTCCCATAGGTTGCTCGCTGATCTGGGGACGGGAAATCTGGTGGGGCAGCTGATTTTGTAGGGCCGGCAGCAGCACCTTAAAGGGGAAGGGTGGAAGTGTCAGGCGTGAAAGATAGCACCAGTTTTGAGCAGCAGGCAAAATGTTTACAGCATCTACAACAGCGAGGGTGTTAATTGTGGAAGCCCTAAATCAACAAAACCCACAAGGGAGTGGCATAAAAACGTCAGCCAAACTTCTGTCCATCTTTCCCTGACTGCAGCTGAGGATCCCTTTAATATATGCTCAGAATGGCTGCCTTCCTACCTCTGCTGCCCTTGTTTGTTGAGCAGGAGCAGGAACTGGCAGTAATCTGGTGGGCAGGGACAAAAATGGCTTTGGGGATCATAACTACATCATCTGACCGTGATTAACGCACATTCATGAGGCTCCCTCCTGCTTCCAGTCGAACTTCCAGCCGCCTAGATTGAGGTCTGCCAGAAAATTGGAATGGGCGGGAACCAAGCAGTGAGTTAGAGCTTCAACCACTCGTGCTACTTTGGTCCCGTCATTGCCCCATTTTGAAGCGCAAATGGGAGGGTAAAGACATGAAAATCACCAAGCAACCAAGTAAACCAAGCAAGCTTGATTGATCAGGAAATCTGTTATGTTAAAGGAGCTTTGTTTCTGGTATAAATTGTATTGTAGATTGTAAGAATTTCAGAAGATGCTGGTGACACAGATAACGTGATTAATTCCAATTAACGATCTAACAAACTGTGCCTTTGGTCATGACTGATTGACAGCATTGTCTTCAAAGGTCACAAAACTATTTTAAACAATTTTACAACACCAAGTTATAGTCCAACAATTTTATTTTAAAATCCACAAGCTTTCGGAGGCTTCCTCCTTCCTCAGGTGAATGTGGAACTGAAATCCTCGAACCTATCGCATTTATAAATCACAGAACAATGCCTGGTGATTACAGAGTCTTTTCAACTGCCCGTTGCCAAGGCAACCAAAGTGTTCAGACAGATAGGTGTGACCGACAGGCCCACCGAATATACAAACGGCCAGAACTAAAAAAACAGATGATGTGGAGATGCCAATTAAAAAAACAGAGCGAGAGAGGTAGAAACATAGAAACATCCGGAAGGAAAAGACAGCAATTGACCCGTTATATTAAAAACAGATAACATTTGTTCGCTGGTGGGGTAACGTGTAGCGTGACATGAACCCAAGATCCCGGTTGAGGCCATCCTCATGGGTGTGGAACTTGGCTATCAATTTCTGCTCGACGATTTTGCGTTGTCGAGTGTCTCGAAGGCCGCCTTGGAGTACGCTTACCCGAAGGTCGGTGGCTGAATGTCCTTGACTGCTGAAGTGTTCCCCGACTGGGAGGGAACCCTCCTGTCTGGCGATTGTTGCGCGGTGTCCGTTCATCCGTTGTCGCAGCGTTTGCATGGTCTCGCCAATGTACCATGCTCTGGGGCATCCTTTCCTGCAACGTATGAGGTAGACAACGTTGGCCGAGTCACAGGAGTATGAACCATGCACCTGGTGGGTGGTGTCCTCTCGTGTGATGGTGGTATCTGTGTCGATGATCTGGCATGTCTTGCAGAGGTTACCGTGGCAGGGTTGTGTGGTGTCGTGGACGCTGTTCTCCTGAAAGCTGGGTAATTTGCTGCGAACGATGGTTTGTTTGAGGTTGGGTGACTGTTTAAAGGCGAGTAGTGGAGGTGTGGGGATGGCCATAGTGAGGTGTTCGTCATCATTGATGACATGTTGAAGGCTGCGGAGAACATGGCGTAGTTTCTCCGCTCCGGGGAAGTACTGGACGACGAAGGGTACTCTGTTGGTTGTGTCCCGTGTATCAGGCAACGGAACCCTGTGTGAGAACCTCTCTGGATACATTGAGGGCATCCTGAAACCCATCGTACAGGGAACCCCCAGCTTCTGTCGCGACACTACAGACTTCCTACAAAAACTCAGTACCCACGGACCAGTTGAACCAGGAACACTTCTCACCACGATGGACGTCTCGGCACTATACACCAGTATCCCCCACGATGACGGCATCGCTGCGACAGCATCAATACTCAACAGCAACAACAGCCAATCTCCAGACGCCATCCTACAACTCATCCGCTTCATCCTGGATCACAATGTCTTCACCTTCGATAACCAGTTCTTTACCCAAACACACGGAACAGCCATGGGGACCAAATTCGCACCCCAATACGCCAACATTTTCATGCACAAGTTTGAGCAGGACTTCTTCACTGCACAGGACCTCCAACCAACGCTATACACCAGATACATCGACGACATTTTCTTTCTATGGACCCACGGCGAAGAATCACTAAAGAGACTACACGATAACATTAACAAGTTCCATCCCACCATCAAGCTCACCATGGACTACTCCTCAGAATCAGTTTCTTTCTTGGACACACGAATCTCCGTCAAAGACAGGCACCTCAGCACCTCACTCTAACGCAAGCCCACGGACAACCTCACGATGCTCCACTTTTCCAGCTTCCACCCTAACCACGTCAAAGAGGCCATCCCCTATGGACAGGCCCTGCGAATACACAGGGTCTGCTCAGACGAGGAGGAACGCGATGGACACCTACAGACGCTGAAAGACGCCCTAGTAAGAACGGGATATGACGCTCGACTCATCGATTGACAGTTCCGACGGGCCACAGCGAAAAATCGCATAGACCTCCTCAGAAGACTAACACGGGACACAACCAACAGAGTACCCTTCGTCGTCCAGTACTTCCCCGGAGCGGAGAAACTACGCCATGTTCTCCGCAGCCTTCAACATGTCATCAATGACGACGAACACCTCGCTATGGCCATCCCCACACCTCCACTACTCGCCTTTAAACAGCCACCCAACCTCAAACAGACCATCGTTCACAGCAAATTACCCAGCTTTCAGGAGAACAGCGTCCACGACACCACACAACCCTGCCATGGTAACCTCTGCAAGACATGCCAGATCATCGACACAGATACCACCATCACACGAGAGGACACCACCCACCAGGTGCATGGTTCATACTCCTGTGACTCGGCCAACGTTGTCTACCTCATACGTTGCAGGAAAGGATGCCCCAGAGCATGGTACATTGGCGAGACCATGCAAACGCTGCAACAACGGATGAACGGACACCGCGCAACAATCACCAAACAGGAGGGTTCCCACCGACCTTCGGGTAAGCGTACTCCAAGGTGGCCTTCGAGACACTCGACAACGCAAAATCGTCGAGCAGAAATTGATAGCCAAGTTCCGCACCCATGAGGACGGCCTCAACCGGGATCTTGGGTTCATGTCACGCTACACGTTACCCCACCAGCGAACAAATGTTATCTGTTTTTAATATAACGGGTCAATTGCTGTCTTTTCCTTCCGGATGTTTCTATGTTTCTACCTCTCTCGCTCTTTTTTTAATTGGCATCTCCACATCATCTGTTTTTTTAGTTCTGGCCGTTTGTATATTCGGTGGGCCTGTCGGTAACACCTATCTGTCTGAACACTTTGGTTGCCTTGGCAACGGGCAGTTGAAAAGACTCTCTGTAATCACCAGGCATTGTTCTGTGATTTATAAATGCGATAGGTTCGAGGATTTCAGTTCCACATTCACCTGAGGAAGGAGGAAGCCTCCGAAAGCTTGTGGATTTTAAAATAAAATTGTTGGACTATAACTTGGTGTTGTAAAATTGTTTACAATTGTCAACCCCAGTCCATCACCGGCATCTCCATAACAAAACTATTTGTTTATTGCCAGAAGTCTGGAAGAAACAACTTACTGGAAAAGGGTGTATTAATCCCTACATGGACTGGTTCTAATTCTGACACGAATATTGCATCAAATGGTATCAAATGGTATCTCTTGAATTTACTGCTTCTGTATATTATTTTAAATCAGGACAAGTAATTTTACACTATATATGCAGGATATGTAAATGGATTCTGAGATGGTTTTCTGCAGTAAGCAACTTACTGTGATTGAGTCAATTGTTAAATCTGGGCTACGCCAATCTAATCACAGCAGAGAACTATGATTGAGGTTTCAGTTCTTGAGATACTTGTACGCTTTGTGAACATGAGAATGGTGCTAGAATTGTAACAGTTGGGTGGGCCCAGCATTGCCAGTCTGAACATACTCAACATCACTAACGACATGGGTGAGTGGATGAGTAGAGCTCGAAGATATTCTTAATAATGGTTGTAAACAATTTTACAACACCAAGTTATAGTCCAGCAATTTTATTTTAAATTCACAAGCTTTCGGAGATTTTCTCCTTCCTCAGGCAAATGTTTCAAGAGCTCCTTGAAGCCTACGCATTTATACATATAGAACAATACATGGTGTTTACAGACTGCCCCTGCAACTGCCCGTTGCCAAGGCAATCACCGTGTTCAGACAGAGAGGTGTCACCTGCAGAACCCCCGAATACACATTCAACAAAAAAACAAACAGGGAAAAAAAAACAGAGAAAAAAAAACAGAGAGAGGCAGAAACATCCGGAAGGCAGAGAGAGCCAGCAAATGACCCATTATATTAAAAACAGATAACATTTGTTCGCTGGTGGGGTAACGTGTAGCGTGACATGAACCCAAGATCCCGGTTGAGGCCGTCCTCATGGGTGCGGAACTTGGCTATCAATTTCTGCTCGACGATTTTGCGTTGTCGTGTGTCTCGAAGGCCGCCTTGGAGTACGCTTACCCGAAGGTCGGTGGATGAATGTCCATGACTGCTGAAGTGTTCCCCGACTGGGAGGGAACCCTCCTGTTTGGCGATTGTTGCGCGGTGTCCGTTCATCCGTTGTCGCAGCGTCTGCATGGTCTCGCCAATGTACCATGCTCTGGGGCATCCTTTCCTGCAACGTATGAGGTAGACAACGTTGGCCGAGTCACAGGAGTATGAACCATGCACCTGGTGGGTGGTGTCCTCTCGTGTGATGGTGGTATCTGTGTCGATGATCTGGCATGTCTTGCAGAGGTTACCGTGGCAGGGTTGTGTGGCGTCGTGGACGCTGTTCTCTTGAAAGCTAGGTAGTTTGCTGCGAACGATGGTCTGTTTGAGGTTGGGTGGCTGTTTAAAGGCGAGTAGTGGAGGTGTGGGGATGGCCATAGCGAGGTGTTTGTCCTCATTGATGACATGTTGAAGGCTGCGGAGAACATGGCGTAGTTTCTCCGCTCCGGGGAAGTACTGGACGACAAAGGGTACTCTGTTGGTTGCGTCCCGTGTTAGTCTCCTGAGGAGGTCTATGCGATTTTTTGCTGTGGCCCGTCGGAACTGTCGATCGATGAGTCGAGCGTCATATCCCGTTCTTACTAGGGCGTCTTTCAGCGTCTGTAGGTGTCCATCGCGTTCCTCCTCGTCTGAGCAGACCCTGTGTATTCGCAGGGCCTGTCCATAGGGGATGGCCTCTTTGACGTGGTTAGGGTGGAAGCTGGAAAAGTGGAGCATCTTAAACAGCCACCCAACCTCAAACAGACCATCGTTCGCAGCAAACTACCCAGCTTTCAAGAGAACAGCGTCCACGACGCCACACAACCCTGCCACGGTAACCTCTGCAAGACATGCCAGATCATCGACACAGATACCACCATCACACGAGAGGACACCACCCACCAGGTGCATGGTTCATACTCCTGTGACTCGGCCAACGTTGTCTACCTCATACGTTGCAGGAAAGGATGCCCCAGAGCATGGTACATTGGCGAGACCATGCAGACGCTGCGACAACGGATGAACGGACACCGCGCAACAATCGCCAAACAGGAGGGTTCCCTCCCAGTCGGGGAACACTTCAGCAGTCATGGACATTCATCCACCGACCTTCGGGTAAGCGTACTCCAAGGCGGCCTTCGAGACACACGACAACGCAAAATCGTCGAGCAGAAATTGATAGCCAAGTTCCGCACCCATGAGGACGGCCTCAACCGGGATCTTGGGTTCATGTCACGCTACACGTTACCCCACCAGCGAACAAATGTTATCTGTTTTTAATATAATGGGTCATTTGCTGGCTCTCTCTGCCTTCCGGATGTTTCTGCCTCTCTCTGTTTTTTTTTCTCTGTTTTTTTTTCCCTGTTTGTTTTTTTGTTGAATGTGTATTCGGGGGTTCTGCAGGTGACACCTCTCTGTCTGAACACAGTGATTGCCTTGGCAACGGGCAGTTGCAGGGGCAGTCTGTAAACACCATGTATTGTTCTATATGTATAAATGCGTAGGCTTCAAGGAGCTCTTGAAACATTTGCCTGAGGAAGGAGAAAATCTCCGAAAGCTTGTGAATTTAAAATAAAATTGCTGGACTATAACTTGGTGTTGTAAAATTGTTTACACCCCAGACCATCACCGGCATCTCCACATCTTAATAATGGTGACTGATGCCTTCATTGGTGTGATTGAAATAAAAATACAATTTTCGTATTTATTCTTTTCAGGTTTTACAAATTGTACAAAGTAAACTGAACGATAACAGTTTTAATATCACCATCATTGGTTTTCAAAAAGGAAGTGTGGTGGTAAATTTCCTGGCTTTCCTGAGCAGCAACTCAAATGTCACCACTGCCACCCTGCAAAGTGCTATTGGTGATGCAATCAAAGCAGTTGATAAGGAAAGCACTGTCACTGTAACAGGTAGGCATTCTTCGAAAGAACTTGCATTGTAATGTAGGGAAACGCGACAGCCAATTTGCACACAGCAAGGTCCAACAAACAGTATTGAGATAATGACCAGATCATCTGTTTTAGTGATGTTGATTGAGGGATAAATTTTGGCCAAGACTCTGGGGAGAACTCTCCTGCTCTTCTTCAAAATAGTGCCATGGGATCTTTTACATCCACCTGAGAGGGCGGACGTCTCATGCAGAAGACGGCAGCTCCGACAGGGCAGTGCTCACTCAGTACTGCACTGAAGTGTCAGCCTGGATTATGTGCTCAAGTCCTGGAGTTGGGCTTGAACCCACAACCTTCTGACTCAGAGGGAAGTGTGCTGCCACTGAACCACGGTATTTTTATTATATTTTTGAAATGGTGCTGTTTTATTTTTTTAACCGCCCAGAAATATTAAAAGAACATTAGCAAGGAATGAATTGCCTTGTTTTCGTTAGTGGCTTTTTGTTAAGACCTAAGTTAACTCTTGCATGAAGAAGGGGGTAGAGTATGATGGCTTTTTATTCACACAATGATGCCTTGATCTTTATACTGTGGTGGCTTGATCTCAGCCAGGACACTGGGAAGGTAGGAAAACCGAACAGAGGAAAGTCATCCCGGGCTGGCCTCACTCAACTTGTAGTGGTGATTGACAGAAGTTTGGAAAGAGCATTCTTGCCTGCAATGTTAAATAAAGGGAGACAGACTACACCAATGCATGTACAAGGAAACTAAAAAAAAATTAAGCTTCCCTTATCAGGCCTCTTCTGGCCCTCGATCCAACTCCCAGTAGATTTTTCCTCGTGGAGAAATGCACCACTGCTCGTCTGCTCCTCTCCTCAGGCCCCCGGTTATAACAGCAGATCCGACCCTGATGATGTCATCACAGCCCAATTAGCATATATAAAGAGGACCCTGCTGGCTTGGGGTAGGCGTCCTTGCCGCCTGCAATTTAAAATTGTAGATGGTCAGATCGGGGCGAGAAAGGAGTGGATAAGCCCCCCACTGCATATTAACTGTTCTCCCGCCTGCTTTCCACCAGGCCGGTGGGGGGCATTAAAATTGGGGCCAATCTGTAGGTAACATACTGCTGGCTGTGTGTTATCCTGTGGGTAACACACTGTGATCTTCTGTGGTCCAGACATCTTGTTGTTTTCCATTATTTTTGGTAATACCGTCCCTCCCCCCCAACACACATACTTTGAGGAGTGTTATTGAATCCCTACAGTTTTTAATGATTTCCCATCTTATCCTGTTCCAGGTACAACCCAGTCACCGGCTGTTCCCACGGTGCAGACCCAACCAGAAAACCCCGGATGGAGAGTGGCTGTAATAGTGTTGGGAGTTCTGATATGTTTGGCTCTGCTAATTATCCTGGCATTAATAGTGGGAATGCTCTATTCAAGGCAAAATTCTGGGACGTATTACGTACGTAGATCAGACATGCTCCAAAATTTCCGGCGTTCTGACGTATAGTTTGTTGTAGGAAACTTCACAATGGACATATTTATTTGCTGAGGGTTTATGCAGTTTTTAAAACCAATCTTTTGAAACATGAGAAATTCAGGTAAGAAAAATAATGCTGTAAAGAAATACAACATACATGTCAATGCAGAGAAGTTTAAGAATAGCGATATCTTATTCAATTTGGTATTTTTTTTAATAAATTGTTTGCTCTGGGAGACTGTATCAAGTAATATTCATGTAACCTGATTAATAAATAATAGGGGTGATTCCGTGATTGGGTGGTCACAGGGAGCATTGGTCAGGGAATTGTGGGCCCGCCACTTGTGATGTTTGACCCATTAAACATAGTGGAATAGCCATTAATATCCATTGGCTCATTCCAGTCCTCAAGAACTATGCCTGATTATTTAATTCTCCCATATTCCCGCAGTCCCCCACGCCCTCCCCCCCCCCCACTCCCCCGCCAATCTATCTCTTGAACAGCTAAGAATTCTTTCCGAATGGGATTTGTGATATTAAGGAACAAAGTTATATTTATAAACAGCGTTGAGAAAAGCGTGTATAGCCCAGTGTAACAAGGACTTTAAGTAGGTTTTAGATTTATCTATATGTTACAATTTTTAATATGTCTTGGCATGTTTGAAGGAAGATTTTAAACCTGATGTAAATGAAGCAGTAGATTATGGGAACTATATTTTAGGGAGGGGGCATTCTGTTACTTTGGACCTGTTATCTGTTATTTTTACTTTTGAAGCCATACAATTTAATCCATTCCATACGTTACTATTGTGAGGGACTGGGAGGTGCTGTCCATGAGGACATGGGATGCTGTGTGCTTGTGCTCATTACAGAAGGTACATTATAAGCATCGCATTTATGGCTTAACTGAGTATTTGCAACTGTCAGTCGTATAAATACTTCTAGGTAAAAGGAAACAGTCAGGGAATTTTCAACACTTGACTATGAATGGTGAGTTACAACAATATTTGCTGTACTTGCCATTATACATCAAACACTGTCCACAACTAACATTGTAATAAAGCAACTATTGGTCTTTATCTTTCACCTTTAACGTACAAAAATGTTCTAAGGCGCTTCACAAAAATGTAATAAAAAAATGGACACTGAGCCAAAGAAGGAGGGGTGACCAAATAACACATGAAGTTGATAATGACGTTCTGAAGATGCAGCGACTGGTCAAAATAGACACAAGGGTCTTCAAAATGTTTAAATTCAAGCATATTTCATGCATCTGTATGTATAGCTAAGGCTTAACAAACACTCCATATATTTTCCAATGCATGATGCCAGAAAACACTTTTTCCAAGTGAGGAATGCATCGATACGATTGTAACTTCGTTAACCATCTGCATCAATTTGTTCCAACATTATTTGATGATACTGCTATTCTTCATGACCAGCTGTAGAAAGAAGTTGATTTTGCAGGTGACTGTTTCTGGATTAGGTCAAGAAGATCTCCCACAAAGGAATTTGACATCCGTAAGGATTTAGGTCCAAGCTGAAAAAGAGGACTAGGAGCATGTCTCCTGCAAGAATTGGAGATGCCGGTGATGGACGGGGGTTGACAATTGTAAACAATTTTACAACACCAAGTTATAGTCCAACAAATTTATTTTAAATTTCACAAGCTTTCGGAGGCTTCCTCCTTCCTCAGGTGAATTCACCTGAGGAAGGAGGAAGCCTCCGAAAGCTTGTGAAATTTAAAATAAATTTGTTGGACTATAACTTGGTCTTGCAGGATTGTAAACAATTTTACAACAAGGTCAGTTTATGATTTCTACCTCAAGAATTCCAACTGAGACAGAGGCAAATTATTCTCAGACCCAGAGAGAACTCTTAGCCATTGTTTTACTTTAGGGAAGTTCAGACAGCAAATTACCGTGGAAACTAATTTCGAGTCACTTGAAGCCACTTTGTAAAACAGTCTATTTAGTGCACTGAAATGTTACATCTTCAAAATACAAAAATAAACTTATGGTGAAAGCTCATTTTAGATGCCATTGTATCCCAAATGAGTTATCTCAGACAATGGACTGCCATTTAACTAAAGGAAATTCCAACAGTTTGTGTAAAGTATGTATTTTGTTACGTCACCCACTGACCAAAATATCAACAGCCAAATGGCAAAGTAGAGAATGCAAATTGCAAAGACAGTCACAGAAGAAGTACACAAATCCAATACAGACTCTTACTCACTCTTCTCAGTTGGTCATTACAGCAAACGAAACACTGAACAGTCCACTAGCTTCAAGACTATTTGGCAGATGAATCAATATACTCCTCCTTGCCAGCAAGCCAGCTTCTGATACCAAGGTTAGTAAATGATGTACAAGAGAAGCTAGATCTCAGTAAAGCCAAACAGGTCCAGTTCTACAATAAAGGTACCAAAAAGATGCTTTAAGTTTAGAGAAAGGGATGTTGTCTGCATTCAGCCAACAGAAAAAGGGCCGCAATGTAAGATGGAAGGATTTTCTGGAGAAATTAGATACCTGCAGAAAATAGATCTTTTGAAGAGATACATGAAAGTCCAGCTGCGCACTCTGTAACAGAAGTAGAGCCACCCAGCCAGTCCACAGTGAACAAAGACAGTCACATTAACAGAGCACAACACAAGACTGTGGCAGATAGTCAACTGAACAATGAGACAGCACAATACAGCAGCTGGAACCTCTGTTACTCCCATCAACACCATGAATAACAAGCACTAAAACAACAAGAAGTGGTAGAATACTGTGAAAACCGTTTATCAACAATTTTATCTCTCAGTTAATTTGGACAAACTGTTAATGCCGGAACTATTTGGGGTGAGTTTCCGCGGGGTTCTCCCGATTGTCCTCCGCGACTTTGGCAGAAGAGCCACGGACATGCTGGAATTTGTTGTTGAGTGATTACTCATTCTGAAAAACTTTTTTTATTTGAGGAGGGAAATATATTGTAACTTGTATCCGCAGTCAAGTACAGGAAGTTCCCCGACTGTTCCTTCTGATCTGGGGGTGTTTATATGATTAACAGTTGCATGTAGTTAGTAAAATTAACATGTTTTAAGCTCTGGAGTCTTTTCGAGTTTAGCGATTTCAGCTTCCCACCGACTTTAAATTTGTGTAATGTAAATCAGGTGTGAAGGCCTGAAGTGACTCTGAAGTGCAGATTGAGAGTTCCTCCCTCCCACTTCTCCAGGGTGTCTCACTCCAACAAAATGTGTTGCTATAACCTTCCTGTTGTAATATAACTAGAATAAGAATCCCCTTTGCCAGTGTCTACAAGTTGGTAGTAACAAGTTTCAACGTACATATTACAACACTGGGATTAATATGAAGATATGTACTGTACTGATGTTCTTTACACTTGGTAAAAAGGTGCTGGGTATTTACTGTTTAATGGGCGTGGTGAAATGATTTTAATCTTCTGTTCTATAAATAAAATCATATTTCTCGTAAAGCTGTGTGAAATTTGTATTTCAGATTCAGTCTGCATGGATTATTATAATATACCAGTGGATGTTCCCTGGTGTTGTTCACAGTGAGACACAGTAACAACATCTTGCATTTATATAGCGAATTTAACGTAGTAAAACGTCCCAAGGTGCTTCAGAGGAGCGTTATCAGGCAAAATTTGACACACAATGAAATTTTGGGGAAAAAAAGAGAAAATGCTGATAATACTCAGGTCAGGCAGCATTTGTGGAGAGAGAATCAGAGTTGATGTTTCAGGTCGATGACCTTTCATCAGAACTGAAAGAAGTTTGAGATTTAACAGTTTTTAAGCAAGTTTCGAGCCCGGAAAAGGGGTGGGGGGAGGCGGAGGAAAGAACAAAAGGGAAGGTCGGTGAAACGGTGGAGGGCAGGCATGATTAAATGACAAGAGGAATGATGGTGCAAGGGAAATAAGGGTGGAAATTGTGGAGGTTCGGGCCACAATCTTCCAATCCCACTTAGATATTGGGACGGTGCCAGAGGACTGGAGGATTGCAAATATTACACCCCTGTTCAAAAAAGGGTAAAGGGATAAACCTGGCAATTGCAGGCCAGCCAGCCTAACATGGGTGGTGTGGAAACTTTTAGAGACAATAATCTGGGACAAGATTAATTGGCACTTGGAAAAGTATAGGCAATTAAATGAAAGCCTGGATTTGTTAAAGGAAAATTGTGCTTAACTGACTTGATTAAGTTCTTTGATGAAGTAATGGAAAGGGTTGATGAGGGTAGTTTTTTTTTATTCGTTCATGGGATGTGGACGTTGCTGGCGAGGCCGGCATTTATCGCCCATCCCTAATTACCCTTGAGAAGGTGGTGGTGAGCCACCTTCTTGAACCGCTGCAGTCCGTGTGGTGACAGTTCTCCCACAGTGCTGTTAGGAAGGGAGTTCCAGGATATTGACCCAGCGACGATGAAGGAATGGCGATATATTTCCAAGTTGGGATGATGTGTGACTTGGAGGGGAACGTGCAGGTGGTGTTGTTCCCATGTGCCTGCTGCTCTTGTCCTTCTAGGTGGTAGAGGTCGCGGGTTTGGGAGGTGCTGTCGAAGAAGCCTTGGCGAGTTGCTGCAGTGCATCCTGTGGATGGTGTACACTGCAGCCACAGTGCGCCGGTGGTGAAGGGAGTGAATGTTTAGGGTGGTGGATGGGGTGCCAATCAAGCGGGTTGCTTTGTCCTGGATGGTGTCGAGCTTCTTGAGTGTTGTTGGAGCTGCACTCATCCAAGCAAGTGGAGAGTATTCCATCACACTCTGACTTGTGTCTTGTAGATGATGGAAAGGCTTTGGGGAGTCTGGAGGTGAGTCACTCGCCACAGAATACCCAGCCTCTGACCTGCTCTCGTAGCCATAGTATTTATGTGGCTGGTCCAGTTTAGTTTCTGGTCAATGGTGACCCCCAGGATGTTGATGGTGGGGGATTCGACGATGGTAATGCTGTTGAATGTCATGGGGAGGTGGTTAGACTCTCTCTTGTTGGAGATGGTCATTGTCTGGCGCGAATGTTACTTGCCATTTATGAGCCCAAGCCTGGATGTTGTCCAGGTCTTGCTGCATGCGGGCTCGGACTGCTTCATTATCTGAGGGGTTGCGAATGGAACTGAACACTGTGCAATCATCAGCGAACATCCCCATTTCTGACCTTATGATGGAGGGAAGGTCATTGATGAAGCAGCCGAAGATGGTTGGGCCTAGGACACTGCCTTGAGGAACTCCTGCAGCAATGTCCTGGGGCTGAGATGATTGGCCTCCAACAACCACTACCATCTTCCTTTGTGCTCGGAATGATTCCAGCCACAGGAGAGTTTTCCCCCTGATTCTCATTGATTTCAATTTTACTAGGGCTCCTTGGTGCCACACTCGGTCAAATGCTGCCTTAAGTCAAGGGCAGTCACTCTCACCTCACCTCTGGAATTCAGCTCTTTTGTCCATGTTTGGACCAAGGCTGTAATGACAAAAATCTTGTCCTGCCTGCGCAGGGACCATTGGGTGCGGGGTAATAGCGGATCGTGCTGCTCCCACCCAAAAACAGGCCCTATCCAATTTTTCCCCCTGACTGTCCTGTGAAATCGTGACTGCTGTCTTATATACACATATTATCACCCTGGGTCTCTTGGCATAATTGTGCATGTTGGTTCACTAATGGTCCATGTTTTGGGACTATGGTATGGGACGGGAGGTATGGGTTGTGGGGTTAGCTGGGCAATTATGTGCAAAAGTTGTCTGTATTTTGTCTAGGAATATATTGTATTGGGTCACGACTCTCACGGTGCCTCGAACAGGTTGTGGTAGATTCCGATCTCTTTTCCCCCCCCCCCCCACCTGTATTAGCCTCTTCCTCCCAATCAGGGGCTGATGAGAGGTCTCGTTGTAGCAGCAATGGGTTGCTCTACCCATGCCCATCAGTCACTTTTCTTGATACTTTAAAGACTTCCCTGTTTTCTCTGTCTCTAATTAGCTTAAAACTGGTCCCAATAACACTCTTTTCAGCCAATTGAGGCCTAGATTAGATGAATGCTATCGCATGATCACAACGCTGGTGGCGTAATGCATCCCAGTGAGATAACTCATTCATTCCATTCAAAGGATTAATAGATCAGTGTGGCAAGAAAAGCAGGTACATTGCATCACATAACCACCTGAAAAAATCCAGGAAAACTAGTTACACAGAATGAGATCAATTAATCCTACATTGACTATAGAAAAATTAAACTTGAGTTCTAAAACTGAGAACCAACAGAGAGTTGAAAAGACTCTCTTCAACAGATTTAAAATACAATGGGGACTGGTGAGACGATGGACTATCAGTATGACCTTTCACCCCTCACTGTGATCTGATTGGCGATGAAACTGTTGATGTGTATAAAATGTTTACACGGGATATGACTGAGGATGAAAAGAAAATACGGAGAAGTTTGCCAACGCTCCAGAATAGAACTTCCGATTGGCAAGGTTCATGTCCAAGCATTTAATGCACCTGTGTTACACTCCTTTTACACTTTTTATTTAAATAGGTCAATGCCTGTGTGAGAATGGCTCACATGGGAATGTAGCAAGAGCATACTTAGTGCTTGGACATAAGTTCACCGATCAGAGGTTTTATCTTCTCATATATGAGATACATTTCCTTCAACAAATTGAGAGAGTAGGGAGCTGATTGATTGCGATGTTCCAGTGATCAAGAACCTTGCAGAAACTTGTGACTGTGTTGAATTGAAGGATTCACAGGGGTAAATGTTATGTTTTGGTGCTTTCAGCACTGAGCTTCATGCACCAGGACAACATATCAGGGACTCTGGTACATCGGTCAGC
Organism: Heptranchias perlo; assembly: GCF_035084215.1. Taxonomy (NCBI): domain Eukaryota; kingdom Metazoa; phylum Chordata; class Chondrichthyes; order Hexanchiformes; family Hexanchidae; genus Heptranchias; species Heptranchias perlo. Next base: position 69,172,456 of record NC_090335.1, read on the forward strand.
ATGCCCAAAATGATTTCACCACTGATGATCCATCACTGTTTTATGTTAGAATTGCATTTGAAGTTAGAAACAGCCATGTGAGAGACTGCTGGGAAAACCAGATTCAACCTTTGAATAGCTGTAGAAATGGGGCTGATAATGCAGCCAAGCACTGTACCACTAGTGCCTGCACTACTTGTGCCCATGCACAAATGGGCTGGCCTCAATGGATAATGCGAAGGCCAAGTCATTTGGATAACATACTGGCAACTTTCATAATGCATCAAAAGCTCTAGGGCTGCATTATTGGGCACCAGTCAGGGAAGGACTGCTTCTTTCCAGTTTGGGGGGTGGGTGATGTAGAGGCAGTGGGCACAAGGCAGCGGGGAAAGATCAAGGGAGCATGGAGGACCATAGTGCTAGAGGGCTCCACAAGGAAAGCCTGGGCCTCTGCCAGTCCAGGCTTCCCCATAATTTCCCACATGCTGAGCCCAGCCCGCCCCCACCCCCCAAATTCCCCCACTCCCCGCGACTTATCTGATTGTGGCCTCCAGGCAGCCCAATCTTCGCCTGCTGGACAGATTTTGACCATTAAAATCGGTCGGGCCTCCCACCGAGATTCCCAGTCAGGAAGTTCAACGGCCGGCCCCCGGCTTTCTGCCCGGGAATGAAAATCCACATAATCATAACCATATTCTTTAGTAACCTTTCTTTCTTCCTGTGGACACATCAGAATTAGAGTTAAAAGTGGTAGAGAACGCACAACAACAATGAAGCAACATCTAAGGATCTCTCCACGTCAAGGAATTGAGATGTTATTAGTTCCTCAAACTGAAAACAAAAGCACCTTCATCAGTGAAGTAACTTCTAAAACAAACCCGAAAAATACAAGCTTATGACCCAATCAGAAGAACTGCATTGTTTCACTTTAACCACAAATGTGCACGTTACACGACATAACAAACTTTGCCTATTGAAAATTTAATGGTTGCGATTACAGAGATCAGGTGACAAATGTTAAGTACATCTCAAAGTGAACAATTAAAGTAACAGCACTAGATCTGAAGTGATACATTTTGGCAGGAAGAATGAGGAGAGGCAATATAAACTAAATGGTACAATTCTAAAGGGGGTGCAGGAACAGAGGGACCGAGGGGTATGTGTGCACAAATCTTTGAACATGGCAGGACAAATTGAGAAAGCAGTTAAAAAAGCATACGGGATCCTGGGCTTTATAAATAGAGGCATAGAGTACAAAAGCAAGGAAGTCATGATGAACCTTTATAAAACACTGGTTCGGCCACAACTGGAGTATTGTGTCCAATTCCGGGCACCGCACTTTAGGAAGGGTGTGAAGGCCTTAGAGAGGGTGCAGAAAAGATTTACTAGAATGGTTCCAGGGATGAGGGAATTCAGTTACATGGAGAAGCTGGGATTGTTCTCCTTAGAGCAGAGAAGGTTGAGAGGAGATTTGATAGAAGTGTTCAAAATCAAAACTGGTTCAGATAAAGTAAATAAAGAGAAACTGTTCCCATTGGTGGAAGGGTTGAGAACCAGAGGACACAGATTTAAGGTGATTGGCTAAAGAACCAAAGGCAACGTGAGGAAAAGCATTTTTACGCAGCGAGTAGTTATGATCTGGAATGCGCTGCCTGAAAGGGTGGTGGAAGCAGATTCAATCGTGGCTTTCAAAAAGGAATTGGACAAATATTTGAAGAGAAAAATTTGCAGGGCTACAGGGAAAGAGTGGGGTAATGGGACTAACTGGATTGCTCTTACAAAGAGCCAGCACAGGCTTGATGGGCCGAATGGCCTCCTTCTGTACTGTAACAATTCTATGATTCTATGTCTGGTTATCACTGATCATTGGTAGGATATTGATAATGTTTGCATACCATGGGAAGGCAAGGCATTGATAAGGCACAAGCGCTCCTCAATTGAGATCTTCTTCTCCAACGTCACTTTGAGACTGGAATTCGTTTCTCACCCCATTTGTTTCTTTTTCCACTTATGGTGAAGTGATGTAAAGGATGGGGCAGTGATTCATGACTATGTCATTCCATCAAAACAGCTCCGTACAAAAAAAAACAAGAACTGGTTTTCGCTCAGATAATCATAACAATGGTCTAGACTTTGCTGGAGCAGGGTGTGCCCAATTAGTTTGACTTTTTCCTCACTCTTCAGCTCAAAAAATGTTTGCCCTGTAAGTTGCTGGAAGTGCGAGCTGATAGCAGTGTGGTGAGGGCAACGGGGCATCCAGGACCTTGATGAACAATGGGACCAACACTCTATCTCCTTAAAGAAACAGAGGAACGTCAGAGAAGGATAAAGGCTGAATTAGAGTCAAATATAGTACAGAAAGAGAAATAAAGAGAGGGAAAGAAAGATTGGATTAAGAGAGCGGGAAAAAAGAGACAGAAAAGTAAGAAAAAAATTTAAAATGTTAAATTAAAAATTTTAAAAATCTCTAACAATAATTTACTACCGTAGGAATGAGCCTCCAGTTTAAATTGTTCCCTTTCTGGGCCGGAGAGGTAGATTGGCATTGCAGGAACATAAATTTCCTCATTTAAAATGGTACTTACATTGTTAAGTAGCAGCCCTAACTTTCTGCGACAACTTTAATTGACAATTAATGCACAAATGCAGCAATTTCATGAAACTCACGGGGAGGTTGAGGGTGAGCTGTTGTTTTTGTGAGGCTAACGGCGGAGCGGCGCAAATCTTCCAGCAACTTGTGGCGATTCGCAATTCACGGCGTATCTCTTCCTCGCCACAAGTTGCTGGACAATTTACACATTAACAACAGCGAGCGCCATTAAACTCGCTGTTAATTTTGGCAGCAAATCGGGACCATTAAAACGAGAAGGCTAGGTAGACAAATGCACCATCTGGGGTATTACATCACAGGAAAATCTGAGGTTTGATCCCTGTTCTGTGTTATGTTAACTAATCTCAGCTGAGGCAGCAGCAAGTGCACTACAATTGTCCTTAATGTTTGTAAGTTAGGATGGAGAACGATAAAACCACCCAGGCTGCCTGCACCTGACTGCTATCCATTGACTCCTGCTGAATATGCGCATCTGTGGATGTTAGAGATACCGACCTAAACTCACCCCACCCCAACCCCCCCCCCCCCCCCCCCACTCCACACCCCGCCCCCCCCAACCCCCGTCAGTGAAATAACCTGCGGAGGTTAATTGAATTGAAACTGAGTCAATCACAACATTTAAAGAGGGAATTAGATAAGCAGCTGAAGGAGAAAAGTATTAAAAGTTTGAGGACGAAGCAGGGAAATGGGTTCAGAGTTGAAAGTTCAAAACAATCTTAGCACTGGCACTAGTTCAATTGGCCAAATGGCTTCATCCTTTGCAGATATTTATAAGATTCTAAATTAATGGCAGCATTAGAATGCTCAGCCTTAATATTTCCTGACACAGGAACCATTTTTCAGCAACTTTATAAATATTTTTTTTAAATAAAAAATGTGTAGGTTACTATGGTGTGTTATGTGTAGTCTGATTGTTTGCAACCAAGTCCAAAATGGCTGTTTGACAATGTTAGAGATTGAACTACTGCAAGCAATTAAAAATTAACTTTTTTTTTTCAAATAGGAATGGGATATCAAGGGCCAAAACTGCTTGTGTTTGCTCATTTTAACAAGCAAGTAGACATGAGTAAAAGGTGGTGAGTTTAGATAGGTATCTCTAACACCCTAGTACACCTACATTGTTATTCTACTGTCATACTTGAGCACAAAATCTAGGCTGTCACTCTAGTGAGGTACTGAGGGAGTGCTGCACTGTCTGAGGCGCCGTCTTACGGATGAGACGTTAACCTGAGGCCCCGCCTGCCCTCTCAGGTGGATGTAAAAGATCCCATAGCACTATTCAAAGAAGAGAAAGAGAGTTCCCCTGGTGTCCTGGCCAATATTTATCTCTCAACCAACATCAAAAAACAGATCATCTGGTCATTACCTCGTTGCTGTTGGTGGAACTTGCTGTACGCAAAAAAGCAGAGAGGAATTTATTATATGGGTTTTGTTAGAGTAAATCGGGAGAAACTGTTTCCTCTAGCAAGAGGGTTGGTAACCAAAGGACACAGATTTAAGATAATTGGTAAAAGAACCAGGGAATGAGGAGAAATTTTTTTACACAGTGAGTTGTTATGATCTGGAATGCCACTGCCTGAAAGGATGGTGGAAGCAGATTCAATAATAACTTTCAAAGGGGAATTGGATAAATACTTGAAAAAGAAAAATCTGAAGGGCTATGGGGAAAGTGTAGGGAATTGGGACTAATTGGATTGCTCTTACAAAGAGCCGGCACAGGCATGATGGGCCGAATGACCTCCTTCTGTGCTGTATGCATCTATGATACTATATGAACGAGTTAAACATTTATACACTAATGTTGCATGGTGCAATTTCACCCCATTGGTTTGTCACCAGATGTAAAGTGAACATTGACTGCAGATAACAAGATCTGCTCCTTTTCCTACCCTTTATTCCTGTGGTTGAAACCACAGTTGTTATCCGGTTGCTCATAGCAATGGTGAGGGATTATCAGAGGTTACACAACATTTTTCTGTGTTTTACTTTGTATCCTCCTCACAGTTTACTTTCCCACCTACCTTTGTATTGTCAGCAAACTTGGATACATTACTCTCGGTCCCTTCTTCTAAGTCATTAATATAGATTGTAAATAGTTGATTAGCATTGTTAGCGTTGAACTCAGTTTTTTTGTAAAGACCTTTGGGAAATCCTGAGGTTGTGAAAGGCGCTATATAGATGAACATTCTTTCCAATTTTTTTTTAACTGCAATGTCGCCTTCTTCAGCAGCCTCCCACCCAATGCTTCCATACCCTACCACCACAGTGTTGCCACACCTCAAATCCACAATCCTGGAATTGTTATTGTGTTAACATTACCAAACTACCAGCCACAAGAACTGATTAACTATCACCATGCATGTTTAACAGGTTATTGCTGCTGGCTTTCAAAGATGAAGCTGTCAAAGATATTTAATGTGTTGACTAGAATTTTCCAATTTTTAAGGTGTGTTTACTTTATTTGGTGCCGATGATTGACTATTCTACAATTAACGCTTAATTGAGATATGCTCTGACATCAATGGTAGATATTAAAAATAAAGCAAAAGCTATAGATTAACCTATATTCCCTAAGGCACTGCTCCAATTAAAAAGAACCTGCTTTACTTCACTGCAACAGCAACAGCAACAGCAACAAGCAGCCCCAGGACGGTGGAACAGAGGGTTCCCACCATCAGCTGTGGGCTGGTGCTGAGTAGAGGCCAAGGAGTTCTCCACAGTGAGGTGGGATGCACTGACTGGGACGGTTACCCTGTCCCACTTCCCATTGGGTTTCTGGATGAAGCAATATCAGAGGTCACAGGGCAGGACATGTGGCTCTTCTTTCAGCTTCAATTATTAAATAGTTTCTGAACACCAAAGGACATATAATCCCCACCATTTAAAGCGGGCGTGTTTGTGCGAATACGATTTGCCCAGTATACACTGTGGCCAGTATAACGTATGAACTTATTTCTCTTCACATAGTCAATTCTTAAAAATAAAACAAAATTCATTCTTCCCCTTCAACAAGCACCAGTCCCACACAGACTGTCCGAAATTGAACCACTACCAGAACAGCAGCGCCTGTGCTAAAGAACCTTGGCATCAGCTGTTTCAACAATTACAACTCCTCCCAGGATGTCATTATTTACCAAAGGCTCTCAGAACTTTAAAGTTCAGACACAGCCCATCCTTTACAGTATGGCATACCCAGTCAGTATGTCATGACACAGTACAATTCCTTTAATTTGCTGTATGTAGATTCAATTGTTCCTAGGTTTCCTAATTAAATATTCCTCAGCTATGTTGTGACGGCCGTAAGTGTACATGAGGATTCACCAACAACCTTGTTGCGGCACTAGCCCTTCATTACACTTGCACTTGCCCATGGACTTTCTATGGGGTTTTGCACGCTAAGTTCCTGTAAATTAGAGATCCATTCAGCACGGCGCCCTCTACAGGGCATCTGGGACCTGTGTGAACAGGGAAAGCAACTGTGCGTCTCCTTAAACAATCAGATTGAAGCATCGTTAATGAGCAACGCAGAATCTGAGCCAGGAAGTGTAAATTAGAATAGTGAATTCAATGTCAAATCAGGTATAGTAAGTGAAATAAAGAGAGGGAAAGAAAGATTGGATTAAGAGACAGATATAAAAGAGACAGAAAGAAAAAGTAAAAAAAAACGTCATTTACATTTTAAAAAAATGTCTAACAATAATTAAAAGCTGAAGGAATGAGACTCCACATTTGTAAAAGCTAACTTTCAGTGCCGGAGAGGTTGTTCGGCAGTAATGACTTACCATGCCATTAATAGGGTACTTACAATGGAATGGACAAGCCCTAACTTTCTGTGGCGCATTTAGTCCGTATCTATGAGGTAAATACAGGAACACATTTGAATGGTGAGACAAACAGCGAGATGCCACTTTCGCACAGCGTTTGGAGGAGCAGGGCATCTCGGTCAGCAGATATCTGCGTTTAACTGCGCATGTGCAGTCGCCAGAAGCTGTTTTCCGATTTGCACATAAATAACAGTGAGCACTGTTGGCCTCACTGTTATTTTTGCAGCAAAAATCTGGCCCAATAAGGAATTGTTAGGCTCCAGAATTTGAAACAGCACATGGGATGATAAGTCAGCTATATCACAATTTTAAAAAAATAGATTAAACACCTGGATCCGTTTAAGAGGGGGGGCTGTCATATTGGGCCAGATTTTGCTGAAAAGATAATGGCGTCTGAATGACACACGCATTATGAATTGTAAATCGGCCAGCAACTTGTAGCAAGGAAGACATACCCCATGAATTGCGAATCACCACAAGTTGCTGTCCGATTTGTGTTGCTCCGCTGTTAGCTTCAAAAAAACAGCATCTTGCACTTAACCTCCCCATGATTTTCATGAAGCTGTTGCATTTGCACATTAACTGCCCATTAAACTCGCCACAGAAAGTTTAAGTCTGGTAATTAACAGCACAAGAACTCTTTTAACGATGTGATTATTATTGCTGACTGCCAATCAACCTCACTTGACCAGAAAGTAAACAATTATAAGTGTGGAATCTCATTCCTTCAGTTTATGAATTGTTTTAGGAGATTTTAAAAATGTCAAATTTTAAAATTTTTACATTTTATTTCTTACTTTTCCTTTGTCTCTTTTTTTTCTCTCTCTCTTAATCCAATCTTTCCTTCCCTCTCTTTATTCTCTTTCTGTACCTGATTTGACATTGAATTCACCCACTCTAATTCACCCTCCTTCTCAGTCCTTCCTCTGGTAATTTTTCAATCCTTAAATCTCATTGGTAAAGGAGATACACTGTAGCGGGGCTCACAGCAGTGGCAGGAGTTCAAGAGGCGACGGAGGGTTAGAACTTAATGACAGGTAATCGCACTTTGACAAGGTGCGCATCGCTGCTTAACTGCCCAAAATAGCCAGCCCTCTTAATGTGGTATAAACGGCAACTTTGTAATTGACACCTATGGTAATGGCAAATCGTCAGCACCATCTGCCCGATATAGGCGGCTGATTGGGATAAATGGGGATGGTGTTAGAGGTGGGGCTTGTACTCTCAAAACAAATCCTGATATCTGAAAGAGAGTCAGTTTTGCAATGGCACTGTCTGCTTTTGTCCCTCTGTATACACAGCTGAACCGAGACAGAAATTTGTAAAATCTTAACTGCATAGCTGAAATCTGGGGAAACAAGTGTTGAAGCGCGGGCAACAATTATATTGGTATTCAATCTGGGGCAGTGCATAAAGTGAAAAGTTTTCTAAGTACTAGACAATCCCCTCCCCTTGGCTGTGTAGAATTAAACAGGTTCTGCTTCTTGTCAATATTATTTGCATATCCAGAACACAATGCCTCATCATTATTCTTAAAAATTAATTTAACAATCTATGTAAAACAGGAGCTTTAAATAGGACGTTGTGCCCCAAGAACTCAGTTGGTGCGAGAAGTCAGTGATTGTAGGTGTTTCAGTCTCAATATGGAGCCAAGAGGGATTTTCCACTTAATTTTAATAGCTACAATTTTAGGTAAGTCTGCTGATATCTATTTAATTTGTTTAAAAGAAAGACTTGCATTTATACAGTATTTTCACAACCTCAGGATGTCCCAAAGCACTTTACAGCCGATGATGTATTTTTGAAGTATAGTTACTGCTGTAATGTAGGAAACACGACAGCCAATTTGTGCACATCAAGCTCCCACAATCAGCAATTTGATAATGACCAAATAATCTGTTTTAATGATGTTGGTTGAGAGATAAATATTGGCCAGGACACCAGGGATAAGTGCCCTGCTCCTCTTCGAAATAGCGCCGAGGGATCTTTTACGTCCACCTGAGAGGGCAGACGGAGCCTCGGTTCAACGTCTCATCCGAAAGACGGCACCTCCAACAATGCAGCACTCCCTCAGTACTGCACTGCAGTGTCAGCCTAGATTTTGTGCTGAAGTCTCCGCAGTGGGACTTGAACCCACGATCTTCTGACTCAGAGGCGAGAGTGCTCCCAACACGTTACATTGAGCTCCCAATTGGTAATATATTCTTTGAAAATTATATTCATGTAATATTTTGTGGGTGAGATGCCAAACAGGAGAGTGTGAAGCAGGAGATAAATGAGCCCCTTTACAGGGCTGAACAAAAGAGAGAGAGGGAGCTGAGAGTCAGGTGTCATGGAGAAGCTGTTACCGGGTTTAATAGTCTATGAACGGGTTTCATAAAATCTTGGAATGATGTGAAAAAGTACTGGATAATATCCAAACATTAATATAAAGAAAAGAGGAAAGCTACAAAAAGAAGAAATGTGAAAGGCTGAGAGGGGATGGGAAACTTAGGAGAAACATAAAAGAGAATAAAATGATTTTCTGTCAGCACAGTAGTAAGAGAATAGTCAAGGGAGGATAGTCAAGGGACAGGTAGGACCTCTAAGAGAAGGTGGCAAGCTTGTGGTGGAGAATGAGGGAATGGCAGAGATAATAAATGAGGGCTTTTGCCTCAGTTTTCACAGAAGAGGTGGTTATTGGGATTATAGAATTACTTGAGATAAGCATAGAACAGTCAGTGAAGGTTATTATCCAAGAGAGATGGTCACTAGGAAGTCACTAAAACATAAGGTAGACCAATCACTTGGAGCTGATGGATTGCATCAGAAAATCTCGAGGGAGGCTAAAGGAAAGAAAATTGTCTCCTAGGATTGAAATGCAATAAAAGTGAGAACCCCCCAGAGCCCCCTCCTTTGAAAATGGTGGCAGATATAAACTAGGAAATTATAGGTCTGACAGTCTTACTTCAGTTGTTCCTAAACTACTAGTCTATAACACAGGCTAACATTACATGGCACTTCGAAAAAGATGAATTAATCAAAGCTTAGTCAGCAACGATTTCTAAAAGGCAGGACGTGTTTGATCAACTGTATAGTAATCTTTGAAGAAATAACTATGAGGAGATATAGGAAATGTGGATGTGGTTTGTGTGGCTTTTATAAAAGCATTTCAGAAGGTACCATGTAAGATATTTATGACAAAGATAATAGCACATAGAATTAAGAGGGATATGGCCACAAAGATAGGGTGATGTTGGAGGGCAGAAAGTGTAGGGTCAACATAAAAGGAAGCTTCTTGGACTGGAAAGATATGTAAACAATTTTACAACACCAAGTTATAGTCCAGCAATTTTATTTTAAATTCACAAGCTTTCGGAGGCTACCTCCTTCCTCAGGTGAACGATGTGAAAATCACCGGCATCTCCACATCATGGAAAGATATGGTGAATGGTGTTCCACAGGGGTTCATGTTAGGGTTGGTCTTATTTAAAACACATGTAAATGACCTGGACTAGGAATTCATAACAAATTTGTATTGCAAATTGTCATGAGGGTGTAGACAGGCCAGCTGGATGGGCAGATAGTAGCAGATACAGCTCAATGTAGAAAATGTGAAGTAATACAATTTGGAAATAAGAATAGAAAAGGAGACAGCCCATAATGGTAAGATTTTAAATAGTATGTAAGGATATAAAAAAGGCAAACCGATTTCTTGGTTTTTCAACGTAGAGACAGAGAGTAATTTTCAACTTCAGCGAGGCGAAAAACGGGTGGTGGTGGATTGGCCGCCCATTATACACGCCCTCCCCCCCCATTTTCCTTCCCATTGTAGTGAATGGAAAGTAAAATTGGACGGGGGGGTGGGGGGGGCATAACAAGCAGCCAATCTGCTAGCACCTGTTTTGCACCCCATTGAGGTTGAAAATTACCCCCATAGAGTACAAAAACCAAGGAGGTAATGTTAACATTGTAAAAGACTTTTTTGTTCAGCTGCTGATGTTGTATCGTGTGCAGTTTTGGGCACCTTATTACAGGAAGGATATAAAAGTAATGGGAAAGTTGCAATGTTGACTTACTAGGGAGTTACTAGAAATTAGGGATTGTTGTTATCAAGAGAGATATAAAAAGTGAAGATTTCTTTTCACTAGAGCTGAAAAGGTGAAGCAGTGACCTGTTAAACATCTACAAGATTCTGAAGGATTATGATCAGGTGAATAGTGATAGATTGTTTCTGCTGTGTGGTGAGGTGGGAATGAGAAGGCACAAGTTTAAGATATTCAGCAAAAGAGAATGTGATTAGACTTCATGCTTATGTGGAGAAATTCAGCATCAGATTGGTGGGTCAAATTGGCTTGTTTCTACTCTGTATCATTCTATCTTAGTCAACCAATGAGACGGTATTAGAAAGACAAAAGTGAAACAGCTTCTAATAGAGGGATAAAGGTTGAAACATGCATGTAAACAGGGGCATGATTTTGACCTGGAGCCAGGAACTGAGCAGGTGGGTAGATATCCGTGTGAGAAACCTGGAATTGAGATGAGTGCTTCGGAATCTGCGATTGAAACGGGCATCAGGGAGGGTTCAGACATCGGCGGGGGGGGGGGGGGGGCTCAGACATCGGGTGGGGGGGGTTCAGACATTGGGGAGAGTTTGGACATCGGAGGGGGTTCAGACATCGGGGAGGGTTCAGACATCGGCGGGGGGGGGGGGGGGCTCGGACATCGGGTGGGGGGGGTTCAGACATCGGGTGGGGGGGGTTCAGACATCGGGGAGGGTTCAGACATCGGCGGGGGGAGGGGCTCGGACATCGGGTGGGGGGGGGTTCAGACATCGGGGAGGGTTCAGACATCGGGGAGGGTTCAGACATCGGGGGGTAGGTTTCGGACATTGGGGTTTCAGGCATCGGGGGGTGATCGCCCAACTGCGGGGTCCGATCGAGGCAGGTAAGCTTGTTGGGCCTGGAGGGACCAATCCTGCTCCTCCTGGTCCACAAGCAGTGAAATAAAGACACTCATCTCATGGATCCAGCCCTTCTCTCCTCCTTTTCACTGGCGAGATTGTGAAGCCATGGGAAACCCATGCAGGTAAGGTAAAATTAATTTCAGGTTCAGAATCCACAAAAAATGACCTACCTTAAGTATTTCAAGTGGGTAAATTGCCCCATTAACAATTCGCCCGCTGGCTTTAATAGTGATCGAGACATCTGGGTTTCAGCTGCACCCGGGCTTCCAAACGTGCCCGGGTTAAACCCAGATGGGCGCGCGTTGGAGCCTGGTTGCGGTTCTGCTGCTAAAATCTACAACTTTGACTACCCACCTGCCCCCAGTCCACCCATTCTTTGGGGTTAAAATGATCTCCCTGGGGAGAGTTCAAACAATTGAATGGGAAAAATACATAGCAATGATGTACTAAATAGAAATACTTGAGAATAAATTAGACGGTATATTAATAAGGCAATATAATTACTGTCAGAGACTTTTAATATTAATTTTAAATTCTGAAATCGGGGTATTTTGTCCCTTTTTGGCTCACACTGGGCCATGAACCTCCTGGAACAATGGGTGGGTCACCTACTCCCAGCACTTCTGCCAATGACTCTCTTCAGCGAAGTGCTGGGAAGTGTTTCACATACACCAAGAAACGAGTTGCCCTCTAGTTTTACTTCCCCATAATAACGTGTCTGGGATCAGGAAGTCAGTGGGAGGATTGAAACCTCCATGTGCTATACCCGGATACACAGTTCCATTGCATTTAGTGATTTTTTTTGTTGTTGAGGATGTTTAATAGAATAAATAAAAGTAGATTACTTTGGCAAAACCAAATGTACAGCCTGAATTTTCAAACATTTTCTAACAGTGTTTTAACAATGTGTTTTTTCTTTAGAAATCCTTTAAGTCCCCTCTTGGTCATCATGGAGAATTGTTCTAATATTGCAAAGCCAGCTCCTATAAATGTTTGTGTGGTATTCCCGGAGCTTAGCGTTGATACACTGGGAGTGTTTCCAGCAGATACTGAGGGAGTTGTTCTAATTATATGGGAGCAATATCAGCCCCATAATGTGAACTAAAGATGACAAATTCACTGTATCCATGACACATTGGGCGGGGGGGGGGGGGGGAGCAAAAAAAATTGGATAGCGCCTATTATTGGGTGGGGGTAGCGCGATCTGCTATTACCCTGCACCCAATGGCTCCTGCACAGGCAGGACAAGACTTTCGTGAGGCCTGAGGACTAACCTTCATGCAGCGTTCCGAATCAGCGTTGACTGAGGATTCAATGCAATTCACACTTTCCACCAGCAGGGGGAGCCCCAATCTCTTAAAGGCGGGCTGTCTCTTAAAAATCTCTTAAAGGTAGCTGGTACTTGTTATTTGCTGAAAATAACAGTCTACTGTTTACACGGAGTCTGAACGGAGATCAGACATCGCACACGTAAAACACAGATGCAGCTCCCATCCCTATGTTTACAAACTGATGAGTTATGTTAAAACATTGAATAAAGGTTATGCACTACTAAATCCCATATCCTCCAATCTGCATGCCAGACCTCACCAATCTGCGATCTGCGTTTGTACCAGGCTTGCGAGAGTGCATGCACCAAGGTTCTCTGCTGATACACTAGAGGCCTTGGTGCAAGAGGTGGACAGAAGGAGGGACATCCTATATCCGCAGTGGGGGGGGGGGGCGGGGGGCGTAGCAAGATGCCCTCCAAACATATACTCAAAAGGCAGTGGGAGGCAGCGGGAGACGAAGTCAATGCCAGGCGCACAGCACCATGAACATGGATGGAGTTCAGGAAGAAGTTCAATGCTTTGACATGAGTGGTCAAGGTGAGTGAGGTCAACTGTCAAGTGGCATCTCCTACCAACTGCACCACTAGCCGCATCCACTGCTCCACACACTACACTCCCCCCCCATCACCCACATACCAACAAACTCTTTCCATCAGTACTCAACTCTTCCAATCAGATGCTTCCTCTCACCCTTACACATTATCACTGTTGCAAGCTGCCCATCCACAACTCACAGGCCACACACACTGGCAGTTATTCAACCATGACAGGCACATCACCCAGACTCACGTCCTGCTTTCTTGCAGGAGAAGGTGGTGCATATCAGAAAGCAGCAAGTGGCAGTGGCATTTAGCCCCACAAGCCTGTTCCACCATTCAACGAGATCATGGTGGACCTGTGACCTAACTTCATATACCTGCCTTAGCCCCATATCCCTTCATACCCTTTGTTCACAGAAATCTATCAATCTCAGATTTAGAATTCACAATTGAGCTAGCAACAACTGTCATTTGCAGAAGACCGTTCCAAACGTCACCCCCCTTTGCGTGTAGAAGCATTTCCTAACTTCAGTCCAGCACGTCCTGGCTCTAAATGTTAGGCTATGTCCCCTAGTTCTAGTATTCAAATATAGGAGATCTCCAAAACCAGTTACAAATGTCTCAGCAACCAAAAGCAATAATCCAGCCACTAACCTGTAAATCCTGCATGGTCCCTATAAGTAGCACTGATGGGGGTCCTCCAGGCACTCTAAGACACGTTCAGATGGTCGGGGTTAAGACTGTGAGTTGAGTTGAGCATTAAGTCCCAAAATGGTGTCCATCACTTTAAATCAGCGTTGCACACTGATTGTATCCATTTTCTCCTTACTTTTCATGCTTCCGGTGTTCGGTATTTGCGCCTGCGCCTAACTACTATACCAAGATGGCGTATGGCGCACTTCACGCTGGAAACGTGCGTGCGCAGCCAAGACGTCATCTTGGATGTTGGAGAGGCCATTTAGTGCCGAAAGAATGAGCGCTACACGGCCCAATTTAGTGCCCTATATCAACCAGTAAGATATTTTTGTTTTGTCAGCCTTACCTTATCTTTCATTAGTCGACAGCACTTTGCTGTTGCTTCTAATCCAACCAGTGCACACACTTTTCTAACTGTCAATGAAACAGGTGAGGCAATCAGCTGGCAAAAAAATGGAAATGGTGTTCATTTTTGTAAAATGGAGTAACATTAAATGAGGAAAGTTACTCGCTCTTTCTCTGACCCTAGTCTCGGTCTCATCCGTTCCCCCTGTCTGACCCTTCAGTTTAATAGTTTTGAAAGTTTATACAACATAAAATCAAAGCTATAGCAGGTGTGCAATCAGAGCACTGTCATTTCATTCTCTCCCTCGCACACACACCTGGACATCATCTGGAGTACTGTGTAAAGTTTAGGTCTCCTTACCTAAGGAAAGATATACTTGCCTTAGAGGCGGTGCAACGAAGGTTCACTAGATTGGTTCCTGGGATGAGAGGGTTGTCCTATGAGGAAAGGTTGAGTAGAATGGGCCTATCCTCTCTGGAATTTAGAAGAATGAGAGGTGATCTCATTGAAACATACAAGATTCTGAGTGAGCTTGACAGGGTAGAGGATGAGAGGCTGTTTCCCCTGGCTGGAGAGTCTAGCAGTAGGGGGCATAGTCACAGGATAAGGGGTCGGCCATTTAAGACTGAGATGAGGAGGAATTTCTTCACTCAGAGGGTTATGAATCTTTGGAATTCTCTACCCGAGGGCTGTGGATGCTGAGTCGTTAAATATGTTCAAGGCTAAGTTAGATAGATTTTTGGACTTTTGGGGAATCAAGGGATATGGGAATCAGGCGGGAAAGTGAAGATCAGCTATGATCTTATTGAATGGCGGAGCAGACTCGAGGGGCCACTGGGCCTACTCCTGCTCCTATTTCTTATGTTCTTATGTTCAGACACAGACATGCACACTCACGCATACCCACACACCCACACACACACATGCACAGTGAGCAGAGTTGAGGTCACAAACAGAGATATAGATATTCCAGTTGAAGGGAATACTAAAATAACTAAAGTAGTTACTGCAGGAGCCACAAATACGAAACATATTGGGGCCGGTTTTCGGGTGACGGAGCGGGTGCGTTGGGGGCGGGAGGGGCTCTCAAAATTGCTAAAATGCCGAGCGGGCTCGGAGTGCGGCTCCAACCCGCTGACTTCCGGGTTCCCCAGTGACGCGTCCAGGTGCGCGCACACCTCCCGAATTCGGGAGTCCCACTGGCTATTAAAGCCGTCGGGATGATAATTTGCATAATTTGTCCGATAGTTGAGGTACTTGAACTATTTGATTGACTAGATATTTTGGCAGGGATACAATTCTGAAGTATCTTCCACGTGTTTCCCATGCTGAGGGAAACACTCCCTGTTGGAGCAAACGTGTTTCAGCCAGCAGCCAGTGGGAGATGCAAAGGATTATTTGACAGGTGGGGAGAAAACGTCATTTATTGCAGCAGGGCACTCTGTCACTGCAGACAAAGTTTTGGCTGCAAGACCTTTGTGTTTCCACTCAAAATTCTTACTTTCCACTCAAAGCTCTGCTGTGCAAACATATTTAATTATTTTGTGGACCCCCTGAATTCACACCAGGATGGGGGGGGTGCCATGGCTGCATTCACCACTACATCTGAGGACGAGCAACATCACCAGCCTCGCTAGGGTCCATCTCCACCACGTGGAGCTCCACAACACAGTGCTGCGCCACAGGCACCTGCACAAGGGCACGGAGGGCAACAACAGAGAGAGCGACGTCACAGGAGGCACTACCCTCGCCACAGGGTCTACAGA
Source organism: Heptranchias perlo (assembly GCF_035084215.1). NCBI lineage: Eukaryota > Metazoa > Chordata > Chondrichthyes > Hexanchiformes > Hexanchidae > Heptranchias > Heptranchias perlo. Next base: position 69,188,493 of record NC_090335.1, read on the forward strand.
CCGGGACTCAGCTTCCTGGATCTCTCTGAGGAGCAGTGCATACGGAGGCTCAGAGGTCAGTCGCTGGGTAGTCGCAGACATCTGCAGCCTCCTTCGTGCTGAGCTGCTCCCGGCTGGGCCAAGCAGCATCTCCTTACCTGTTGCTGTCAAAGTCACCACTGTCAACTTCTTCACCTCCGGATCGTTCTAGGGTGCCACCGGGAACATCGCCGGAGTCGCTCAGTCGTCTGCACACAAGTGCATAAGGCAGGTCACCGACGGCTTGTTTCGCAGGGCCTCGCGCTACGTCAACTTCCCCATGGACAACCTCAGCCAGACGGAGAGGGCAGTGGGATTCCACGCTGTGGCTGGCTTCCCATGGGTGCAGGGTGTAATCGATTGCACCCATATAGCAACAAGAGCACCTCCACACAAGCCAGGACTGCTCATCAACAGGAAGGGCCATCACTCCATCAACACTCAGCTCGTTTGTGACCACTGCAAGAGATTCCTTCATGTGTGCGCCAGATTCCCTGGCAGCTGCCACGATTCCTTCATCCTCCGGAGTCCAACATCCCGCCCCTCTTCCACGCACCGAACACCCGTAAGAGCTGTCTCCTCGGGGACAAGGGATACCCCCTGCACACGTGGTTCATGACACCTCTGAGAAACCCCACCACCGAGCAACAGCGTCGATATAATGACAGCCACATTACTACCAAGTCTACAATTGAGCATGCCATAGGGCTGCTCAAGATGCAACAGGGCACAACAGAGAGGGGTGCCGCTTGAGGAGGCCCCATCCAAATCTGCCACTCACATTGAGGAGGAGGAGGAGGAGGTGGAGGAGGAGGAGGAGCAACCCATGGGTGGAACAGCGGCTCACCTGGCTGCTCATGAGGCCAGGGAGTCACTGATATGTGAACGGTTCTCCTAACATCAGACAGTGTGGAGAGTCCAGTCCTCACACCACTTGGATAGACCAGCGTGCACTCCAGGCCACCCACCCCTCCTTACACAAAACAGTCCTGCAACGGCACATACACCCACTGTAGAGTGACCCAATGGGTGGCATCAAGTGTGGGCTTTCATGGTGAACCTCATGAAAGGGCCTTATTACACAAGCCAGTCAAGAATGGCCAAGATGTGGCAGTAGCGGTGCCAATAATAATATTTAATGTGAGTTTAACAAAAAGCAAATATAAATAAAAAACATGACCAACTGTCAAACACCCTTGTGCATACCCTTCGTGCTTACAAAACCTTTGCATTTTGCTTCCGACTACTTCTACGTGGTGCATCCCCTGTGGCTGCAGCAGAGGTAGTGGCAGGTTGCTTTTGGTCATGCCCTGACCGATTAGATGCTTTGGGCCTACGCCCTCTGGGTTTTGGTGTCTGTGAGGGCCCCTCCAAAGACTGCTCCACCTGCACCTGTGCAGAGGCAGACTCGGCCTCCTGGTGTCCTGTTTGAGAGGGGAGCAACGGGTGAGACGTGGGGGGCACTTTGAATGGTGTCCCCACTTCCATGTCCCCTTTCGCCATCATCCCTCCCCTGGGCCAGGCCCACGCCACTCCTACCACTCTGCTGAACGACGGTTTGGAAGACATATGTGAAGCCTTGTAAGGCCAGTGCTAGTGTATCTGCCTGCCTGTTTAAGACTCCAGAATGTTGTTCACCCTGATTCTGAATGGCCGTTGTCAGATCCTGAATGGACTCATTTGTGAGCTGTGCTTGAAGCTCCATGGAGGCTAGCCCTCCCTCCATCGCAGACATTTCCGCACTTACCCACGACACTATCTCAGAGATGTCCTCATGTCCCTGTGACAGTATCTCAGAGATTTCCTCCTGTACCTGTGGCACCATTCCACTCATGCATAAGTTGGACTCCTCCATCCTCTGCGCGACTGTGCAGAGTGTGCGTGGCACCTGTTCCAGCACCTCGCAAATGTGCTGCTGCCCTTCCATCATTCTCCTTTTAAACGTTGGCCCCCAGGGTTCAGCACCTGTGTCCAGGTGAGCAGAGACTAGAGAAGAGTGCTCCCACCGACGCGGACTCTCCACAGCTGCCCCTGCCACCATTGTCTGCTCGTGCTCACATGTGTGTGGTAACTCACCATGTGCGACCCCAACTAACTGTGGACTGGGACCCACCGAGGTGTGTGTATCTGCGCTGGTGGATGGCTCACTCAGATGTGACGGGCACCCTCAGAGGCCAGCAGGTTCTCTGAGGAATCGTCCTCTGCCGTCACAGCGGTCACTGAAGGCCCTGTAAGAGAACAGAAGGCAATATTAAGCATGATCACAGATGTGTCATGTTGCGACGAGCATACTGAGGTGCTGAAGATGGCAAGGCATGTTAACATCAATTCATATTGTGTGCGCTGAATGTTAAAGTTCTGTCACCAGACGTTTGTCGGGTGCCAGTCTTGGCATCCCCGATGCACAGGCACTCGAGGGTACGGCTCAGCTCCAGCACCTCCTGCTCCGCGTCTGTGAGGACGACGATCTGTTGCGGCCCCCCGCCGGTCCTTGCACTCTCCCGTGCATTTTGGGCTCTTTTCTCCTATAAGGGGAGAAAGTACAGTCACGTGAGTGATTGTGGTGAGGTGAGTAATGGGGAGGTGAGGAAGTGCTGGGGAAGTGCAGGTAAGTTGAGGATGAGCTTTAAGTGGGTGTGAGGAGTGATGTGATAGAGTAGTGTTGGCAGTGCAGAATGAGTTGGGGGGTGGGGGCAGTGATGTGGAAGACGGAATGTAGGAGAATGAGTAAGTGTACTCACTTTGGCTGATCGAGTTAGGCCATTGAAGTGCTTCCTGCACTGGATCCACGTGCGGGAGATGTTGCTGCTGCTGATGACCTCCTCTGCCACCTCGAGCCAGGCCTTCTTGGTGGCAGAGGCAGGCCACTTCCTCTTGTCCGCCGGGTAGAAGACATTCCTCCTCCTCCTCCTCACCCCATCCAGTAGCATCTGGAGTGAGGCATCACTGAATCTTGGTGCAGCCTTTCCTCTGTGCTGCTTCATTGTGCTGTGTGGGTGTTTGATCCAGGAGCAGCCATCGGAGGACGGCCCCTTTAAGTAGAGCTCCTCCAGCTGACAGCCTGTGATACGGGTGCGCAGTTCGCCCACTGCGCAACCTTCGGACGGCAAACCCAGAAGCCACGTTAAGTGGCTCCAATTGACCCGCGACCGCGTGGGGAACGGACAGATTTTATTGGGCTAATATCGGGGTCATTAAGTTAAATGGTGTGAAAAAGGCAGCATCAGTGCAAAAGGACAGGTTAGGGTCTCGTGCCCAAATAAGCGTTTTATATCATGTTGCACATGGTATAAGAAATAAATTGAGTAAATTAGAGGCTCAAATACAGCTTAGGGGGTGTGACATGGTTTTTTTTTTTTATTCGTTCACGGGATGTGGGCAGCACTGGCGAGGCCGGCATTTATTGCCCATCCCTAATTGCCCTTGAGAAGGTGGTGGTGAGCCGCCTTCTTGAACCGCTGCAGTCCGTGTGGTGAAGGTTCTCCCACAGTGCTGTTAGGAAGGGAGTTCCAGGATTTTGACCCAGCGACAATGAAGGAACGGTGATATATTTCCAAGTCGGGATGGTGTGTGACTTTGAGGGGAACATGCAGGTGGTGTTGTTCCCATGTGCCTGCTGCCCTTGTCCTTCTAGGTGGTAGAGGTCGCGGGTTTGGGAGGTGCTGTCGAAGAAGCCTTGGCGAGTTGCTGCAGTGCATCCTGTGCATGGTGCACACTGCAGCCACAGTGCGCTGGTGGTGAAGGGAGTGAATGTTTAGGGTGGTGGATGGGCTGCCAATCAAGCGGACTGCTTTGTCCTGGATGGTGTCGAGCTTCTTGAGTGTTGTTGGAGCTGCACTCATCCAGGCAAGTGGAGAGTATTCCATCACACTCCTGACTTGTGCCTTATAGATGGTGGAAAGGCTTTGGGGAGTCAGGAGGTGAGTCACTCATCGCAGAATACCCAGCCTCTGGCCTGCTCTTGTAGCCACAGTATTTATATGGCTGGTCCAGTTAAGTTTCTGGTCAATGGTGACCCCCAGGATGTTGATGGAGGGGATTCAGCGATGATAATGCCGTTGAATGTCAAGAGGAGGTGGTTAGACTCTCTCTTGTTGGAGATGGTCATTGCCTGGCGCGAATGTTACTTGCCACTTATGAGCCCAAGCCTGGATGTTGTCCAGGTCTTGCTGCATGCGGGCACGGACTGCTTCATTATCTGAGGGGTTGCGAATGGAACTGAACACTGTGCAATCATCAGCGAACATCCCCATTTCTGACCTTATGATGGAGGGAAGGTCATTGATGAAGCAGCTGAAGATGGTTAGGCCTAGGACACTGCCCCGAGGAACTCCTGCAGCAATGCCCTGGGGCTGAGATGATTGGCCTCCAACAACCACTACCATCTTCCTTTGTGCTAGGTATGACTCCAGCCACTGCAGAGTTTTCCCCCTAATTCCCATTGACTTCAATTTTACTAGGGCTCCTTGGTGCCACACTCGGTCAAATACTGCCTTGATGTCAAGGGCAGTCACTCTCATCTCACCTTTGCAATTCAGCTCTTTTGTCCATGTTTGGACCAAGGCTGTAATGAGGTCTGGAGCCGAGTTGTCCTGGCAGAACCCAAACTGAGCATCGGTGAGCAGGTTATTGGAGAGTGAGTGTCGCTTGATAGCACTGTCGACGACACCTTCCATCCCTTTGCTGATGATTGAGAGTAGACTGATGGGGCGGTAATTGGCCGGATTGGATTTGTCCTGCTTTTTGTGGACAGGACATACCTGGGCAATTTTCCACATTGTCGGGTAGATGCCAGTGTTGTAACTGTACTGGAACAGTTTGGCTAGAGGCGCGGCTAGTTCTGGAGCACAAGTCTTCAGCACTACAGCTGGGATGTTGTCGAGGCCCATAGCCTTTGCTGTATCCAGTGCACTCAGCCATTTCTTGATATCACGTGGAGTGAATCGAATTGGCTGAAGACTGGCTTCTGTGATGGGGATGTTGACAGAGCTTCCTCCTCCCATTAGTTGTTTAATTATCCACCACCATTCACGACTGGATGTGGCAGGACTGTAGAGCTTTGATCTGATCCGTTGGTTGTGGAATCGCTTAGCTCTGTCCACAGCATGTTGCTTCCGCTGTTTAGCATGCATGTAGTCCTGAGTTGTAGCTTCACCAGGTTGGCACTTCATTTTTAGGTACGCCTGGTGCTGCTCCTGGCATGCTCTTCTACACTACTCATTGAACCAGGGTTGATCCCCTGGCTTGTTGGTAATGGTGGAGTGAGGAATATGCTGGGCCATGAAGTTACAGATTGTGCTGGAATACAATTCTGCTGCTGCTGATGGCCACAGCGCCTCATGGATGCCCAGTTTTGAGTTACTCGATCTGTTCTGAATCTATCCCATTTAGCACAGTGGTAATGCCACACAACACGTTGGATGGTGTCCTCAGTGCGAAGACAGGACGTCGTCTCCACGAGGACTGTGCGGTGGTCACTCCTACCAATACTGTCATGGACAGATGCATCTGACTGAGACATCATTACTGAGACATGGCTGCAAGCTGGTCATGATTGGGAGTTAAATATTCCAGGTTATAAGTTCTTTAGAAAGAATAGGGAAACTAGAAGGGGTGGAGGGGCAGCCTTATTGAATGAAGATACTATTACAACATAAGTTAGAGAGGATGTTGGTAAGGGAAAGCAATCAGCGGAGACGCTATGGTTTGAATTGAGGAATAAGAGAGGATTTAAAAAACTGTAATGGGAGTTGTCTACAGGCCTCTTGATTGCAGCAAGGAGGCATATTAACTTAGAGATTAGAGAGGCTTATAGCAAAAGCAGAGCTATTTTAATGGGAGACTTATATTTTCATATAGATTGGGAAGAGCAGAGTTGCTCAAGTTAGAACGGTAGTGAATTTCTTGAGTACATTGAAGATCAGTTTCTGGAGCAATATGTTGTAGAACCAACAAAAGGGCAGGCCATACTAGATTTAGAAATGAGTAATAAGCCAGACTTAGTTAATAATCTAACAGTAAGTGAACATTTATCTTACAGTGATCATAATATGATTGAATTCAATGTTAGGTAGCTCAAGTCAGAAAGGTAGTGAATTAAGGAGCAAGAGCTCTACTTACCAAATAAAACAGCCATGGTCAACAAAGGAGGTGAGAGGTAACATAAAACTAAAGGAAAGAGCATACAAAATTGCAAAGAATAGTGAAAATCCAGGAGACTGAGAGAGATATAAAGAACAGTAAAGGAAGGCAAAATAGATAGTAAGAGCTGCAAAAAAGGGAATTTGCAAAGATACTTCTGAGGGATAGCAAGATTAACACAAAAAATTTTCATAATTATATTAGAAGAAAAATGGTAGACAAGGGTAATGTATGTCCTTTAAAAACAGATGCGGAGAATATTGCAAATGAAAATAAGAAAATGGCAGACTTGTTGAATAATTACTTTGTGTCAGTCTTCACAGTACAGGAAGAGGATAATACACATGACATTCCAGGGAAACTATTAATTAAAACAGGACTGGAACTCACTAACATTAAAGTAAGCAAGAAAACAGTATTAGAAAAAATAATGGCACTAAAGACTGACAAATCCCCAGGACCTAATGGTTTCCAGTCCATGGTTATAAAGGAAGCAGGTGAGGAAACTGCAGATGTTTTAGCCATAATCTTCCAAAGCTCCCTTGATTCAGGAATTGTCCATTTAGATTGGAAAATTGCAAATGTAACTCCATTATTTAAGAAAGATGTGAAAGAGAAACCAGGAAATTACAGACCTGTTGGTTTAATATCTGTTGCGGGGAAGTTATTGGAATCTATAATTAAGGACAGAGTGACTGAGCACTTAGAGAAATTTGAGCTGATTAGGGAGAGCCAACATGGATTTGTAAAGGGTAGGATGTGTCTATCGAAGCTAATTGAATTTTTTGAGAAAGTAACTAAAGTAGTAGACAGGGAAATGTCTATGGATATAGTTTATATGGACTTCCAGAAGGCATTCGATAATGTTCCACATAAGAGACTGTTAGCTAAAACTAAAGCTTATGGAATTGAAGGCAAATATTAATCTTGATGTGGAGATGCCGGTGATGGACTGGGGTGGACAAATGTAAGGAATCTTACAACACCAGGTTATAGTCCAACAAATTTATTTTAAAATCACAAGCTTTCGGAGATTATCCCCTTCGTCAGATGAATGACGAAGGGGATAATCTCCGAAAGCTTGTGATTTTAAAATAAATTTGTTGGACTATAACCTGGTGTTGTAAGATTCCTTACAAATATTAACCTAGTTAGGAGATTGGTTAGGCGGTAGAAGACAGAGAGTACAGATAATGGGCATATACTCGAATTGGAAGGAAGTGACTAGTAGTGTCCCACAAGGATCGATACTGCGACCTCAACTATTCACTATATTTATTAATGACTTAGTTAACACAATAGACAGCCATAAATCCAAGTTTGCCGATGACACAAAGATTGGTGGCATAGTAAGTAGTGTAGTCGGGAGCATAAAATTACAAAGCGAGTGGGAAAAACTGGCAGGTGGGTTTCAAAGCAGGTATGTGTTAGGTCATCCATGTTGGACCAAAAAAGGATAGATATGAGTATTTTTAAAAATGGTGACAAGCTAGGAACAGTGGAGGTCCAAAGAGATTTAGCAGTCCATGTATAACAAAAATCAAAACAAAAATCAAAAAGGCTAATGGAATATTAGCCTTTATAACTAGCAGGCTAGAATATAAAGGGGAGGAAGTTTGCTATAGCTATACAAAGTCCTGATTAGATCACATCTGGAGTACTGTGTACAGTTCTGGGCACTGTACCTTAGAAAGGATATATTGGCCTCGGAAGGAGTGCAGCGCAGATTCAACAGAATGTTACCAGGGCTCCGAGGGTTAAATTATTAGGAGAGATTACATAAAAAAAGGCTTGTATTCCCTAGAACATAAAAGGTTTAGAGGTGATTTGATTGAGGTTTTTGGGATTTTGAAAGGAATTGATGGGGTAGATAGAGAGAAACTTTTTCTGCTGGTGAGGGAGTCTAGGACAAGGGGCATAACTTTAAAATCAGAGCCAGGCCATTCAGGAGAGAAGTTAGGAAACACTTACGAATTGTGGAACTCTCTCCCACAAAAAGCAGAAGATGCTAGCTCAATTAATAATTTTAAATCTGAGATCGATAGATTTTTGCTAGCCAAGGGTATCAAGGGATATGGAGCCAAGGCGGGTGGATGGAGTTAGGATACAGATCAGCCATGATCTCACTGAATGGCGGAATAGGTTCGAGGGGCTGAGCGGTGTACTCTTGTTCCTATGTTCCACACACACACAAACACATACACAGACTCTGCTTTATACTCAATATAAAGTGGCACCTCAACCAAACTTTTAAAACTTGTCCTCTTGTTTTTCAAAATTATTTAAAGAAAAGCTACTGAGCAGAAGGTGCTAGGATACATCCTGGTAAATTAGGTAGATTGCACTTGCTCAGACTGTATAATCCAACTTCAGCTCACAGAGTCGTGGCTCTGGACAAAATAGCAGCTCCAGGCCCTGGGTTTTGACAGAGGCGGAGGCCTTCAAATGAAAACTTCAATGAAGACATTAAAAGATACAAAAGAAAATTCAATGGATACATGTAATCACATTATTGTGAAATATGTCATTTTTGAATGTTTCATGTTATTTAAACCTATATTTTGGATAGTGGAAATTCAAATGATTGAGAAAAAAATGGTGGATGAAAAAAAAGATAATTTTGAGCAATCTGTGGGAACCCAGGAGGCTAAATTCGATAACCCCCGAATCCGGGCATGGGGGTTGTGGTGCACGATTAACCCGCGCCTAGTATTTCCGATGCAGGCAGCACTTGAGTTTCGTGCTGCCGGCTTATTTCCATAATTTGTACGCGTAGCAAGCGCTACCCGCGTTGTTGAGTGGCTGCATGCACTAGCAGGAGTCCTGATATGGGGCGTGGCCAGCACTAGTTAAAGGCAGCCTGCACCTCTTAAAGGGGAGGTGCACTGTCAAAGCAAGCAGTGCAGGATGACAAGTAGAACGGCTGGATCGGCAAGTGGACGTACCCCGAGGTTCTCGCACAAAGCTCTGGAGGTCTTAGTGGAGGGAGTGGATGAACGGAGAGCCATCGTGTACCCGCAGGGTGGCAGGAGACCCTCCAGACCCCAGCTGTGGAGGCAGTGGGAGGAAGGGGCCATGGAGGTGAATGCTAGGAGCTTTGCACCACATACGTGAGTGCAAGGCATGAAAAGGTTCAGTGATTTGACACGAGTGGCCAAGGTGAGTGAATGCAAGTGTCAAGTGGCACATCCTACCAACCGTAACACTACTCCATGCATGACAACCACCGACAAACACTGTCCATCCGCACACAACGCTGCACTTCAGATGCTGCATCTCACCCTCACATAGTAGCACAGTTGCAATCCACACACCCACAACTCATAAGTCATACACACTGGCAGTTATTCGATCATGACAGCCACATCACCCAAACATCTTGCAGGATACTCACTGGCACGCTTCCCTCGGTCTTGCAGGAGAAAGTGGCGCATAGCAGCCGGCAACAGGAGAGACCCGAGGGAGGACTGGCACGCCTACATGTCCTCACCCCCCTAGAGGAGACGTGCTGCGCATCGTTGGGCGGGCCGTCGCTGTGGCCTTGGCCACTGGCGACGCTGCAGGTCCCGACGAATGTTTAATCCTCCTTCTTGTTTCCCACATTTCCCTCATCCTACAATCTTTTCTGACTCACGTGCTGCAGATGGTGCCAACACGCCTTCTTACTTTCTCCTCTCCCCGCTCCACAACTCAACCCGTCTCCCTTTGTCATTGCAGATACCCAAGAACTGGAGCCGTCCGAGGTGGAAGACACTGACCATGAAGACGCACCATCACTTGATCTGACACTTGCATCCAACAGCTCAGATACTGACACTGCACATCCTTTAGTGGCTAGGTTAGAGGAGGGATCTGCACATGGCGAGACACCGGGCACAAATGAGCAGGAGCTGGGGCGGAGGGAATGTACACCACAGGTGCTGGAGCTTGATGTCACACAGTGGTTATGCTGCCGAGGAGTCAGATGATGACTTCGATGGGCCAAGCTACAGAAGACGGCTGATGGGCGTACACTACCAAATGCTTGGTGCACTGGAAAGCCTGCCAGAAAGCCTGCACACAATTTTAAGGGGCACGGAGGAGTTTACCTGGAACTTGGCTTGGGGTTTGCGCAGAGCTTAGAGCCCATCCTTTCCAACATGGAATGGGTGGTCAGCTCCATCAGCACACCTGAGGAACCCAGCATGATGCAGCGTCTGATGACCGATGTCATGGCTTCCATTGCAGCACAAATCGGTGTCATCAAAGGTCTTCATGCTTCAGTTGAAGCTCAGACTGCTGCTATGGCAGCTCAGACTGCTGCTTTGGAAGCGCAGATTGCTTTGTGTACCACCGTGGAATGGTGCTTCCAGCAATCTGTTCTCCAGCTGATCACCAGGATTGCTGAGGCGCCACCCCGGGAGAATGGCAGTGGCGCCATGGCAGTTGAACCTGCTGTCCTCTCTCCGGAAAACAACATTCATGCTCCCACCCCTGCCTCTCTGCCAGTGCCCTTGCTGTTCCCTGTCAGCCAGTCAGGCCAGACTGCTGCAGCCATGCCGAGATGGTGCAGTCTGAAGCTGAACCCTCGCAGCCCAGAGCTGCTCGAGGTCGTCCTCCAAGGCCACCTGCATGCTCCTCAAATGACGGTCAGCAGCCTTCCACCACTCATGCTCCAGCCACTGGGGATGCACCTCGTCGGAGCACAAGGATAGGCAAAGGAACACAAACGACAGCCACTGAGGGAATTCACAAGGGTGAATAGTCTAATGTTTTATACTTGACTTAATGTGTAATGTTATAAATTTGTATTTGAAGTCGCAGTTGATGGTAGTTTTTATTTATGCGAGCTGTGGGAGGAAACAATGTGTAATCATACTGAGGGCGATTTGATGGTCATGTGGAAGAGGACAGGTGGGGAGTGTAGGACTGTTAGTGACTTGGGAGGTGTCGTTGAGGTTAGTGATATCGCTCATGAATAAGGTGAGCACACAGAGCCCTGGCAGACAGGGCCTGTGCACCTTGTTGCCTCACTGCGTGTTAATTGTATCATTTATATCAGCTAGTGTTAATTGTATTCAGGTGGTGGGTGTCAACTGGGGACTATCTTGTATCCTTTTTATAGGAGAGCTGATCTAGGGTGTGGTGCGGTGCAAGGGGAATCTCTGTGAATAAAGGCTTGGAAACAACTAAAGACCAGGCTCTAGTATTCTATCCTTCACCACGTGGCTATCCAATTTTAACATTGTGCCTTCCTTCACTTCCTCCTCCATCTCCTCCTCCTCAGCCTCTTTCTCCTCATCCTCCTCTTCCTCTGGCTCAGGGTCTTGCTGGATAGGCAGTGGCAAGGGCTGTTCCCTCATAAGGGCAAGGTTGTGCATCATGCAGTATACCATGACGAATCTTGATACCAGCTCAGCGAAGTATTGCAGGGCTCCACCAGAATGGTCCATGCAGCGGAAGCTTTGCTTTAGGAGGCCTATGATGTGCTCCACGACGTTCCGTGTAGCCACGTGTCTCTCGTTGTATGCCTGCTCTGCACGTGTGCGTGCGTGCCTGACCAGAGTCATGAGCCACCTCATGAGGGGATAGCCCTAGTCACCCAGTAGCCAACCTTCCACTTGCCGAGCTAGTTCAAAGGTAGTTGGGATGTTGGACTGCTGCTTAATGAAGGCGTCATGACTGCTGCTAGGGTAACGGGCATTGACCTGCATGATGCGCTGTGTGTAGTCGCACACCTGTTGCACATTGAGGGAATGGAATCCCTTTCTGTGCATAATGATGGCCGAGTTGAGATGTGGAGCATGCATGGCAATATGCGTTCAATCAATGGCACCCTGCACCATGGGGAAGACTGCAATGCGAGCAAATCTCATTGAAACAAACAAAATTCTTACAGGGCTCGACAGGGTTGATGCAGGGAGGATGTTTCCCCTGGCTGGGGAGTCTAGGACCAGGGGTCACAGTCTCAGTATAAGGGTAGGCCATTTAGGACTGAGATGAGGTGAAATTTCTTCACTCAGAGGGTGGTGAATCTTTGGAATTATCTACCCCAGAGGGCTGTGGAGGTTCAGTCACTGAGTACATTCAAAACAGAGATCAATAGATTTCTAATTATTAAAGGCATCAAGGGATATGGAGATAGTGCAGGAAAATGGCGTTGAGGTAGAAGATCAGCTATGATCTTGTTGAATGGCGGAGCAAGCTCAAGAGGCCAGATGGCCTACACCTGCTTCTCTCTGTGAAGAGGGAATTTGATGAACCTGTTACGCAGCTCGTACAGTGCCTGCTTGACCTCCCTTATGCAGCAGTACACTGCAAACTGCGAGATGTTGCACATATTACCAGCAGAGGCCTGAAAGGATCCACAGCCATTAAAGTTCAGCGCCATGGTTACTTAGACAGCCACAGTCTATGCTGTCCTTGCCCTGCTCTGAGGCTGCAGTTGTCACTGCAGCAGTTGACATATCTCCATCACGACCTCTTTGGTGAACCGCAGCTGTCGGATGCACTGATCTTCGCTCATGTTGAGGTAAGAGTATTGTTCCCTGAAGGCCCTCATGGGATATGGCCTCCTGCTCAGTGCCCTGCACCTCCTCCTCCTCCTCCCTCTCCTCGCAGCTTGACCTGCTCTGCATGGCCTCTCTGCATGCTCCCAGTCGTGTTCTATGCCCAGCAGGAGTCCCAGCGGGCCACCCATGGTTGCCAGGAATCTGGTGTAGCACACTGTTGTAAATGACACCAACAGTAATGCAGGACCTGCCAAACTACTCTTTATATACAATAGCAACTCTCTTCAAGTATAGGAAGCTTTAACAAATTTGTCCTATTGTAACAGAAGGCAGGAGCAATAATCCAGCAACTATCCTGCAACACCTGCATGATCCCTTTAAATAGCACTGGTGGGGGGTCCTCCAGGCCATCTAAGGCATGTTCAGCTGTTTGTGGTTAAGACAATGCAGTGGCTGGAACGTTGAGTACCAAAATGATATCTAACCCTTTAAATAAGCATTGCACACTGATCTAACGCATATTCTCCTTACTTTACATGATGCCGGTGCTCGTTGTCTGCCTGTGCGCAAACAGAAGCATGCACATGCTTTCCAGACACCATTTTGGGACCTTATGAGTCCGCATAGCACCTGAAAAACGATTACTACATGGCCCAATTTCTGGCCCACGGTGTCCAGATTACACAATTACAAGGTGATACAGTCTCACCATAACATAGCTGCTAAAGTGTGTCACACACTGTGACACTTGAGATATAAAGAAAAGCCTGTCACAGTGCCACCTACAGTGCTGCAGGTATTTACAATGGGGTTATAACTGGTGAGCATTGTGCCCTTTTCTTTCGGGTGTAAAACAGAACCAAAGCTTACCAATTTAGCAGTGGGACAGCCTGCGCCCAATCTGTACAAGTTCTGGTCCCGCTGCTAAATTCGTGGGCCCTTTATTTAGGTATCTCGGGCGGACGTCTAAAATAGGCGTTATGCCCTTTAAATATGTAAATTAGGGGCGAAACATCTGCTGAAGGATCCCCACCCAGAAATTATGTCGGCGATGAGTGGGGCAGGTGTTGGGCCTGCCCCATTCAGGATTCTTCAGCTGGCCCTGTGGCCTCTAACATGAGTTAAGTTAATTTTCTTTTTCTTAATAAAAAGTTCCTATGGAACTAGGAGGAGCAAGAGTGCTCCTCCGACTCCACAGGAGTCACGAATGTTCCCCCCCCAATCTGCGTGGTCTGTTCCAATCCCCCTTCCCAGATGACCTGACATTGATCTCCTCGCTTGGCCTGCTTCCGTGGAGGTGCGACGAGCGCCGGCATCTCACCCCTGAGTATGCTGATGAGGCATGAGGAACAATTTCCAATGATCCTCGGGCCTTTTGGTTCAGGCACGTGCTGGTTGGGCCCAGACCAGAATCCACCCCAATGTGTTTTCAATGACATGTGCACCCCACGTACTGAATTAAATATATAAAATATTGATGTAATTACTATTGTTGCAGACTATTCATCTTTAAATGATTTTCCTGTCATCAGTAATTGCATAACGTGATACCTTATTTTGTTTATCTCTCATTAATGATTAATGGATTGCAAGTGACCAGAGATCTAAATATATTGTTTAAAGCTGAGAGTAGCTCTTTATACCTTGTAATATGTGCCTGTTCCCTGGGTTCTGAATCTGCCCTATTTGCATTATAGGCAGATTCGGCAAAATGGGGCCAACTGTGCAATCGTGAATTTGCATGGTTAATCAGTTGACTCGAGGAAATGCAAAGTGGACAACATGCTAATTTATCAGCATCTCAAATAGAATGAATAAATCTATTGCCTATGTTTGAGGGTAGGTAGGGCTGAGACTATGATAGATCAAAATTGAGTTTCATTAGCAGTATAAAAAGATGGTGTTGAACCTAAATTCCCTCCTAATTGCAACATACAAACATAGAACCTTAAAATTTTGTTTTCCACACATGAAATGGGACCAACTTGTGAAAATCTACATTTTAATTTCTAGTTGCAGGTTTCAACAATCAGACGAGAGCTGAAACTACATCTAATGCTTCAACATTGAGTCTGGCAAACATTACAAGTACAGATGGGTCATCAACGTCCACTATTACAGCAGATAATTCAACAACCACACCAGGAAATTCATTAACATCAACAATGTCAAGTACATCAGCTGCAAGTACATCAAGTATGCCCACTTCTACATCACCTGCACCTATATCTAGTACATCAAGTGTGCCCAATTATACATCACCTGCACCTACATTCCAGTACATCTAGTGTGTCCGCTTCTATATCACCTGTACCTACATCCGGTACATCAAGTATGTCCACATCTACATCACCTACACCTATCACTAGTACATCGTGTGCCTATTTCTACATCAGCTGCACCTACATCTAGTACATCAAGTGTGCCCACTTCTGTATGTTTAATACCAGACTCCAAGCTCAAGAAGAAAGCATTGATCAATAGAGAATCACAGACTGATACAGCTCAGAAGGAGGCCATGCGGCCCATCGTGCCTGTGCCGGCTCTTTGAAAGTGCTATCCAATTAGTCCCATTCTCCTGCTCTTTCCCCATAGTCCTGCAATTTTTTTCCCCTTCAAGTATTTATCAAACTCCCTTTCGGAAATTATTATTGAATTTGCTTTCACCACCCTTTCAGGCAGTGCATTCCAGATCATACTAAATTGTCGCATAAAAACATGTCTCCTCAAATAGCCTCTGGTTCTTTTGTCAATTACCTTAAATCTGTGTCCTCCGGTTACCGACCCTTCTGCCACTGGAAACTGTTCCTTCTTATTTACTCCATCAAAACCCTTCATGATTTTGAACACCTCTATTAAATCTCCCCTTAACATTCTCTGCTCTAAGGAGAACAACCCCAGTTTCTCCAGTCTCTCCACGTAATTGATGTCCCTCATCCCTGGTACCATTCTAGTAAATCGCCTCTGCATCCTCTCCAAACATCCGTCCTAAAGTGTAGTGCCCAGAATTGGATACAATACTCTAGAGCTGGGGCCTAACTAATGATTTATGAAGTTTTTCCAAAGATCCCAAATGCTTTTTTAACAGCTTTCTCAACTTGTCCTGCAACCTTCAACGATTTGTGTACATACACCCCTAGGTCTCCTTGTTCCTGCGCCCCCTTTAAAATTGTACCATTTAGTTGATATTGCCTCTCCTCAGTCTTTCTTCTAAAAGGCATCACTTCATACTTCTCTGCGTTAAATTGCATCTGCCATGTGTCTGCCCATTTGCAAGCGATTTATGTTTCAGACGCGAGCCTTGAAAGCCTCTTTTGATGCCTTTACCAGTCTCTGCGTTAAATTGCATCTGCCATGTGTCTGCCCATTTGCAAGCGATTTATGTTTCAGACGCGAGCCTTGAAAGCCTCTTTTGATGCCTTTACCAGTGGACTGTGCACTTCTGGATCAGAATGCACGTGCGTATGCCACCCGCTATATTGGACACTTTGGCTCAAGCTTTACTGACATCATTGAATTTCTAGGCCTACATATTTTGCTTCAGGTGCTTCCAACAGTTGTTCTTAAACATTTTCCAAAACGGAATGGGAACAATTAAATTGCTTTTCTGGTGGTGTTCTCGATTGTTTGCAATGCAGCAAAAGTCTAAATCCAGAATTATTCACCCTGTGCTTTATTTTCTCATTTTCTTTGTATCTCTTGGTTGCTGATCCATTTTTCTGAATTATGCCATTTTCAAACCTTAAATGAATGAATGGGCGACCTAGTTCATTAATTATCTGGTATTAACTGTGCCTTTCGTTATTTTGCCATTATGTACCTGAAGGTGATACTGTATCAGTGGGTAGTGGCCAGGGTTTACTGTCGTGTGATCATCAGCCCGATGATTTTCCTGACCATTAAAAAAATTGGGGGGACATCACAGGCAAGCGAGTGAACCCACAGGAAACCCCATAATGTGGGGTTTAATTCAATCAGAAAAGTAATGGACATTGGCATTCATTCATTACTACTTCCTACTCTGCCAACTTACGTCTGGTACTCACTCATTCCCAATGTCCTTTGTTGCCCTCATTCCAAACTCCATTTTCCTGGAACCATCTAATGTCTGCTCTCTTGTCTCGTGACTTTAATACACTAATAGCTTTTGCGCTGCTCTTCACCACAACTGACCTTTTCTTTAGTCAAATGGCAAGTGGTATCCTGCAATGCTGCCACTATTTGATGCAGTAAGTGGACACACATAGTGACTGGGTTATGGGTAGACTTTGAAATTAAAACTTCTGAGCAATTTCACAAATGTTGTTGTTTACACCTTTTTTGTCTTTTATTTTCATTGCAGATTCCACCAGTTCCGCTGTGATTCCTACCACCATTTCCTCAAACAGTACGATTCCTACCACCATTTCCTCAACCAGTACAACTCCTTCCACCATTTCCTCAACCAGTACGACTCCTACCACCATTTTCTCAACCAGTGCGACTCCTACCACCATTTCCTCAACCAGTGCGCCAAGCACAACAAATGCTTCTGCCACGACCACCACCACAACTATTACAACACCACCTAGCACCACCACACTTACCAACACCACCTCAAACACAATGCCTCCCACCACTACACCTAATACCACAACTCCTACCTGCATCACTATCATCACCACCCCTACCACAACTCCTACCATCACCACTTATACCAGCACCTCCAATTCTCCTACCATCAATATTACCACCACCAATCCTACCACCACCAATAATACCAATATCAATCCTTCCACCACCAATACTACCATCATCAATTTTTCTACCATCAATACTACCAACACAATTCCTTCTACCAATAATATTAGCACCACCAATCCTACCAACAATACTACCATCACCAACATTACCATTAATAATTCTACCACCACCAATCCTACCACCACCACCAATCCTTCTACTACCACTACTACCACCACCGAACCTTCTACCACCACTACTACCACCGCTAAACCTTCTACCACCAACACTACCACCACGAATTCTACCACCGTGTATACTACCCACACCAATACTACCACCACCAATCCATCTACCATTCCTTCTACCACCAATATTACGATCATGAATCATTCTACCACCAATACTAATATCACCAATCCTTCTACTACCAATGCAGCCACTACCAATCTTTCTATCAACAATACTATCACAACCGAACCTTCTACCACCAATATCACCACCACGAATTGTTCTACCACTAATAATACCACCAATACTACCACCCCTAATACTACCACTACCAATCCTACCACCACCAATATTACAACTACCAATACTTCTACCATGAATACTACCATCACGAATCTTCCTACCACCAACATTACCACCAGCAACAATACTACTACCACTAATCCTGCAACCACCAACACTACCACTACCAATACAACCATCGCTAACGCTACCACCACCAAAACCACCATCACTAACACTACCACCATCAATACGACCACCAACAATGCAACCAACATCAATACTACCACCACCAATGCTTCTACCAACAATCCTATCACCACCAATCATGCCACCACCAATATTACCATCACCAATCCTGCCACTACCATTCTGACCTCCACCAGTCCGAGCAGCACCACTCCTACCACCACCACTCTGATAACCACCATTCCTAACACCACCGCTCTTACCCCCACCACTCCTAGCACCATCACTCCTACTGCCACCACTCCTAGTGTCACTGATCCTTCTACCACCAATACGTCCTCCATCAACATTACCATCGACAATCCTTCTGCCACCACTACTACCACCATCAGGCCTGGCACCAGCACTCTTACCACCACCAATGCGAGCACCAATCCTAACACCACTTCTATTACCACCATTCCCAGCACTACTCCGACCACCACCAGGCCTAGCACCACCACTCATACAACCACGGAACGTGGTGCATCCTGTGGTAAGTTGAATGTTACGTGCTATAACAAATCGAGTATATAATCACATTCCATTAATCACAGAGGAGACTTTATTTATTTCCTAACACTCTTGTTAATATTATAGGACATCTGTAAATTAATGGCAGGTCAGTATTACAGGGAAAGAGTTCGGGTGAATTCTTGAGAATTAAGTGTGATGTTATTTTCTATCTGAACCCCAAGACTGAATTAATGCCTTAGGTTCACTTACAGATAGCTATTATCATTTGCCCCTTAGACCAGACAGGGATTTTTTTCTTTAAACTTAGTTTTAATACAGCTGTTATTGTGTCTTAGAAATAGCCTTTGAGGGTGAATCGACTGCTGTTGAATTTTTGATCATTGAGATTTCCCAGAAAGTAAGACATTTCTGTATCGCCTTACCCTATCTCTCACATATATCTTGAAATTCTTTACATACGATGAATTACTGTGAAGTGCAGTAAATGTTGTTTTGTAGACAAACAGCAGTTATTCTGTGCACGGTGAGACTCCACAAACTGCAATGAGTCCAACAATAGTTTACATTTTTTTGGTGATGTTGGTTGAGGGAGGAATGTTGATCAGGCCATCAGACAACTGCCTGTTCTTCTTAAAATAGTGTCGTGGGATCTTTAACGTCCACCAGAACCGCTGGACCAGGCAGTTTATTGTATGGTCTAAAGAACGGCACCTCCAACAATACAGGCCTCCCTCAGTATTTCACTTGAGTGTGAGCCAACATTATGGGCTCAATTTCTGGAGTGGTGCTCGAATCCACCTGCTTTTGACTCCAAGACTATCAAGTGAACCAAGCTCCCACTTATAGGGGTGCCACAAATGACATCAACATCCTTGTGTTAGGAAATGGAAAATCAGTCAGTACTGATCTCTCTCCAGTGACCCCTGGTTGAATGTGTGCACACTGGGTGAGGACAGGATTGGGCTGTGTGATGATTTCCCCTTCTGTTGAATAGCCCAAAGCATGAAGAATGGCTGCACCACAGAGTGACACCCATTGACGACAGATGGGTGGGATTGTAACCCCTATTCCAGAATGGGTCAGCGTTTTCAGGAAAGAAGGGAGAACATTGGAATAAACAAAACAGGAATTAGAGGCCTGGATTCTCCTCCCATTGGTGGATTAGTGGTGGGGTGGTCCTAACACCTGCTGCTCACCCGCTGCTACTTCCTCCCAGAACCCTCATTAGCCATGTAGGGTGGTTTGTAGGACAGAAAAATGCCTTTCATTGGCTTACCACCTCAGGGAGGGAGGGAAATACAGTTCTTGTGCAGCCTTCTAGTTACAGAGGGACCCGGCATTTACAACTCCAGCAGTTTTGGGCATGGCAGCAGCAACAAGGACACCAAGGTTTTCGGATGCATTTGTAGAGGTGCTGCAGGCAGGGCAAGGAGGAACTGTCTCATGGTCACTGAGGGCATGAAGCCCCATAAGAGGGTGGTACAGATGGTTAGCAGTGACATGGCAGAGGCAGTCAGGACAACCTCCACTACCCCAAGAGCTGCCACACAGTGCTGAAAAAGGTTTAATGACCTCACAATGTTGGCAAAGAAAAGTCAAGGCATTCATGGTCTCCCATTAATAGAGCCCTCACTTATCCCATGACCTCGCATACTAGTTCTCTCTCAGCACCTGGATGTCAGGGGTACTCTCTAGTGCAAAAGGCAATCTGGTGTCCTGGCCAATACTTATGCCACAACTAACAGCATTAAAAACAGATTATCTGGTTAGTATCTCATTGCTGTTTGAGGGACCATGCTGTGCACAAATTGGTTACCACATTTCAAACATTGCAATAGTCACTTCGCTTCAAACATACGTCAATCACTGTAAAGTGCTTTTAATACAGAAAAAGCAATAAATAGATGCAACTTCTTTCTTCTTTTCTCTGTCTCTTTCTTTCTTTCATTAGGCTCTCCCTTGCTGGAGATGGTCATTGCCTGCTACTTGTGTGCTGTGAATGTTACTTGCCACTTATCAGTCCAGGTCTTGCTGCATGTGGGCATGGAATGCTTCACCATTTTTCACCATTATGACAGGAAAATTCACCACAGTGTATATTCTGAAACCCAACCCATTCATTGCTAAAGACACCATACAGTTATTCCTCTCCAATCCTTTCTCACTGCAAACATCATGTAAAGGATGTCAATATTTTTACAAGAGATCTGTTTAGGACGGCAATGATTAAGATTCTGATGCTTGATGATAAACAACATCATTTTCTTTCACAGAACCACTGAAGTTTCTTCGTATTAATTTGATAAAGGTGGAAAGTGAAGCAATTTCCATTACCTGGGATACTAACGATGCATTCAAACAGCCTCGTTTCAATGTCACAATCGTCGCAAAGAGTGTTGCAGTGAATAAAACTCAAACTGAGCAAAAAGCAGCAGAATTTAGGAATCTCCAGTCTGACGTTGTATTTCAGATTTTAATATCCACAACTACTTGTGGTCAGCAGCAGACAATTACAAGGAAGGTCAGAACAGGTATGTTTGATGAACAAAATTTTGCTTGCTCTTTACATAGTGTGAACAGCACGAAACAGGCCATTCAGTCTAACTGGTCTGTGCCAGTGTTTATACTCCACACAAGCTTCCACCCAACCCTCTTCAACATAAGCTTCTATTCCTTTCTCCCACTTGTACTTATCTAGCTTCTCCTGAAATGCTATTTGCTTCAACTACTATTTGTGGTAGTGAGTTCCATATTCTAACCACTCTCTGGGTAAAGAATTCCCTATTGGATTTACTAGTGACTATCTTATATTTATGGCCCCTAGTTTTGGTCTCCCCAACAAGTGAGTACATCTCTATGTCGACCCTATCAAACTCTTTGATAATCATAAAGACCTCTATCACATTACCTCTCAACCTTCTCTTTTCTAGAGAAAAGAATCCCAGCCTGTTCACTCTTTCCTGATAGGTATTAGCTCTCAGTTCTGGTATCATCCTTGCAAATCTTTTTTCACCTTCTCCAGTACCTCTATATCCTCACCACAGCACATCCTCCCTAAACATGAGCTGTGAAAATGGAGGAGTCAACAGGTAGCAAGCTTTAGGAACAACACCTCATCATTTCTCTGAAGCACTCTGGTAGCTCTCTGGTCTGATCATTGACTTTAGACACCAGACTTTAACAAAATCCTCCACTTCCTTCACAGCGAGGATGGTGGTAATTTGAGAGTGGATGCATCGGTGCTCAAGGAGGGGAAAAGACGTGCTGGCATTTTAGATAGGAGGGGGGTCAGTGATTTGAATTGGAGGGGATTCTCCAACAGAACACAGGGATGGGAGGGAGAAGGTTGCGCCCTCCCTGTTGACCTGTACTTACCCTCTTCGGAGCTGGTGGACCCGCTGTACTTCATGATCACACCTGTTTTAAGTTCATACCTGGTCCTCAGGTTTTCCATCTCTCTCAATTTTTTTCCTATTTAACACAGGCCTCTCACTTCCTTAATTATTTGCATGTCATTTATCTGGTGGGAGGGCATCGTGATCAGCAGAGAGTGGTGGAGCAGAGGAAGCCCGAGGTTTTCTTGTGTGGCTCCTGCTCCACATGGCCCACAAGGAAACCCAAAAAATTAAAAGTACTTACTTTTACTGATTATTTCTTTACTGATTCTATCACTTGACTGAGATGATACGTCATTCCATTGGCACTTCCTCCTTGGGGTCAATTTTAACCGACACGACTGGCGGAAACGGGGAGGGTGGGCAGTTAAAAACCAGCAGGTTATTTACCCGCCTGGAACTCAAACCTTTCCCACAGTCTCTAACAGGCAGTGCTGACATCCAGCGTTCAAATGGTGGAGGCTGTATTTCCCTCATATCAATATGTTTTTCATGCACGTTATGGACAAACACATGTCATATTGCTGGGCCTGCCCTCTGGGAAAGGGAGGGAGGACAGGAGCACATCGGAGCACTTTTCCAACCCATCCGCTCAGATACGTCGGTAAACTGGTGGGAAGGTTCCAGAAAGTTCGAGGGGAAGGGGGATAGCGGCACGCTCCCGTCACAGTCCCAGTGTGAGTCCCGGGCCACTTAACCTCCCGGACCTCAGCTGCGTGTTTAAAGTGGGACTCCCGCCCCAACCCGGTGGAAATCACAAGGTGAGAGGAGGTCACGGCCGAGGATCCGAGTTCACGGTCCCCGGCATTAAGGTGGGAGGGAGGGCATCGTGGTCAGGGGACAGTGGTGGAGCAGCGGAAGCCCTAGGTTTTCTTGTGGGGCTCCTGCTCCACATGGCCCACAAGGAAAACCAAAAAATTAGAAGTACTTACCTTTCCACTTCCCAAAACCCGGCAGTTAAAATGACGGTGGGAGGGGGCACGGTGAGAACAGAGCGGTAAGTACTTCACCGTTGTTTTAACTCCCCACACGCATTCTTCTCATTGGGAGTCGGAGGTTAATATCGGGACTAATGTCTCTATTTCCATTTCAAACGAGAACTGCGTCAAATTTACGATTCAGGTCTTACTCAAGAAGTAACATTTTTTTCCTACTTTCCAAAGTTGCCGCGGTGGTGGAAGTGTCGACAAGAATTACAAATGTGGAATTCACATCGGATTTTAAAGAGAAAAACAGCCAGAAATACAAAGATTTTGGAAAGAATTTCACAGCCGAAGTAAGTCATTCTTGCGTGTGGAGGGAAAAGAGTCAGGGGACAGATTGGAGAGAAAAAAATAGACCGTAGCATGTGTATGTTTTTGCAAATAAGGTTACATGAAAAGCTACTTTTTCTATTTGTGAGATTTCAAAGTACCGCGTACTCACTGTAGATGGCGAGTGTTTGAATACTGACCAACTGTCCTCACAGACCATCGTTCTCCTCTACCTGATGCCTTTTAAAATTTCTGTTTGGTAAACAATCAATATACAGTGATAGCAATGGTTAAATCATGGGCATTCTGGAAGATCTTAACTTTCCCATCATAACCTACCCACAGAGCACATTTTGTTCAGTTAAAATGGGAAATGGAAAGAAAGGAAAATAGACACAACTGGACATAATTATGTAAGGAAAATGAATGATTAGATATTACAGTACTTGGCTATGAATTACAGTAACTCTTATAGGCAAACACAGCAACAGCCACTTTGCACATAGCGAGATCAAGCAACAGACTTAATCCAGGGAAGCAGCATTGAGACGAATAACGATTAATCTGATTTTGTTTGTTTGGCTACGCGAGGCAAGACCAGTGCCATTTGATCCAAGCTGGCTATTAAGAGAGCTAACCCCCTCCTCACACCCCATCCCCGATATCCACAGATGGCCTTTGATTAAGGTTAGATGTGGGTAACCTTGCCTTATTGAAGTGTGTAATATGAAGAACATTTTAGTGATGCTCATGTTCTGTGGGTAAAAAATTAAACAAATCTCAGAAGTGGATTTCTGTTTCTTTCGTTTCAGTTGGAAAAAGGACTTACAGCAGATGTCCGGGATTTAATCAGGCGTGGGAAAATGAGAATCATTGTCACATCTATTGAACAAGGTAGCCTGATTGTAAAATTTGGTGTGACGACATCAACAAACGTGAATGTCACTGTCTCTGATATCAAAGAAACGCTTACGGAATCTTTAAACAACACGCAACAGTTCGCTGTAGACCTTCAAAACACAACCATT
Source organism: Heptranchias perlo (assembly GCF_035084215.1). Classification (NCBI taxonomy): domain Eukaryota; kingdom Metazoa; phylum Chordata; class Chondrichthyes; order Hexanchiformes; family Hexanchidae; genus Heptranchias; species Heptranchias perlo. The sequence goes on from NC_090335.1 coordinate 69,212,759, forward strand.
TCAGGTAAGGAATTCCACAACAAGCATTTCAACCACTGGCCTCAGAGGACTTGGTAAAATTCTAGAAGAACTGAGAAAGGCCAAAGATTATCCTGCAGGTGCCACTAAAGATTAAAAAGAACAGAAGGGAGACAAGGCTGAATCATGAAGTGGATAAGTGATTCCAAACTTGGGTTTTAAAAGCCTGAAGAGTTTAGGAAGAAAGGAAGACTGGGGATTGGAAGGAGTTCCAAAGCCCAGAGGTAACAGAATAGTGTTCTGACTCACTGCACTATCCAACTCCTGTCACATGAGCCATCTGCCCATGCTGTTCAGTGACCATTCTGTATTAATAATTTCCAACTTTTAGGAGATGACATTTACATTGGAGTAAAGTGAGGAAAGAGGAGTCTTCAAATACTTCTAAACTGGTGAAATTCAAATTGAATCAATTTTCTAACCCCGATCTGCGCTTATCATTACAGACAGAGACAGCTGCCAACCAGGGCTGAATGACTGTTCAGGTAATGGAACGTGTATAAGATTAAATGCAACTTACACCTGTCAGTGTAATGCTGGGTTCACAGACACAAGCCCCAACACACCTGGAAGAACATGTGAAGGTAGGACATTGTCTGAGGTTAACACGGCTTTAGGTCATTGGGTTAAAGTAACTTTTTCTCGAACTGATTGTTTTCATCTAATTGTTGTTTCAGACGTTGACGAGTGTCAGACTGGGAACAACACATGCTCTGATTTTGCTGCCTGCACAAACACCCCAGGGAATTACTCATGTGGATGTTTCCAAGGAATTTTAGATACCAATCTGGCAAACCCAGGAACACAGTGCAGAGGTAAAGATCTGAAGTGTTTAAACGAGGAGTGTTGGGACAGTAAGGAAGATTAAAAGTGTACAGGCTTGAAATGATTCTTGGTGATATTAATACTAGAGTGCTTAATGTGTTTGTCTGACATTCCTCTCTCCACTATTTTAACAGGCATTGCCCATTTGATATAAATGGATTAACGACTTGGTTAAACTAACAGAGAAATGTCACAGAATTATTGGCCCCAATATTTACCGGGTGGCGGGGAGGGAGCGGGGGCCGTGTGTCAGCGGCCAGGAAACCCGGAAATACCGGGAAGGTGGAGGTTCTGCAGAATTTAACGGCGCAGAATTAAAAGGCGGAATCTCATTAAAAAAATTTTATTCAATTTCCGACCAGGCAGTCGGCCAAATTGAGAGGCAGGCCGGCTACCGGGCGGGATAGCCTGCTGTAGAAGTCAGAAGCTGGGGAACAATAGCGACGGTCCCCGGCAATTGAGAAGATCGGGGGTCATGGATGGTGGTGGGGGGGGACTCGCAATGTGGTAGCGTGGGGAGGTGGGGCTTGAGATCGTGGGGAGGTGGGACGAGAGATCGTGGGGCGGGGTAAGCTAGAGATCACGGTGGGGGGGGAAGGGCTAGAGATCGCGGTGTGGAGATCACGGAAGGCCGGAGTATCATGGGCGGGTCGGCAGATCGCGGGGGTCGGTCTGAAGATCGCTGGATGAGAGATTGCAGTAGAAGAGGTTCTTGGACGGCCCGGGGGAAGGACTCCTGCTCCTCCTGGCGCATTCTCGATGGTTTGGCATCGGGTTGCACATTTTTAACAATTTAAACCCCACCACCGAACCTCTCCGATCCATTAGATTGGGGGGGGGGGCGGTGAAGGTATTTGGGGGTGGGTGGGGGAGGGGTCAGAATCACTGTGGAAGTGGGGTGTCATCGGGGGGGAGTCTCAGTCGTCGGGGGTTCGGTGATCATCCGGGACCTCGGTCACCAGGGGGTCATTGGGGAGGCTCAATTATCGGGGGTCATCGGGCGGCTCAGATATTTGGGTTCTTCCATGGTCGAGGGTTACCGGGGTGCTAGTTATTGGGGATGATCGGGGTGTGGGTGGGTGTCGTTCATTGGGGGGTGTCAGTCACTGGGCGTCACCCGGGTTGGGGAGGGGGCTCAGTCATCCTGGGGGCTCAGTCATTGCGCTCATCTGGGGGTCAGTCATCGGGAGGTCGGGGTTGGTGGTTATCATGAGGGTCGGAGATCGTGTAGGGGGGTCAATCACATTTCTAGGGTCGCTGCAGATAAACTTGTTTTGCCTGGGGGAAGCACTCCTGCCCCTCAGGGCCCACAAGCTATCCTATAAAGACACTTACCTGCAGTTTCGGGCCTTCTCGCCTCCTCTCATGTGGCGTGAAGTAGAAGGCCTGGGAATCCCAGTCCCCAAGGGTTAAAAACAAAAAATCTGTTAAATTGGAGGCCCACAGCCTCCTTGAAAGCTTTTTGTGACCGACCCACCTCCTAAGAGCGGGTTGGTCACCCACACATCGTCCCGCCTCTGTTAAAACCATAAGTGGGCGGATTTGAAGAGGGTTGGGTTGGGTTTTAGACTTTTAAAATTTTTACTACACCTGCCCCCAACCTATCCGTTTTTCCAAGTTAAAATCACGGCCGTGCAATTTCCAAAGGAGTCACAATATAGTGATCAGGAGCGAGAACCCTAGCTGATTTTCCTCTCTCTGGTTCAGGGGTGCTCTCCCAACTGAGATCAGATAATTCAACACGGACCAAGGATAGAAGACTGGGATCTTTAGCCCAAAATGCTTAGTAATGTACCAGGCAGTGCTTTTATCCATTGGGCCATAAGAAAGATTCAAGGGTCTCATTTGAATGACGTGTTTGTATTCCATTGACTCATCAAAGGAATTCAGGTTCAATAGTGACTGAAATGTTCCATTTTTAACTTACAGACCCTAATACGTGTTTCGTAAATCTGACAAATATCTGTGCTTTGTCTGACTGCTTGACGATGACAGTCAGTGAATGCAACAGTAAGTACTTTTACCTTCACTGATCTTTATCTGTGATGCAATCCAGGCTCTTTCCTACATCCATTCCAGTTGTCTCTGGCAAGTTTCCCGTGGCTACTTTAAATCCTTTAACTATTTTTATAACATTACAAAATCATTATCATAACAACACTGGTGTAACACTTTGAATGTAACTTATTTCCCCTTCATTAACTCGAGCTCTTTATAAAGCACAACTTGTCCATGACTTGAATATTGTTCTCATATCTGGAGAAGTTCTCCGAGCAACTCCTTGGATTCTGGGATCAGGGACTAGCTTGTAATCTGATAGGCCATCCTTCTCTCACCACTAGCCTTTCTCTACATGACAGACTTTTCCTTTCTTTGTATCGTTGTTCCTCTGAACTTCCCACTCCTGTTCCTCCCAATTTCCAAATATATTTCCTTCAGGCTGTTTCCTGTTTCCTTCCATTGACCTCAAACGTGCAGAACTCCTTCCCTTAAACTTCCCTTGTCGTCCTACCCGGCCACTCCAACCCGGGGACCCCAAGACACTTTTAGAGCTGAAGAAATGCTGTTGGTTAGTTTGCTATTTGCTCCTAATGGAGCAATATGTAGACATTTCAAAGGTAATTGCTTCACTGTGGGCCTGATTACCTTTCTCTTCGGAGTCTAGGGGGTCTTTCCTGGGACCTCACCAGTACTCATGCGAGCCCTCAACAGACATGAATACCACTGAGGCCTTTTAGGGTGCAGTGAATGGAATTTCCTGGAGAAGCCCAGAAACTCCCCCAGATATGCCTCCATGATGAGGGGCGATGGGTGGAAGATCTAGGACACAATCCCATCATGACTGTGTTCTATCCCAAGTTAATGGCCCTCCGTATGTGGAAATCATTCTGCCCACCCTCCCAGAGTGCAGGCATTTCAGGGCTTTTAACTTGAGTAAAAACTATATTGTAAAGTGACATTGTATCTAATTATATATCACCGTATATAAATGTGATTTATAATTAGACACATCACTTTCCAATATAGGATGGGGTTCTGTCCTAGATCTGCCACCCGACTCCCCTCGTCAACTTTCTCCATCATACATTCCTCTGTCCACATTTATTATGGGTATTGCCGCTGTAAACTCTTCGCTCTGATTGCACAATCTGGTCACATTTCCCTCAAAATGCCTTCTGAACTTTTTTTAGTATACAGTTTCTTTCCTCCATAACCAACATTTCTTATGCAGAAAAATAAGGCTTTATACAAAGCAAAAATAAATCAATTATATATTTCACAGTAACATGATTGAATGCATCCATTGAATTATCTTTTGTGTCTTTTAATGCCTTCATTAAGGTTTCCACTTGAAGGCCTCAGGCTTTCCCGAAAGACTGGGCTTGCAGTTGATATTTTTGGCCAGGCCTGTGACTCAGTTGGCTGAATGTGGAATATGCAGTCTGAGCATGTGCAGTGTAACTAATTACCCAGGATGTATCAGTACCATTCAGTCGGCTGTACTGATAAAATATTTTTCTTCAGATTCTTCAACTTTCTGCTCAGTAGCTTTTCTTTACAGAATTTTGGAAAACAAGGGGACAAATTTCAAAAGCCTAATTCAGATAAAATTTATGTTGAGTGTTATTTTTAAAAGATATTGGGCCCGATTTTACCAGGGGTGCGGGTTCTCGGAGGGTCGGCCAGCGGGCGCGAAATTAGTGGGTTGCCCGCGCGATCGTAGCAGGCAACACACTAATTGGATCCACTTACCTGCTCCTCCGGGTTCCCCGATGCTGATCTGCGCGTCGGACGGGCTGTGCATGCGCAGTAAGATCTGTCAGCTGGAGGCGCTCTATTTAAAGGGGCAGTCCTCCACTGACAGATGCTGCCACAAACAGCAAAAATTACAGCATGGAGCAGCCCAGGGGGAAGGCTGTTCCCAGTTTAATGATGCCTCACCCCAGGTATCATTAGATGGGGTGAGGAGGAGGGGGAGGACAGAGATCTTCCCCCTGGCGGGCGGGAGGAAGCGGCCTGCCTCTGCCACCAAGAAGGCCTGGCTCGAGGTGGCAGAGGGGGTCACCTGCGCTACCAACATATCGCCCATCTGCATACAGTGCAGGAGGCGCTCCAATGACCTCAGTAGGTCAGCCACAGTGAGAACACGTAGTCTTTCCCCTACACTCCGTCTGCCACAACACTGCCCCCACCCCACATCTCCTTCGGCACTGCCAACACTACTCTGTCACATGACCCCTCATACCCACTCAAACCTCATCCTCATCTTACCTGCACCTACTCACCTCGCGAGTACTCACCCCGCCACTACCACGCAACCCAATCCTCATACAATCTCATGGCTCTATCCCATACTCACCCTCTCATGCATCTCTCTCACGGCCAGCCTCACTCAACCTGCCACCACCTGTGCTGCAGCCACAGGGCATGCATCACATATGTGCAGTAGGCAGCGTAAGGCAAACGTATCGTGAGCATGAAGGGGATGCACAAGGGTGTTTGAGGGTTTGTCATGGTTCTTACTTCTATTCAACTAAAGAACAACTCACATCACACATTATATTGGCTCCACTACTGCCATGTCTTCGCGAATCCTGTCCGGTTTGTGCAATAATGCCCGCTCCTGGGTATCCCTATGAGGACCCACCACTGATGCCACCCAGTGTGTCACTGCAGAGTGGGTGTAGGTGTATTTGCAGGGCTCTTCTGCACAGACGACTGAGAGACATCGGGGATGTCCCCGGTTTCAGCCTGGAAGGCTGTGGAGCAGAAGTTCGGGAGGGCAGTGGTGACTTTGACAGCGACAGGTAAGAAGATGGTGCTCGGGCCAGCCGGGAGCAGCTCGGCATGAAAGAGGCTGCAGATGTCCACGGCTACATGTCGACTGACTCTGAGCCTCCGTGTGCACTGCTGCTCAGAGAGGTCCAGGAGGCTGAGCCTCGGTCTGTGGACCCTGTGGCGAGGGTAGTGCCCTCTGCGACGCATCTCTCTCTGCGGTTGACCTCCCTCCTGCTGTACAGGTGGATGTGTCACAGCACTCTGTTGTGGAGCTCCACGTGTCAGAGGTGGACGGCGTGGATGGCGAGGCTGGTGATGCTGTTCGCCCTCCGAGGAGGTCATGACTGCAGCAACGGCGGCCCCCATTCGCAAGATGTACATCTGAGGGGGTCCGCAAGGTAGGTACTTGTCTCCGGACCCCGGGGTAAGTGTGCAGGTTGGTGACTTCGACCATCAGGAGGAGGGTGGTGGAGGCCAAACTTTGTCCCAAGTGACAGAGCGGCCTCCTGCTGAGGGTCTCCCCCCCACCCCCACCTGTCAAATGGACCTTTGCAGCTGCCACAGGCTGACGGCTGCAACACGTCCATTTCAACTGGGAGTGTTTCCCCCAGTGTGTGAAACAGTCCCATGTTTATCCAAAATCACACACAGTCCCTTAATCAGGTCGGTTAATGACCTGAACAAGCAAAGTAAATACACTCAAGTGGCATCCCGCTGGCTTTAATTGCCTGCGGGATTCCCACCAGCGGGGGCTGTGCACGCACCCCCACACGTCAGCGCGGAACCCGGAAGTGGGCAGGATCGAGGCGCGATCCGGTCCCGCACCTGGATTTCGGGATTTTCGGGGCCCCCCCGCCGAGAACGCACCCGGTAGCGGGTGCTAAAATCGGGCCCATTGTGTCAATGGTTCTCCCTGTCCCCATTCCATAACTCTGGTGATAAATTGGCAGAACCCAAGTGGAATTACAGGGTCGGTGTGTTTGTGTGAGACGGTGAGAAAAATGACAGTGCACTAATTACACACCTGTTGTAGCTTTTGTTTTGTGTTCTATGAACTTGAGAAAAAGGCAGTTGGATTCTTTCCTCATTCTAATTTGAATTCTTGGAAAGCGGTTGAATTTTGAAAGGACACAATTCCTCTATAAGGGAATTAGATTGAAGGGAGGGTAGTAGGGGGAAGAAAACAGGGGCATAGAGAGGGTTGAGAGAGTGTGTGAGGACTGTGGGAGTTGAGGGAGAGGGGTTGAGAGAGAAAGATGCAAATGTGCAAGCAGGTTGAGAGAAGGGGAGTTGAGAGTGATAGCGAGGGTGAGGAAGAGAAGGTTGTGAGAGTGATAGATTGTGAAATTAGGGAGTTGAGCGGGAGACAGCATTGAAACAAACAGAGAGGAGTGTGAGAAGCGGTATGTGGAGAGAAGGTTGATGTGATGACATGTTTACGTAAACACTTTTCATTGTAAACATGGAATCAGGAGTTTATAATGGAGATAAAAAAAGGCCATAATTTATGACTTTAAAATGGCAACTGAATTAATGAGAAGGACAAGGAGACGGAAAAGAAGAGATTTTGTGACTTAAAAATGGGGACTGACTTACGTCTGCACACCATGGTCTAATTATTCCCCCTGCCGTCGAATTCAGTTTCAGCTGAAGACTGCACTTGGTGTTGACTCTCCTTGTGTAATGCCACAGGGGATCGACTCGTAATGGTGAGTAATGATTAGTTGATTATTCTTTCCACAGACAAAACAGCATTCAGAATGAAGGCAAGATTGAGATCCAGAGAATTCAGCAATGAGTTAAAAAATCCCAGCAGTGAACCCTATCGGAACTTATCAGTCGAAATTACAAATGCAGTAAGTGAAATTACTTTTGAGCTTGTTCCTGTTCTTAATAGAAAAATCCCCGTCACAATTGAAGTCGTAGACTCAGTGGGGGGTAATTTTGACATCTTGACATTCCATTTAATGATCTAACAAACTGTGCCTTTGATCATGAGTGATTGACAGCATTGACTTCAAAAGTCACAAAACTGCAAATGTCTTTAGTTCTGGTGTAAAGCAACAAACTTCGATGGGTCTTCGTAACTCCCATCATCCACGTGTAACATCTCATCCCTAGATCTACAAAAGAGAAACCTGTCTGTTTCTTGCTAGAAGTCTGGAAGAAGCCACTGACTGAAAAAGGGTGTATTAATCCCTTCATGGACTGGTTCTAATTCTCTCACTAATATTGGCTCAAATGGTATCTCTTGAATTTACTGCTTCTGTATATTATTTTAAATCAGGACAAGTGATTTTACACTATATCCTGTGGTCTGGTAGCAGGATATGTAAATGGCTTCTGAGATGAAGTTCTTCAGGAAGCAACTCACTGTGATTCAGAGTCAATTTTTAAATCTGGCCTATGCCAATATAATCACAGCAGAGAACAATGGTGGAGGTTTCAGTTCTTGAGATACTTGTACGCTTTGTGAACATGAGAATGATGCTCGAATTGTAACAGTTGGGTGGGCCCAGCATTGCCAGTCTAAACATACTCAACATTACGAATGAGATGGGTGAGTGGATGAGTAAAAGTAGAAGACATTCTTAATAATGGTGACTGAGGCTTTCATTATTATTGAAATAGAAATAATGGTGTTTATTCTTTTCAGGTTGTACAAACTTTACAAAGTAAACTGAACGAAAACAGTTTCAATATCACCATCATTGGTTTTCAAAATGGAAGTGTGGTGGTAAATTTCCTGGCTTTCCTGAGCAACAACTCAAATGTCACCACTGCCACCCTGAAAAGTGCTATTGGTGATGCAATCCAAGCAGTTGATAACCAAAGCTCCGTCACTGTAACAGGTAGGCATTCTTCGAAAGAAAGAACTTACATTTATATGGTGTCTTTCACAACCTTAGGACATCCCAACCACTGGACAGCCAATGAAATAAATCTGGTTCAATCACTATTGTAATGTTGGGGATCGCGGCAGCGATTTTGCGCACATTTTATTTAAAGGTCCCACAAACAGCATTGGGTTAATAACCAGGTCATCTGTTTTAGTGATGTTGATTGAGGGATAAATATTGGCCAGGACGCTGGGGAGAACTCCCCTGCTCTTCTTCAAAATACATATAAATACGTCAAATTTACAGCACAGAAAGAGGCCACTTGGCCCACCAGGTCCAAGCTTCCTCCCACCCTTCTTCTTCTAACCCCATCAACATATCCTTCTATTCCTTTCTCCCTCATGTACTTATCTAGCTTCCCCTTAAATGCATCAATGCCAGTTGCCTCAACTACTCCTTGCGGTACCGAGTTCCACATTCTCACCAGTTTCTGGGTAAGGAAACCTCTTCTGAATTCCCTATTGGATTTATTAGTGACTATCTTATATTTATGTCCCCAGTTCTGGTTTCCCCCTCAAGTGGAAACATCTTCTCTATACTACCCTGTCAAACACTTTCATAATCTTAAAGGCCTCTATCAGGTCACCCCTCAGTCTTTTTTCTGGAGAGAAGAGCCCCAGCCTGTTCAATCTTTCCAGATAGGTATAACCTCTCAGTTTTGGTGTCATCCTAGTCAATCTTTTTTGCACCTTGTCCAATGATTCTATATCCTTTTTATAATATGGAGACCAGAGCTGTTCACAGTAATCCAAGTGTGGTCTAACCAAGGTTCTACACAAGTTTAACATAATTTCACTTCTTTTCAATTCTATCCCTCTAGAAATGAACCCCAGTGCTTTGTTTGCTTTTTTTATGGCCTTATTAACCTTTGTCGCTACTTTTAGTGATTTGTGTATCTGTACCCCCAGGTCCCTCTGCTCCTCTACCCCATTTAAACTCTTATTTTCGTGGGAGTATGTGGCCTCTTTAAACTTCCTACCAAAATGTACCACCTCACACTTATCAAAATGAAATTAATTTGCCAATTACACACCCATTCTGCAAGTTTATTAATCGCTTCCTGTATTTTGTCACAGTCCTCCACAGTATTAACTATATCCCCCAATCGTCCAGAAATCTTGAAATTGCACTTCCAATTCCCGAGTCCAAATCGTTAATGCAAATGGTGAATAACGGTGGTCCCAGCACCAATCCTTGTGGAACACCACTTCTCACCTTTTGTTAGTCTTTAACCCTTTCTCTCTGTTTTCTGTTTTGTAGCCAGCTTGCTATCCATTGTGCTACTTGACCCCTGACTCCACATGCCCTGACATTAGTCATGAGTTTAATATGTGGTACCTTATCGAAGGCCTTTTCAAAATCTTAAGTATATTACATCTACTACATTGCCCTTGTCTATCCTTTCTGTTACTTCTTCAAGGAATTTAATAAGGTTGGTCAAACATGACCTTCCATCTTGAAATCTGTGCTGATTAGTCTTTATCAGATTTAAGGTTTCTAGATATTTTCTATTACATCTCTGAACAAGGATTCTATTATGTTTCGTATCCCCAAGGGATTCCAATATCTTTCCTGCCAAGCGATCTTTTAGTCCACCTAAAAGGGCAGACTGGGCCTTGGTTTAATGTCTCGTGCGAAGGACGGCAGCTCCGAAAGTGCAGCGCCTCCTCAGTACTGCACTGAAGTGTCAGCCTGGATTATGTGCTCAAGTGCTGGAATGGGGCTAGAACCCATAACCGTCTGACTCAGAGGCAAGAGTGCTACCACTGAACCACAGCAGTTTTATTCTATTTTTGAAATGTTGCTGTTTTATTTTTTTAACCACCCTAGAAATATTAAAAGAACATTAGCATGGAATGAATTGCCTTAATTTCATGAGTGGCTTTGGCTAAGACCTAAGTTAACTCCTGCATGAAGGAGGAGGTAGAGTTTGATCCGGGAAATCGGGAAACAATGAAAATACAGAGCAGGTCCGTCAGGATCTGTAAAGATAAAACACTTGTCTTGCCAGACAAGCAACACCTGAAAGATTAACCTATCTTCCCTCTTTAGATGCTGATGGACTATCTGTGCATTTTCAGCATGTTTTCTTTTTATTTTAATTAGCTATGGATAATTTGCATTCTCTATAATTATTATCAATATCATATTGTGCTGAATTAGCACGGCAATTGACCTCAGGACCTCGAGGGATAGGGAGGAGAAAAAGTAGTCAGAGTTCCCGCTCCTGATTGCTATCTGGTAACTCCAGCTGGAAAGTGAGAATGCATGGACCTTGGGTTGGGCTTGGCGGTGATGTCCCTCATGGTGGTTTAGACTACCAACATTCCCTGTATGGTTTCACAATGAATGGTTATTTGGATAATGTATTGGAGGGTGTCTGATACCCGTTCCTCAGCATCAGTCAGAACCTTTAGCTGAGGAAGGGAGAAAATTGGAGTAAAATGGAGATACAACTTCATCCTCTGCCAGATTGCACTGCATTGTCATGAGACAGTCTATCTTATGAAATGTAAAGTTTCAATTTGACATTGCTTATTCCTCTGGAAGTATCCTGTCCTGTAACAAAGAACCAGACTCAAAATAGAGGATTATCCTCTTTACAACTTCTCACTCCTTTTTTAAAACATTTTACTTTGCTTAAAATATCCTTAAATTGCATGAATGTTGTTGAGATGAAGGAAAAAGAACTTGCATTTAAATAGCATCTTTCATAGCCTCATAACATCCCAATCTTTACTTTTAAAGTATAATAATTATGGTTTATTAAGGTCAGCAAAGGTGAGAGCCAATTCATGCACAGAAAAGTCCCACAAACCACAAGGCCACTGTCTCAGGCTGAACCAGACTGTTTGCACCCTTGGCATCCTTTTTAATCCTGAGCTGAGTTTCCGACCACATAATGTCTCCATCACAAAAACCGCCTACTTCCACCTCCATAACATCCCGTCTCTGCTCCTGCCTCAGCCCACCTCCTGCTGAAACCCTCATCCATGCTTTTGTTATCCCCAGACTCGACAATTCCAATGCTCCCCTAGCCGGCCTCCCATCTTCCACCCTCCATACACTTAAGCTCATCCAAAACTCTGATATTAACTTGCACCAAGTCCCATTCATGTACCACCCCTGTGCTAGCTGACCTTCATTGGCTCCCGGTCTAGCAACACCTCGAATTTAAAATTCTCATCCTCATGTTCAAATCCCTCCATGGCCTCACCTCTCACTATTTCTGTAACATCCTTCAGCCCTACAACATTCCGAGGTCTGTGCGTTCCTACAACTTTGTTCTCTTGTGCATCTGTCACTTCCTTCACCCCACCATTGGCAGCAGTTGGCACCTTCAGCTGCCTAGACCCTAATCTGGAATTCCCTCCCTAAAAATCTCAGCCTCCCTTCTTTAAGAGGTTCCTTAAAACCTACCTCTTTGACTAAGCATTTGGTCACCTGTCCTCATGTCTCCTTCTTCGGCTTCATGTGCCTTGAATGTAATGAACATACCAAGGTGTTTCGCAAATGGCAGGAGATAGGAGGCAATAGTTTTTACAGGAGAAGAGAGAAGTGGAGAGGCAAAAGGGTTTGTGGAGAGAGTTGTAGAGAGTGGGGCTGAGACAGCCGAAGGCTCTATCACAACTGGTGGGTGTACATTGGAGGAGATTGAAGAAATATGGGGTGGCAAGGCTGTGAATGGGATTTTGAAGGTGAGGACGAGGAGTTTTAGGCTGATGGCCTAGAAACTCGGGCACGCCCAGTTTTGCATAATACCCTGCAGCTGAATGGCGAAGGCCGAGTCGCCCCTGATATCGGGCCTCGGGCTTCATTTCTATGTAGCCGGCTAGCTGTGATGAGCAACGGGTAACTTGTTGGCGAAGCGCCATGGAAGATTTTGCCGTTACTGGCGTTGTAGACACACTTATATGAGTGAGGAAATGGGGGTAACTGGGATGTGGGAGCAATATGGTCATGTGTTGGTGGTGGCCGGGAGAAGGTAGTGATAGCCGCGAGGGAGTTAGTGGTGGCTGGGGGGAGGCGATTGAGGCCCTTACTTGCATATCCAAAGGGCCTAATGCCTGTTTCAGCCATGGGCACTGCACGGCACTTTTTCGGCCATTAACAATGTGGTGAGCGGCGAACTTCCTGCTCAGTATTAGCGTGGGCTTCCTGTCCACCATATTGGAGGCTGAAGAGGCCATTTAGCGAAAGAAGAGAGGGCGCCACATGGCCGAATTTCACGGCTAATTTGTTATGGGACAGAGAGTCAACGTAGGCCAATGAGGAAGAGGGTGATGGATGAGTCGGCCTTGGTGCAGGATAGGATATAGGAAGCTGTGTTTTAGGCAATTTAGACTTTGTAGAGGTTGTAGGACAGGAAGCCAATAAGGAGGATATTCAAATAATCTAGGAACATAGCAACAGGAGTAGGTCATTCAGTCCCTCGAGCCTGTTTGGCCATTCACTTAGATCATGGCTGACCTGTACCTCAACTCCATTTACCTACTTTTGATCCATATTCCTTGATACCATTACCCACAAAAGTCTGTCGATCTCAGCCTTGAAAATTTCAACTGACCTAGCATCCATAACTAGGACATTGAAATATACCAATTTCTTGGCTGAAGTGTTGCCAAAAATAATCACAACAAGTCTTAACGCAACACCCATCAACACGACTGCTTCAATCACACCTACCACCACAGCTCTTACCAGTTACTGCCCCAGTGTGGCAATTTTTCTATTTCTCACACTGACCATCATGTGGTCTCTCTAAAATTTGAGTATCGTTTGGTTAGTAGCTTCAGGGACTGAAAAGTAACAGTGCTGGATATGGAGCTCTATGTGGTGTCATACCAGGATCAGTTATTTATGGCAACATTACAGCCAAGAAATTGGTCGATCTCTGCGCTGGAATGGGTAGGCCCGAGGCTCACTCAATATTGGGCCTCGTGTCTCATTTGCATCAGACCAGTGAGCAGCAGACGCCTGCTGGGCATCCCCAGGCAGCTCGCCGGCAAAGATCATTTGAATTGAGGGCTGCTGTTGATGATGCAGATAGGTCTTGCAAGAGAGGGTTGATCGGGAGGGAGGGGAGCGTCCGGGAGAGGGGGTCAAAGCAAGGATCAGGAGGGGGCTCAAGACAACAATTGGGAAGGAAGGTGAGCGGTGGCTGCCAGTTGCCCTTGGTTTTGATGTGGAGATGGGAGCAGCATTCACGGCTCCATATTCAGGTAAGTATTTTTTAAAAACCCACCTTTCTGGTGATGGCCTGCTGCAGATCCTTTAAAGACTGCTGGTTAGGCTGCACCTAGACCTGGATTACCTGAATGTAGCCAGCTCAGCGCTGGCTGCGCTCAAGTCAAATCAATTTGTTAATGGAGATATCAAACAGATGTTAGGCCCCTGACTTGCACAGGCAAAGGACCTAATACCCGTTTCAGGGGTGGGTCTTGGCCATCTCATTTGATGTCTAAACCATCATGGTGGGCATTGCATTTCTGGCTCAGAATGAGCCTGCGTGTGCCGCCCACCATATTGGACGCCTTGGCGCACGTTTTACTGGCATCATCGAATTTCTAGGCTATTTTAGGTTGCTGATCTATTTCTCTGAATTTTGCAATTTTCTTACAGTAATAGAATGAATGGGCGCCAGAGTTTATTTTTATCACTTTATTTAATTGTCTGGTGCTAACTGTGCCTTTTGTTATTTTGCCACAATGTACCTCAAGTTGGACTGTATCAGTTGGTGGTGGCCAGGGTTTACTGTCATGTGATTTTCCTGTCCATCAAAATAATTGGGGGGATCACGGACAGAGAACCCATAGAAAACCCCATAATGTGGGATTTAATTCAATTGGAAAAGTAATGGACATTGGCATTAATTCATTACTATTTCCTATTCTGCCAACTTACATCTGGTACTCATTCATTCCTAATGCATTTGTTGTTCACATGCCATAATCTATTTTCTTGGAACCACCTAATGTCTGCACTCTTGCCTCATGACTTTAATACACTAACATCCTTTGAGCTCCGTTCCACCACAACTGAACTTTTCTTTCGTCGAATGGCAAGTGGTAACCTGCAATACTGGCACTATTTGATGCAGTAAGTGGGCACACATAGTGACTGGGTTATGGGTAGACTTTGAAATAAAAACTTCTGAGCAATTTCACAAATGTGCTTCTTTAAAATTTTTTGTCTTTTATTTTCACTGCAGGTTCCACCACTTCCGCTGTGATTCCTACCACCATTTCCTCAACCAGTGCGACTCCTACCACCATTTCCTCAACCAGTGCGACTCCTACCACCATTTCCTCAACCAGTACGACTCCTACCACCATTTCCTCAACCAGTACGACTCCTACCAACATTTCCTCAACCAGTACGACTCCTACCACCATTTCCTCAACCAGTACGACTCCTACCACCATTTCCTCAACCAGTACGACTCCTACCAGCATTCCCACATCCAGTACACCAAGCACCACAAATGCTTCTGCCACGACCACCACAACACCTATCAAGACTCCTACCACACTTACCACCACCACCCAAACCACACTGCCGCTAACCACTACACCAACTACCAGCATCGCTACCATAATCACGACTACCACCACCTCACCTGGCACAACCGTGCCGAGCACCACCAGTGCTCGTACCACTGCTCCAAGCTGCAACGCTCCTGGCACCACCGCTCCAAGCTCCACCACTCCTGGCACCACCACACGTGGCACCACGACTCGTGGTGCATCCTGTGGTAAGTGGAATATTATGTGCTATAACAAAGCCAATATATAATCACTCTCCATGAATCACAGAGGAGACTTTATGTTGAAGAAGTTTATTCTTTTGCTAACGTTCTTGTTAATATAGATCTTTGGGCACCTGTAACTCAATGGCAGGTCAGTATTATAGGGGAGGAGTTCATGTGAATCCATGAGGATGAAGTGTGATTTTATTTTCCATCCGTTCCCCGAGACTGAAATAGTGCCTTAAATTCACTTACAGATAACTATTATCATTTGTCCCTTAGACCAGACAGGTCTTTCTTTAGCCTTAGTTTTGATACAGTTGTGATTGTGTTTTGGAAATATCCTTTGAGGGTGAATCCAATGCTATTGGATTTACGATCGATGAGATTTCCCAATTTAATGGGACCTATCAGTAAGTAAGTAAGACTCACATTCCTGTAGCACCTTATCACATCTCTCATATATGTCTTGAAATTCTTTACATATGATGAATTACTTTGACGTGCAGTAAACGTTGTCTTGAATACAAACAGTGGTTATTCTGTGCACAGTAAGACTCCACAAGCAGCAATGAGACGAATGGTACTTTACATTTTTTCAATGATGTTGGTTGAGGGTGGAATATTGATCAGGCCATCAGACAATCATTGAATCATAGAAAATTTACGGCACGGAGGAAGGCCATTCAGCCCATCGTATCCGCGCCGGACGAAAGTGAGCCACCCAGCCTAATCCCACTTTCCAGCACTTGGTCCGTAGCCTTGTAGGCTATGGCACTTCAGGTGCACATCCAGGTACTTTCTAAATGAGTTGAGTGTTTCTGCATCTACCACCCTTTCAGGCAGTGAGTTCCAGACCCCTACCACCCTCAGGTTGAAAAAAGTTTTCCTCAGCCCCCCTCTAATCCTTCATCAAATCACTTTAAATCTATGCCCCCTGGTTATTGACCTCTCTGCTAAGGGAAATAGGTCCTTCCTATCCACTCTATTTAGGTCCCTCATAATTTTGTATTCCTCAATTAAATCAACCCTCGGCCTCCTCTGTTCCAAAGAGAAAAACCCCAGCCTATCCAATCTTTCCTCTGAGCTAAAATTATCCAGTCCTGGCAATATCCTCGTAAATTTACATCCTTCCTGTAATATGGTGACCAGAACTGTGCACAGTACTCAAGCTGTGGTGTAACCAGTGTTTTATACAGTTCCAGCATAAACTCCCTGCTCTTATATTCTATGCCTTGGCTAATAAAGGAAAGTATTCCATATGCCTTCTTAACCACCTTATCTATGTGTCCTACCTTCAGGGATCTGTGCACATGCACTCCAAGGTCCCTCACTTCCTCTACACCTTTCAGTATCCTCCCATTTATTGTGTACTCCCTTGCCTTGTTTGCCCTCCCCAAAATACGTTACCACACAATTCTCCGGATTGAATTCCATTTGCCACTTTTCTGCCCACCTGACCAGTCCATTGCATCTTCCTGCAGTCTACAGCTTTCCTCCTCACTATCAACCACACGGCCAATTTTTGTATCTTCGGCAAACTTCTTAATCATGCCCCAGACATTTAAGTCCAAATAATTAATATGAATCACAAAAAGCAAGGGACATAATACTGAGCCCTGTGGAACCCCATTGGAAACAGCATTCCAGTCACAAAAACACCTGTCGAACTTTGCTTCCTGCCAGTGAGCCAATTTTGGATCCAACTTGCCACTCTCCCTTGGATCCCATGGGCTTGTACCTTTTTGACCAGTCTGCCATGTGGGACCTTGTCAGAAGCCTTGCTAAAATCCATCTATGCACTTTTTATACTCCTCTAGGCTTTCTGTAGTATTGAGTTCTTGGTGTCTGACATAAGCTTTCCTTTTCTGTCTTATCTTACCCTGTATGCTCCTTGACATCCAGGGGGCTCTAGATTTGGCAGCCCCACCCTTTTTCTTTGTGGGACCATGTTTAATCTGCACCCCTTGAATCTTCTCCTTGAATGCCTCCCATTGCTCTGACATTGATTTACCTTCAAGTAGCTGTTTCCAGTCCACTTTTGCTAAATCACTTCTTAGCTTAGTAAAATTGGCCTTTTCTCTGTTGAGAATTTTAACAACTTCCTGTTCTTCTTAAAATAGTGTCATGGGATCTTTCACGTCCACCAGAACCACTGGACCAGGCAGTTTAACGTACGGTCTGAAGGATGGCACCTCCAACAATACAGGCCTCCCTCAGTGTTTCACTTGAGTGTGAGCCAAGATTATGGGCATCATTTTAGCACCCGCTATCGGGTGCGTTCCTGGCGGGGGGCCCCGAAAATCGGGAAATCCCGGAGCGGGACCAGAGCCCGCCTCAAACCCGCGCACTTCCGGGTTCCCCACTGACGCGCCGGCGTGCGCGTGCAGCCCCCGCTGGTGGGAATCCCGCAGGCAATTAAAGCCAGCGGGATGCCACTTGACGCTATTTTCTTTGCTTAATCAGGTCATCAACTGACCTGATTAAGGGAATATGTGAGGAGGGGTGGGATTTTAAAGCAAACTGGGACTGTTTCCCACACTGGGGGAAACACTCCCAGTTCAAATGGACCTGTTGCAGCTGTCAGCCTGTGGCAGCTGCAAAGGTCCATTTGACAGTTTGAGGGGGGGAGACCATCACTCATTGCAGGAGGCCACTCTGTCACTTGGGACAAAGTTTGGCCTCCACCACCCTCCTCCTGACAATCAAAGTTACCAACTTGCACACTTACCCCGGGGTTCAGAGACATGTACCTACCTTGCGGACCCCCTCAGATGTACATCTTCCGGATGGGGGCCGCCGTAGCTGCAGTCAAGACCTCCTCGGAGGGCGAACAGCATCACCAGCCTCGCCATCCACGCCATCCATCTCTGACACGTGGAGCTCCACAACAGAGCGCTGTGACACATCCACCTGTACAGCGGGAGGGAGGGCTACCGCAGAGAGAGATGTGTCGCAGAGGGCACTACCCTCGCCACAGGGTCCACAGACCGAGGCTCAGCTTCCTGGACCTCCCTGAGCAGCAGTGCACACGAAGGTTCAGAGTTACTCGACATGTCGTCGTGGACATCTGCAGCCTCCTTCATGCCAAGCTGCTCCCGGCTGGCCCGAGCACCATCTTCTTACCTGTCGCTGTCAAAGTCACCACTGCCATCAACAACTTCTCCTCCGCATCCTTCCAGGGTGCAACCGGGGACATCACCGACATCTCTCAGCCGTCTGCACAAAAGAGCCCTGCAAATACACCTACACCCACTCTGCAGTGACACAATGGGTGTCATCAGTTGTGGGTCTTCATAGTGATCCTCAGGAAAGGGCATTATTGCACAAACCAGATAAGATTCGCAAAGACGTGGCAGTAGTGGTGACAATATAATATGTAATGTGCGTTGATCAGAAATTAAATATAAGTAAAAACCATGACAAACCCTCAAACACCCTTGTGCCTCCCCTTCATGCTCACGACACGTTTGCCTTACGCTGCCTACTGCACATATGTGATGCATGCCCTGTGGCTGCAGCACGGGTAGTGGCAGGTTGAGTGAGGCTGACCGTGAAAGAGATGCACGAGAGGGTGAGTATGAGATAGAGCCATGAGATTGTATGGGGATTGGGTTGAGTGGTAGTGGCGGGATGAGTACTGGCGAGGTAGTGGCGGGATGAGTACTGGCGAGGTGAGTAGGTGCAGGTAAGATGAGGATGAGCTTTGAGTGGGTGTGAGGGGTGATGTGACAGAGTAGTGTTGGCAGTGCAGAAGGAGATGTGGGGTGGGGGCAGTGATGTGGCAGATGGAGTGTAGGGGAAAGAGTAAGTGTACTTACTTCGGCTGACCTACTGAGGTCATTGGAGCGCCTCCTGCACTGTATGCAGGTGGGCAATATGTTGGTGGTGCAGGTGACCTCCTCTGCCACCTCGAGCCAGGCCTTCCTGGTGGCAGAGGCAGGCCGCTTCCTCCTGCCCGCCGGGGGGAAGATCTCTGTCCTCCCCCTCCTCCTCACCCCGTGTATTGATACCTGGAGTGAGGCATCATTAAACTGGGAGCAGCCTTCCCCCTGGGCTGCTCCATGCTGTAATTTTTTCTATTTGTTGCAGCATCTGTCGGTGGAGGACTGCCCCTTTAAATAGAGCTCCTCCAGCTGACAGATCTTACTGCGCATGCGCAGCCCGCCCGACGCGCAGATCAGCAGTGGGGAACCCGGAAGACCAGGTAAGTGGATCCAATTGGGCTACGATCGCGCGGGGAGCTGACTGATTTCGCCGGGCGCGTTACCCACGCGCCCGATAGCCCCCCCGCCGAGAACCCGCAGCCCTGGTAACATCGGGCCCTATGTGCTCAAATTCTTGAGTGGTAAGTGAGGGCTTTATTAAAGGTAGAGCATGAATGCCTTGACTTACTTTTGCCAACATTGTGAGGTCATTAAAACTTTTTCAGCACCGTGTGGCAGCTCTTGGGGTAGTGGAGGTTAGAACCATAGAAAAGATACAGCACAGAAGGGGGCCATTCGGCCCACCGCGTTTGCGCCAGCTCAAAGAACAACCAGGTGCCCATTCTAATCCTACCTTCCATCACCCTGTCCGTAGCCCTGCAGCTTACAGCACTTTAGGTGCAGTTGCAGGTACTTTTTAAAAGAGTTGAGGGTCCCTGCCTCTGCCACCAAGTCGTTTACCCCCTGGGTAAAAAAGTTTTTCCTCATGTCCCCTCTAATCCTTCTGCCAATCAGCTTAAATCTTTGTCCTCTAGTTCTTGAACTCTCCACTAGGGGAAACAGGTACTTCCTGTCTACTCTGTCTGGGCCCCTCATAATTTTGTACACCTCAATCAAGTCACCCTTCAGCCTCCTCTGATACAAGGAAAACAACCCCAGCCTATCCAATCTCTCCTCGTAGCTGCAATTTTCAAGCCCTGGCAACATTCTTGTAAATCTTCTCTGCACTCTCTCCAGAGCAATTACATCCCTCCTGTAATGTGGTGACCAGAACTGCGCACAATACTCCAGCTGTGGCCTTACCAGCGTTTTATACAGTTCCATCATTACATCCCTGCTTTTGTATTCTATACCTCGGCTAATAACGGAGAGCATTCCGTATGCCTTCTTCACAACCTTATCTACCTGTACTGCCACCTTCAGGGACCTGTGCACATGCACTCCAAGGTCTCTCACTTCCTCTACCCCTCTCAATATATTCCCTTTTACTGCGTATTCCCTTTTACTGTTTGCCCTCCCTAAGTGTATTACCTCACACTTCTCCAGATTGAACTCCATTTGCCAGTTTTCTGCCCACTCCACCAACCCATTGTTATCTTCTTGGAGTCGACAGCTATCCTCTTCACTATCAACTACATGGCCAATTTTTGTGTCGTCTGCAAATTTGCCAATCGTGCCCCCTGTGGCACACCACTGGAAACGGATTTGCATTCGCAAAGACATCCATCGACTTTTACCCTTTGTTTCCTGTTACTGAGCCAATTTTGGACCCAATTCGCCACATTTCCCTGTATCCCAGGGGCTTTTACCTTTCTGACCAGTCTGCCAAGTGGGACCTTGTCAAATGCCTTACTAAAATCCATGTAGACAACAGGTTGCCCTGTCTGCCTCTGCCAATTCACTGCTGACCATCTGTAGCACCCTCTTATGGGCCTTATGCCCTCAGTGATGGAGCTGTGCTCGAATCCACCTGCTTTTGACTCCAAGGTTATCAAGTGAACCAAGCTGCCACTTATGGGGGGGGTTCAAATGACATCAACATCCTTGTGTTAGGAAACGGAAAATCAGTCAGTACTGATCTCTCTCCAGTGACCCCTGGTTGAATGTGTGCACACTGGGTGAGGACAGGATTGGGCTGTGTGATGATTTCCCCTTCTGTTGAATAGCCCAAAGCATGATGAATGGCTGCACCACAGGGTGACACCCATTGACGACAGGTGGGTGGGATTGTAACCCCTATTCCAGAATGGGTCAGTGTTTTCAGGAGAGAAGGGAGAACATTGGAATAAACAAAACAGGAAGTACAGGCCTGGATTCTCCTCCCATTGGTGGATTAGTGGTGGGGTGGTCCTAACACCTGCTGCTCACCCGCTGCTACTTCCTCCCAGAACCCTCATTAGCCATGTAGGGTGGTTTGTAGGACAGAAAATGCCTTTCATTGGCTTACCACCTCAGGGAGGGAGGGAAATACAGTTCTTGTGCAGCCTTCTAGTTACAGAGGGACCCGGCATTTACAGCTCCAGCAGTTTTGGGCGTGGCAGCAACAACAAGGACACCAAGGTTTTCAAATGTATTTGTGGAGGTGCTGCAGGCAGGGCAAGGAGGGACCGTCTCATGGGCACTGAGGGCATGTAACCCCATAAGAAGGTGGTACAGATGGTCAGCAGTGACTACCCCAAGAGCAGCCTCACAATGTTGGCAAAGGTAAGTCAAGGCATTCATGCTCTCCCATTAGCTCTCCCACTAGTTCTCTCAGCACCTGGATGTCAGGGGTACTCTGTAGTGCAAAAGGCATCCTGGTGTCCTGGCCAATACTTAGACCGCAAATAACAGCATTAAAAAACGATTATCTGGTTAGTATCTCATTGCTGTTTGAGGGACCATGCTGTGCACAAATGACTTACCACCTTTCAAACATTGCAATAGTCACTTCGCTTCAAACGTACTTCATTCACTGTAACAGGCTTTTAATACGTAAAAAGCAATAAATAGGTGCAACTTCTTCCTTCCTACCTTTCTTTCTTTCTTTCGTTTTTTCTTTCTTTCTTTGTCTCTTCCTTTGTCTCTTTCTTTCTTTCATTAGGCTCTCTCTTGCTGGAGATGGTCATTGCCTGCCACTTGTGTGCTGTGAATGTTACTTGCCACTTATCAGCCTAGGTCTTGCTGCATGTGGGCATGGAATGGTTCACCATTATGACAGGAAAATTCACCACAGTGTGTATTCTGAAACCCAACCCATTCATTGCTGAAGACACCATACAGTTATTCCTCTCCAATCCTTTCTCCCAGCAAATATCATGTAAAGGATGCCAATATTTTTAAAAGCGATCTGTTTAGGACAGCAATGATTAAGATTCTGATGCTTGATGATAAACAACATCATTTTCTTTTGCAGAACCACTGAAGTTCCTTCGTATTAATTTGATAAAGGTGGAAAGTGAAGCAATTTCCATTACCTGGGATACTAACGATGCATTCAAACAGCCTAGTTTCAATGTCACTATCTTCGCAGAGAGTGTTGCAGTGAATAAAACTCAAACTGAGCAAAAAGCAGCAGAATTTAGGAATCTCCAGCCTGACGTTGTATTTCAGATTTTAATATCCACAACTACTTGTGGTCAGCAGCAGACAATTACAAGGAAGGTCAGAACAGGTATGTTTGGTGAACAAAATTTTGCTTGCTCTTTGCATAGAATGTACAGCACAAAACAGGCCATTCAGTCTAACTGGTCTGTGTCGGTGTTTATGCTCCACACAAGCCTCCTCCCACCCCTCTTCATCTATCTCTATCAACATAAGCTTCTATTCCTTTCTCCCACTTGTAGTTTTCAAGCTTCCCCTTAAATGCAACTGTGCTATTTGCCTCAACTACTCCTAGTGGTAGCAACTTCCACATTCTAACCACTCTCTGGGTAAAGAAGTTTCTCCTGAATTCCCTATTGGATTTACTAGTGACTGTCTAATATTTATGGCCCCTCGTTTTGGTCTCCCCAACAAGTGAGTACATCTCTATGTCTACCCTATCAAACGCTTTCATAATCATAACGACCTCTATCACATTACCTCTCAGCCTTCCCTTTTCGAAAGAAAAGACCCCAGCTTGTTCACTCTTTCCTCATAGGTATTAGCTCTCAGTTCTGGTATCATCCTTGTAAATCTTTTTTGCACCTTCTCCAGTACCTCTATATCCTCATCACAGCACATCCTCCCTAAACATGAGCTGTGAAAATGGAGGAGTCAACAGGTAGCAAGCTTTAGGAACAACACCTCATCATTTCTCTGAAGCATTCTGGTCGCTCTCTGGTCTGATCATTGACTTTAGACACCAGACTTTAGCAAAATCCGTCACTTCCTTCGCAACAAGGATGGTGGTAGTTTGAGACTGGATCTGTCTGTGCTCAAGTAGGGGAAAAGACGGGCTGGCATTTTAGATAGGAGGGGTCAGTGTTTTGAATGGGAGGAGATTCTCATCAGAACACAGGGCTGGGAGGGGGAAGGTTGAGCCCTCCCTGTTGACCTGTTCTTACCTTCATCGGAGCTGGTGGACCCGCTGTACTTCATGATCACACCTGTTTTAATTTCATACTTGGTCCTCAGGTTTTCCATCTCTCTCAATTTTTTTCCCATTTAACGCAGGCCTCTCACTTCCTTATTTATTTGCATGTCCTTTATCTGTTATTTCTTTACTGATTCTATTACTTGATTGAGATGATACGTCATTCCATTGGCACTTCCTCCCTGGGGTCGATTTTAACTTACATGACTGGCGGAAACGGGGAGGGTGGGCAGTTAAAAACCAGCAGCTTATTTACCCGCCTGGAACTCGAACCTTTCCCACCGTCTCTGATACTAATCTGCAGGGTTCTAACAGGCAGTGCTGACATCCAACATTCAAATGGTGACGTTTGTATATCACTAATATCAATAAGTTTTGCATGCACGTTATGGGCAAACACCTGTCACATTGCTGGGCCTGCCCTCTGGGAAAGGGAGGACAGGAGCACATCGGAGCACTTTTCCAACCCATCTGCTCAGATACGCCGGTAAACTGGTGGGAAGGTGCCAGAAAGTCCAAGCCTCAGTAACCCCGATATGAAGTCAAGACGGGGTTAGCGGCGTCTGGAAGGGGGGGAGAGGGCTATCGGCACGCTTGCATGACAGTCCCAGCATGAGTCCCGGCTATTTAACATCCCGGGCCTCATCTGTGTGTTGAACATGGGACTCCCACCCGGTGAAAATCACAGGGTGGCTGGTGGGTGGGACCGGGATCTCAGGTGACAGGAGGCCACGGCAGAGGACCCGAGTTCACGGTCCCCCGCATTAAGGTGGATGGGAGAGGTTGGGAGAGCATTGTGGTCAGGGGAGGGTGGTGGAGCACAGGAAGCCCTAGGTTTTCTTGTGGAGCTGCTGCTCTGTATGGCCCACAAGGAAACCCAAGAAATTAAAAGTACTTACCTTTCTATTTCCCAACGTTCAACCACTTCCCAAAACCCGGCAGTTAAAATGACGGTGAGAGGGGGCACAGTGAGAACAGAGCGGTAAGGACTTCACCGTTGTTTTAACTCCCCACACGCATTCTTCTCATTGGGAGTGGGAGGTTATTATCGGGACTAATGTCTCTATTTCCATTTCAAACTAGAACTGCGTCAATTTACGATTCAGGTTTTACTCAAGAAGTAACATTTTTTTTTACTTTCCAAAGTTGCCACGGTGGTGGAAGTGTCGACAAGAATTACAAATGTGGAATTCACATCGGATTTTGAAGATAAAAACAGCCAGAAATACAAGGACTTTGTAAAGAATTTCACAGCCGAAGTAAGTCACTCTTGCCTGTGGAGGGAAAAGTGTCAGGGGACAGATTGGATAGAAAAAAAATAGACCGTAGCATGTGCATGTTTTTGCAAATAAGGTTACATGAGAAGCTATTTTTTCTACTTGTGAGATTTCAAAGTACCTTGTACTCACTGTAGATGGCGAGTGTTTGAATACTGACCAACTGTCCTCACAGACCATCGTTCTCCTCTACCTGATTCCTTTTTAAATTTCTGTTTGGAAAACAATCAATATACAGTGATAGCAATGGTTAAATCATGGACATTCTGGAAGATCTTAACTTTCCCACCATAACCTACCCACAGAGCACATTTTGTTCACTTAAAATGGAAAATTGAAAGAAAGGAAAATAGACAGAACTAGGTATAATTATATAAGGAAAATGAATGATTAGATATTACAGTACTCGGCTATGAATTACAGTATCTCTTATAGGCAAACACAGCAACAGCCACGTTGCACATAGCGAGATCAAGCAACAGACTTAATCCAGGGACTCAGCATTTAAACGAATAACAATTAATCCGATTTTGTTTGTTTGGCTACGAGAGGCAAGACCAGTTGCCATTTAATCCCAGCTGGCTATTAAGAGAGCTAGCCCCCTCCTCACCTCCCACCCCGGATATCCACAGATAGCCTTTGATTAAGGTTAGATGTGGGTAACCTTGCCTTATTGAAATGTGTAATATGAAGAGCATTTTAGCGATGCTCATGTTCTGTGGGGAAAAAAATTAAACAAATCTCAGAAATGGATTTCTGTTTCTTTCGTTTCAGCTGGAAAAAGGACTTACAGCAGATGTCCGGGATTTAATCAGGCGTGGGAAAATTAGAATCATTGTCACATCTATTGAACAAGGTAGCCTGATTGTAAAATTTGGTGTGACGACATCAACAAACGTGAATGTCACTGTATCTGATATCAAAGAAACGCTTACGGAATCTTTAAACAACACGCAACAGTTCGCTGTAGACCTTCAAAACACAACCATTTCAGGTAAGGAATTCCACAACAAGCATTTCAACCACTGGCCTCAGAGGACTTGGTAAATTTCTAGAAGATTTGAGAAAGGCCAAAGATTATCCTGCAGGTGCCACTAAAGATTAAAAAGAACAGAAGGGAGACAAGGCTGAATCATGAAGTGGATAAGTGATTCCAAACTTGGGTTTTAAAAGCCTGAAGAGTTTAGGAAGAAAGGAAGACTGGGGAATGGAAGGAGTTCCACAGTTTTGGGAGCCTGGCAAAGAATGATCCAGAGTAGGTGATGATGGGATGAGGCTTGATTCTAACAGTTGAATTCACAGGGAGGAGGAAGAGCATGCAGGGCCTGACTAATGTTAGTTTGGTGGCTAACGTTGACAAGGTTAAGTTGAAAGAAAATGTTGATTCTATGAGGCCTGGATTGATATTATCAGCAAGCAAAACATTTTGACTCGATCATACTGAGCGGTTACAGGCTTGCAGCTGGCTACTTCTGAATGAGCCTTAGGTTGTAGGTTAGGCTCAGGAGCCCTGTGAAAAACATTAAAAAGTGTAAAATTTTAATTATTTTGTGCTTTAATTTTTGTGAGCAGACAGTGTTGTGTCCAAGAAACTGATTAATTTGCAGTGTCTATAGTTGCCACCTGCAGGAAAAATAACCTGATGGAATTTAATCACCTCGTAAAGTGACCTCATAAACAGAGCAGGAGGGTTTTTTCCGTTTTGCTGTGTTCTAAATCCCAACACTTATTTCCTTTTGGATTCTTGCAACTGGAAGAGAGTGCAGACCTTTATTCTTTATGGCTGGTTCAAAATCCAAGCCCAGAGGTAACAGAATAGTGTTCTGCCTCACTGCACTATCCAACTCCTGTCACATGGGCCATCTGCCCATACTGTTCAGAGATCATTCTGTATTAATAATTTCCAACTATTAGGACATGACCTTTCCATTGGAATAAAGTAAGGAAAGAGGAGTCTTCAAATACTTCTAATCTAGTTAAATTCAAATGAATCAATTTTCTAACACCGATCTGCGCTTATCATTACAGACAGAGACAGCTGCCAACCAGGGCTGAATGACTGTTCAGGTAATGGAACGTGTATAAGATTAAATGCAACTTACACCTGTCAGTGTAATGCTGGGTTCACAGACACAAGCCCCAATACACCTGGAAGAACATGTGAAGGTAGGACATTGTCAGAGTTTAACACAGCTTTAGGTCATTGGGTTAAAGTAACTTTTGCTCCAACTGATTGTTTTCATCTAATTGTTGTTTCAGATGTTGACGAGTGTCAGACTGGGAACAACACATGCTCTGATTTTGCTGCCTGCACAAACACCCCAGGGAATTACTCATGTGGATGTTTCCAAGGAATTTTAGATACCAATCCGGCAAACCCAGGAACACAGTGCAGAGGTAAAGATCTGAAGTGTTGAAATGAGGAGTGTTGGGACAGTAAGGAAGATTAAAAGTGTACAGGTTTGAAATGATTCTTGGTGATATTAATACTGGAGTGCTTAATGTGTTTGTCTGACATTCCTCTCCCCACTATTTTAATAGAGGCATTGCCCATTTGATATGAATGGATTAACGACTTGGTTAAACTAACAGAGGAATGTCACAGAATCATAGGCCCTGATATTTACCGGGAGGCGGGGAGGGAGTGGGGGCGTGTGTCAGCGGCCAGGAAACCCGGAAATACCGGGAAGGTGGAGGTTCTGCAGAATTTAACGGCGCAGAATTAAAAGGCAGAACCTCATTAGAATTTTTTTACTCAATTTCCCGCCAGCCAGTCTGCCAAATTGATAGACAGGCCGGCTACCGGGCGGGATAGCCTGCTGTACATGGGAGAAGCTGGCAATCGAGAAGATTCAGGGTCGTGGTTAGTGGTGGTGGGGGGACTCGTAGTGAGGGGGAAGGGCTAGAGATCGCGGCGGGAAGGGCCAGAGATCGCCGGGGTGGGGAAGGGCTAGAGATCGGGCGGGGGGAGGGGGTAGGGCTAGAGATCGAGAGAGGGGCAAGTCGAGAGATCACGGGGATGGAAGGGCTAGAGATCGCGGGGGTTAGGGCTAGAGATTGCCGGGGGAGTAGGGCTATAGATCGCGGGGGGGGGGGGGTGGGTGGGGTAGGGCTGGAGATCGCGGGGGGGTAGGGCTGGAGATCGCGGGGGGGTAGGGCTAGAGATCGCGAGGGGGATAGGGCTAGAGATCGCAGGGGGCTGGGGTGAGAGATCGCGGGGCAGGGTAGGGCTATAGTTCGTGGTGGGGGGGGGGTGGGGAAGGGCTCGAGATCGCGGGCTGGAGATCATGGAGGGCCTGAATATTACGGGGGGGTTGGCAGATCGCGGGGGTGTGTCTGAAGATCACGGGATGAAAGATCGCCGTAGAAAATGTTCTTGGAGGGGCCGGGGGATGCACTCCTGCTCTTCCTGGCCCCTAAAATCTGAAGAATTGAGTCTGATTTAAATATTATAATTATGGACCCGCCTCTCCAGAGGCCGTCCACGGACCTGCCTCGGTAAAACTCGTAAGATGTGCTTTCCTTCTTGTTTGTGGTCAGGTTTCACATTTATAACAATTTAAACCCCCGACCAAACCCCTCCAACCCATTAGATTGGGGGGGTGAAGGTCTACGGATTGGGGGTTGGGTGTCATCAGGGGCGAATCTCAGTCATCGGGAGTTTGGTGGTCAATGGGGACCTCGGTCACCAGGGGGGCTTAATTAACGGGGGTCATCGGGGGGCTCAGATATTGGGATTCTTCAAGGGTCAGCAGTTACCGGGGGGGCATAGTCATTGGGGATAATCGGGGGATGGGTGGGTGTCAGTCATTGGGGAGCATCAGTCATCGGGTGTCATCCGGGTTGGGAGGTGCGCAGTCATCGGCAGGGGCACAGTCATTGGGGTCATCTGGGGGTCAGTCATCGGGAGGTCGGGGTTGGCGGTTATCACGAGGTTCGGAGACCGTGAGGGCGGTTCGGAGATCGTCATGGGGGGGTGGGAGATCGTCATGGGGGGTTGGGAGATCGTCATGGGGGGGTCGGAGATCGTGTCAGGGGGGACAATCGCGTTTGTAGGATCGCTGCAGGGCCCACAAGCTATCCTATAAAGACACTTACCTGCAGTTTCGGGCCTTCTCGCGTCCTCTCATGTGGCGTGAAGTCGAAGGCCTGGGAATCCCAGCCCCCAGGGGTTAAAAGCAAAAAATCTGTTAAAATGGAGGCCCACAGCCTCCTTGACAGCTTTTAGACACGCCTCCTAAAAGCGGGTTGGTCGCCCACACATCGTCCCGCCTCCGTTAAATCCATAAGTGGGCGGATTGGAAGTGGGTTGCGGGTGGGTTTTAGACTTTTAAAATTGTTACTACCCCCTGCCCCCAACCCACCCGGTTTCCAAGTTAAAATCACGCCCGTGTATTTTCAAAAGGAGTCACTGTATAGTGATCAGGAGCTAGAACCCTAGCTGATTTTCCTTTCTCTGGTTCAGGGGTGCTCTCCCAACTGAGATCAGATAATTCAACACGGACCAAGGATAGAAGACTAGGATCTTTAGCCCAAAATGCTCAGTGATGCACCAGGCAGTGCTTTTATCCATTGGGCCATAAGAAAGATTCAAGGGTCTCATTTGAATGATGTGTTTGTATTCCATTGACTCATCAAAGGAATTCAGGTTCAATATTGACTGAAATGTTCCATTTTTAACTTACAGACCCTAATACGTGTTTCGTAAATCTGACAAATATCTGTGCTTTGTCTGACTGCTTGACGATGACAGTCAGTGAATGCAACAGTAAGTACTTTACCTTCACTGATCTTTATCTGTGATGCAATCCAGGCTCTTTCCTACATCCATTCTAGTTGTCTCTGGCAAGTTTCCTGTGGCTACTTTAAATGCTTTAATTATATTTATAATATTACAAAATCATTATCACAACAACACTGGCGTAACACTCTGAATGTAACTTATTTCCCCTTCATTAACTTGAGCTCTTTATAAAGCCCAACTTGTCCATGACTTGAATATTGTTCTCATATCTGGAGAAGTTCTTCCAGCAACTCCTTGGATTCTGGGATCAAGGGAAAACTTGTAGTCTGACTTTTCCTTTCTTTGTATCGTTGTTCCTCTGAACTTCCCACTCCTGTTCCTCCCAATTTCCAAATATATTTCCTTCAGGCTGATTCCTGTTTCCTTCCATTGACCTCAAACGTGCAGAACTCCTTCCCTTAAACTTCCCTTGTCGTCCTACCCGGCCACTCCAACCCGGGGACCCCAAGACACTTTTAGAGCTGAATAAATGCGGTTGGTTAGTTTGCGATTTGCTCCTAATGGAGCAATATGTAGACATTTCAACGGAAATTGCTTCATTGTGGGCCTGATTACCATTCTCTTCGGAGTCTAGGGGGTCTTTCCTGGGACCTTACCAGTACTCATGCCAGCTCTGAACAGACATGAATATCACTGAGGCCTTTTAGGGTGTAGTGAATGGAATTTCCTGGAGAAGCCCAGAAACTCCCCCAGATATGCCTCCATGATGAGGGGCGATGGGTGGAAGATCTAGGACACAATCCCATCATAACTGGGTTCTGTCCCAAGTTAATGGCTCTCCGTAGGTGGTAATCATCCTGCCCACCCTCCCAGAGTGCAGGCATTTCAGGGCTTTTAACTTGAGTGAAAACTATATTGTAAAGTGACATTGTATCTAATTGCATATCACCATATATAAATGTGATATATAATTAGACACATCACTTTACAATAGAGGTTGGGGTTCTGTCCTAGGTCTGCCACCCGACTCCCCTCGTCAGCTTTCTCCATCATAAATTCCTCTGCCCACGTTTATTATGGGTATTGCCGATGTAAACTCTTCGCTCTGATTGCACAATCTGGTCATGTTTCCCTCAAAATGCCTTCTGAACTTCTTTCTTCAGTATCCAGTTTCTTTCCTCCATAACTAACATTTCTTTTGTAAAAAAATAAGCCTTTATACAAAGCAAAAATAAATCAAATATTATATATTTCACAGTAACATGATTGAATGTATCCATTGAATTATCTTTTGTGTCTTTTAATGCCTTCATTAAGGTTTCCACTTGAAGGCCTCAGGCTTTCCCGAAAGACTGGGCTTGCAGTTGATATTTTTGGCCAGGCCTGTGACTCCGTTGGCTGAATGTGGAATATGCAGTCTGAGCATGTGCAGTGTAACTAATTACCCAGGATGTATCAGTACCATTCAGTCAGCTGTACTGATAAAATATTTTTCTTCAGATTCTTCAACTTTCTGCTCAGTAGCTTTTCTTTACAGAATTTTGGAAAACAAGGGGACAAATTTCAAAAGCCTCATTCAGATAATATTTATATCGAGTGTTATTTTTAAAAGTGATTGTGTCACTGGTTCTCCCTGTCCCCATTCCATAACTCGTAATAAATTGGCAGAACCCAAGTGGAATTACAGGGCCGGTGTGTCTGTGTGAGTCGGTGAGAAAAATGACAGTGTACTAATTACACACCTGTTGTAGCTTTTGTTTTGTGTTCTATGAACTTGAGAAAAAGCCAGTTGGATTCTTTCCTCATTCTAATTTGAATTTTTAGAAAGAATTTTGAAAGGAAACAATGCCTCAATAAGGGAATTAGGTCAAAGGGGAGGGTAGAAGGGAGAAGGAAGCAGGGGCATAGAGAGGGTTGAGAGAGTGTGTGAGGACTGTGGGAGTTGAGGGAGAGGGGTTGAGAGAGACAGATGCAAATGTGCAAGTATGTTGAGAGAAGGGGAGTTGAAAGTAATAGCAAGGGTGAGTAGAGAGAAAGGGAAGTTTGTGAGAATGATACATTGTGAAAGAAGGGAGTTGACTGTGAGACGGGATTGAAACAAAGAGAGAGGAGGGTGAGAGAAGGGGTTGAGAAGTGGTAGGTAGAGAGAAGTTTGATGTGATGACATGTTTATGTAAACACTTCTCATTATAAAAGTGGAATCAGGAGTTTATAATGGAGATAAACACTTTCAGAATTTATGACTTTAAAATGGTAACTGAATTAAAGAGAAGGACAAGGAGAGGGAAAAGAAGAGATTTTGTGACTTAAAAATGGGGACTGACTTACGTCTGCGCACCATGGTCTAATTATTCCCCCTGCCGTCTAATTCAGTTTCAGCTGAAGACTGCTCTTGGTGTTGACTCTCCTTGTGCAATGCCACAGGGGATCGACTCGTAATGGTGAGTAATGATTAGTTGACTATTGTTTCCACAGACAAAAAAGCATTCAGAATGAAGGCAAGATTGAGATCCAGAGAATTCAGCAATGAGTTAAAAAATCCCAGCAGTGAAGCCTACAGGAACTTATCAGCCGAAATTACAAATGTAGTAAGTGAACTAACTTTTGAGTTTGTTCCTGTTCTTAAAAGAAAAATCCCCGTTACAATTGAAGTCGTAGACTCAGTGGGGGCTAATTTTGACTTTGGGTGGTAGTGTAAAATGGGCAATAGTGGACCAGCCGCCCGTTCTCCATCTCTCCTCATTTTCATTCCCAGGATGCAAAATTGTAGCTTTTAAGAAAGACTTGCATTTATTATGTCGTGCCTTTCACAACCTCACGATGTATCAAAGTACTTTACAGCCCATGAAATACTTTTGAAGCGTAGTAGGAAATGCAGCAGCCAATTTGTGCACAGCAAGGTCTCACAAAGAGCAATGTTGTAATCACCAGATAATTTCTACTAAAATTATATTTAACAGATGTTGCAAAACTCAGAATCATAAAGAGGAAAGCACGGGGTTTCGGGCATGAAAAATAAAAAATGAGTATCCATAAAGATTGTTTATTGATGACTCTCCGTCAGAACCGGAAATCAAAAAGGAATGTGCTCCTTTGTAGGATTGATCCAAATAAAGAGGAAAGGGGAGAACAGGAGGTTGGGGTCACAAGACAATAATATTACCTACTTGTACAAAGTGCCAGCTCAAGGGTTTAAAAGCCGATGGACAGATTAAGGAAGAAGAAAAAGTAACAGCAAACTGGAGAATTGTAATTTATTTCATGGGTGTTGCTGGTAAGCTGATTTGTACAGAGAAACTAGTGACAGTAGATTATGAACTGGCGGATGTGTTCTGAAGCTTTTATAGTAATCTTGCAATAGATACACAGTAATTAACTGCAGGGAAACAAAAGTATTGGAATAGTCAGCTGGTGGTGAATTTTCACCCTGTGTTGTGTTGCACAACAGATGTAAAATGGAACTCACGAATAAATACTTCATTTAAGAATCTTTTTTCAGCCATGTAAATGGATTGTGTAACGTTAACAATCACAAACAGTTCCTCGTCAAGGATCAAATGGGCCCCAAGCTCAGATTCTTGGTTTGAACCTGATTGGAGTAGAAACTAGGTGGAGTGGAGGAAGTTGTTCTCATGGGGGGAAGGGTGGAGAAGGGAGGGGGAGGGGTGGATTTCACTTTTGAACAATGTTGATGTGACAAAATTGCAATTTTTGCCTTTATTCCATTTGGTTTATGTAATAATGCTGAAGATGATGACTGCTCCTTCATTTAAATGGAAGACAGGAAACACTCTGGGTGTGATTTTGATGTGTGTGTGGTGGACCCGGGTGTGTGCTGCGCCTGCCTGAAGGGGTCGGCTTGAGATCCATGTCATTTACATTGATTTGGCAAGTTGCTGGCATAAAATGCGCTTCCCATAGGCTGCTCACTGATCTGGGGACGGGAAATCTGGTGGGGCAGCTGATTTTGTAGGACCGGCAGCAACACCTTAAAGGAGAAGGGTGGAAGTGTCAGATGTGAAATAGCACCAGTTTTGAGCAGCAGGAAAAAATTTTACAGCATCTAGAACAGCGAGGGTGTGAATTGTGGAAGCCCGAAATCAACAAAACCCACAAGGGAGTGGCATAAAAACGTCAGCCAAACTTCTGTCCATCTTTCCGTGACTGCAGCTGAGGATCCCTTTAATATATGCTTGGAATGGCTGCCTTCCTACTTCTACTGCCTTATTTGTTGAGCAGGAGCAGGAACTGGCAGTAATCTGGTGGGCAGGGACAAAAATGGCTTTGGGGATCATAATTACATCATCTGACCGTGATTAACGCACATTCATGAGGCTCCCTCCTGCTTCCAGTCAGATTTCCAGCTGCCTAGATTGAGGTCTGCCAGAAAATTGGAATGGGCGGGAACCAAGCAGTGAGTTAGAGCTTCAACCACTCGTGCTACTTTGGTCCCATCATTGCCCAATTTTGAAGTGCAAATGGGACGGTAAAGACATGAAAATCACCACCACTGATCTGTAAACCAAGCAAGCATGATTGATCAGGAAATTTGTTAAGTTAAAGGAGCTTTGTTTTTGGTATAAATTGTACTGTAGATTGTAAGAACTTCAGAAGATGCTGGTGACACAGATGAAATGTGATTAATTACTTATTGGCATTCCATTTCATCATCTAACAAACTGTACCTTTGATCATGAGTGATTGACAGCATTGTCTTCAAAGGTCACAAAACTGCAAATATCTGGGTTCTTCTTCAATAGTCTTTAGTTCTGGTGTAAAGCAACAAACTTCTGTGGGTCTTTGTAACTCACACCATCCACGTGTAACATCTCATCCCAAGATCTATAAAAGAGAAACCAGTTTGTTTCTTGCTAGAAGTCTGGAAGAAACCACTGACTGAAAAAGGGTGTATTAATCCCTTCATGGACTGGTTCTAATTCTCTCACTAATATTGGCTCAAATGGTATCTCTTGAATTTACTGCTTCTGTATGTTATTTTAAATCAGGACAAGTGATTTTATATCCTGTGGTTTGGTAGAAGGATATGTAAATGGCTTCTGAGATGGTGTTCTCCAGTAAGCAACTTACTGTGATTGAGTCAATTGTTAAATCTGGACTATGCGAATCTAATCACAGCAGAGAACTATGATGGAGGTTTCAGTTCTTGAGATACTTGTACGTTTTGTGAACATGAGAATGATGCTAGAATTGTAACAGTTGGGTGGGCCCAGCATTGCCAGTCTGAACATACTCAACATCACTAATGAGATGGGTGAGTGGATGAATAGAACTAGAAGACATTCTTGATAATGGTGACTGAGGCTTTCATTATTACTGGAATTAAAATAATATTTGTGTTTATTCTTTTCAGGTTATACAAACTGTACCAAGTAAATTGAACGATAACAGTTTTAATATCACCATCATTGGTTTTCAAAATGGAAGTGTGGTGGTAAATTTCCTGGCTTTCCTGAGCAACGACTCAAATGTCACCACTGCCACCCTGCAAAGTGCTATTGGTGATGCAATCAAAGCAGTTGATAAGGAAAGCTCTGTCACCGTAACAGGTAGGCATTCTTCGATAGAAAGAACTTTCATTTATATGGTGTCTTTCACAACCTTAGGACATCCCAAGGCGCTGGACAGTCAATGAAATAAATCTGGTGCAATCACTATTGTAATGTAGGGAATCGCGGCAGCGATTTTGTGCACATTTTATTTAAAGGTCCCACAAACAGCATTGGGTTAATAACCAGATCATCTGTTTTAGTGATGTTGATTGAGGGATAAATATTTTCCAGGACACTGGGGAGAACTCCCCTGCTCTTCTTCGAAATACATAAAAATACATTGAATTTACAGCACAGAAAGAGGCCACTCGGCCCACCAGGTCTGAGCCTCCTCCCACCCTTCTTCCTCTGACCCCATCAACATTTCCTTCTATTCCTTTCTCTCTTATGTACTTATCTAACTTCCCCTTAAATGCATCTATGCTAGTCGCCTCAACTATTCTTTGTGGTACTAGGTTCCACATTCTAACCACTCTCTGGATAAAGAAGCCTCTCCTGAATTCCCTATTGGATTTATTAGTTACTATCTTATATTTATTTCCCCAGTTCTGGTCTCCCCCGCAAGTGGAAACATCTTCTCGACGTCCACCCTATCAAATTTGTGCCGTTTAGTGTCGTTTGGTTACCAGCTTCAGGGACTGAAAAGTAACAGTGCTGGATATGGAGCTCTATGTGCTCTCATACCAGGATCGTTTTTTTTTTGGCAACACTACGGCCAAAAAATTGGTTGATCTCTGCGCTGGAATGGGTAGGCCCGAGGCTCACTCAATATTTGCATCAGACCAGCGAGCTGCAGACGCCTGCTGGGCATCCCCAGGCAGCTCGCCAGCAAAAATCGTTCGAATTTAGGGCCACTGTCGACGATTCAGGTAGGTCTTGCAAGAGAGGGTTGATCAGGAGGGAGGGGAGCGTCTGGGAGAGGGGGTCAATGCAAAGATCTGGAGGGGGCTCAAGGCAGCAATCGGGAAGGGAGGCAATTGGTGGCTGGCAGTTGCCCGTGGTATTAATGTGGAGCCTGGAGCAGCACTTACAGCTCCATATTCAGGTAAGTATCTTTAAAAAACGTACCTTTCTGGTGTCGGCCTGCAGCGGTTCCTTTAAGGACTGCTGGTTAGGCTGCACCTGGGCCTGGATTACCTGAACGTAGCCAGCCTGGCATTGGCTGTGTTCAAGGCAAATCAATTTGATAAAGGAGGCATCAAACAGATGTTAGGCCCCTTATTGCTTATGCAAAGAACCTAACCCGTTTCAGGGGCGGGCCTTGGATGGCTCATTTGATGCCTATACCAACATGGTGCGCAGTGCACTGCTGGCTAAAAATGAGCGTGGGTATGCTGCCCACCATGTTGGACACTTTGGCACACATTTTACTGGCATCATCGAATTTCTAGGCCATCTGTGGATTGCTGATCCATTTCTCTGAATTTTGGCATTTTCATACAATAATAGAAAGAATGGGCATCATAGTTTATTTTTATCACTTCATTTAACTGTCTGGTGCTAACTGTGCCTTTCGTTATTTTGCCATTATGTACCTCAAGGTAGCAATGCATCAGTGGGTAGTGGCCAGTGTTTACTGTCATGTGATTATCAGCCTGGTGATTTTCCTGTCAATTAAAATAATTGGGGGGGGGGCATCACAGGCAGATGAGTGAACCCACAGAAAACACAATAATGTGGGATTTTAATTCAATCGGAAAAGTAATGGACATTGGCATTCATTCATTACTATTTCCTATTCTGCCAACTCATCTGGTACTCACTCATTCCCAATGCATTTGTTCCCTCATGCCATACTCTATTTTCCTGAAACCACCTAATCTCTGCCCTCTTGCCTCATGATTTTAATACACTAATATCCTTTGCGCTCATTTTCACCACAACTGAACTTTGCTTTAGTCAAATGGCAAGTGGTAACCTGCAAAGCTGCCACTATTTGATGCAGTAAGTGGACACACATAGTGACTGGGTTATGGGTAGACTTCGAAATAAAAACTTCGGAGCAATTTTACAAATGTGCTTCTTAAAATTTTCTGTCTTTCACTTTCACTGCAGGTTCCACCACTTCTGCTGTGATTTCTACCACCATTTCCTCAACCAGTGCGACTCCTACCACCATTTCCTCAACCAGTGCGACTCCTGCCACCATTTCCTCAACCAGTACGATTCCTACCAACATTTCCTCAACCAGTGCGACTCCTACCACCATTTCCCCAACCAGTGCGACTCCTACCACCAATTCCTCAACTAGTGCGACTCCTACCACCATTTCCTCAACCAGTGCGACTCCTACCACCATTTCCCCAACCAGTGAGACTCCTACCACCATTTCCCCAACCAGTGCGACTCCTACCACCAATTCCTCAACCAGTGCGACTCCTACCACCATTTCCTCAACCAGTGCGACTCCTACCACCATTTCCCCAACCAGTGCGACTCCTTCCACCATTTCCCCAACCAGTGCGACTCCTACCACCATTTCCCCAACCAGTGCGACTCC